>NC_135237.1:249474447-249782364 GCF_051348905.1 Ranitomeya variabilis | reverse complement strand
TTGCACAATTCATGATTGTGAAGTTGACATTGTGATCTTTAGTATTACATTATATACCAAAATTCACAGTCTCCTACGAAGCCCAGGAGAGGTGCAATGGGTGACTGAATAGAAGCCCTCCCAGGATGGCATGACATAAATGATTGACAGCAGAATTTACATAGTTAAACAGTGTGATTGAAGCTAGCCACCATATTCCACAGTGACCGAGTCCTGTAAGTTTATTTGGCATAGCTTGCAAAAAAAAACAATCTATTTTGTGAAGCCAGTAAACCTGCTCATTATCCCAAGTCTTTAGGATATCGGTCTTTATTATCTGTCCTCAACAAAATTCTATTGTTAGCAAAGCTCTGACACCATGATACTAATGCAACTTCTTCCAGAAAGAGCTCAACAAAACTAGATTTTTGTTAACCCCATTTACCACCCAGTCAAAATGCCATCTGGAAGCACAACATCTGCCATTGCAAACTGCCCCAAATTCCTCTGGCTCTACAGCATCTGTAAACTAAAGATGCTGCTCCCTCCACTACAAATGCATCTTGCCATAGAGCCCTACCATTAAAATGACTCATAAAATCTGGTCAAACTGCTAAATCCTCTCTTATATGACTAGTAATTCTAACATGAAATGTTGGATTTGCATAGTCAGTCTTTTACAAAAAAAGAAATTGTCCAACGGTATAAATCTCAAAGCAAAAGCCAAAAAGCTTAGAAAAGATTGAATCTCTTTCACAGTTGCTTTTCTCTTGCCACATACAGTTGAAACTAGAAGTTTACATACACTACATAAAAAGACACATATGCATGTTTTTCTCAATATCTGACATGAAATCAGAATAAACCTTTCCCATTTTAGGTCAATTTGGATTACAATAATTATTAATATTTGCCAAATACCAGATTAATGAGAGAATGTTTAAGGCATTGTTATTACTTACAGCAAAGTCAAAAGTTTACATACACTAAAATTACAATGCCTTTAAACAATACTGGACTGCCCATATGATGATGTCATGTGTTTGGAGGCTTCTGGTGTTTTTTTGGCAACAACTGAGTTAGAGACACACCTGTGGAAGTATTTTATTGCACAGCTGAAAAACACTGCTTCTTTGTGTAGCATCATGGGAAAGTCTAAAGAAATCAGCCAAGATATCAGGAAGAAAATTGTGGACTTGCACAAGTCTGACTCATCCTTGGGTATAATTTCAAGATACCTGAAGATGTTCATGTGTACAAGCAATTATGCACAAGTACAAAAAGATGGGAATGTCCAGCCATCATACCACTCACGAAGAAGATGGGTACTGTGTCCCAGAGATAACGTGCTTTGGTCCAACATAGGCATATCATCCCAAGGACAAAAGCACATAGCGGAAGCTGGTAAGATTGTGTCAATATAGACACAAGTATATGAAACAAGTACTATATCAACATGGGCTGAAAGGCCACTGTGCCAGGAATAAGCTGTTACTCTAAAAGACCATAAAAAAAGCTGATTAATGTTTCCAAATGCACACAAGAACATAGACCTTAATTTTTGGAGACATATCCTGTTGTCTGATTAAACTAAAATTCTACTTTTTGGGCATAATGACGATCATTTCGCTTGGAGGAAAAATGGAGGAAGTTTGAAGCCTAAGAACACCATCCCAACTGTGAAACACAAGGGTAGCAGCATCATGTTGTGGGGTTGTTTTGCTGCAGGAGGGACTGGTGCACTTCACAAAATAGATTGTATCATGAGAAAAGAAGATTATGTGGCATACTGAAACAAAATCTCAACACATCAGCTAGGAAGTTAAAGCTTGGGCGGAAATGGGTTTTTCAAATGGACAATGACACAAAGCCTACTGCCAAAATGTTAACAAGGTGGTTTAAGCATAACAAAGTCAATGTTTTGGATTGGCCATCACAAAGTCCTGATCTCAAACCTACTGAAAATTTATGGGCAAAGCTGATAAGGCAAGTACGAGCAAGGCGACCTACAAACCTGAATCAGTTACACCAGTTTTGTCAGGAGGAATGAGCCCAAACTGCGACCAACTGTTGTGAGAAGCTTGTGGAAGGATATCCCAAACATTTGACCCAAGTCATTCAGTTTGAGGTTAATGGAACCAAATACTACTGAAATGTAGGTAAACTTTTGACTTTACAGTAAGTAATAAAAATGTCTTAAAACATTCTCTCTCTCATTATTCTGGCATTTGGCAAATATTAATAATTATGGAAACCCTAATTGACCTAAAACAGGAAAGGTTTATTCCGATTTCATGTCAGATATTCAGAAAAGCATGCATGTGTATTTTTATAAAGTGTATGTGAACTTCTAGTTTCAACTGTAACTAACCAAGCGCCTCCCTTCTTTCACCGATCTTCATATGAAACAACTGATATTCCCCATTAACTGTATCAATGAAAATACATAATTATTCAATACACTTAGTTTAAAACACTGTCTTATCTCTTGCTAAAGGAACCACAAATATGTCACAAATTTACTTAAACATAACCATCAACTTTAAGCACACTTCAGAATTCTTAGGACCATTGAATAAAAAATCATCTAAATAACGCGACAAACCACTCTGCATACATTGTACTGCTGCTACCTATTCTATAAATGAAGAAAATATTTCAAATGAAAATAATATAGAGAACATCATTTAGGTAAACTTTTATCTAGGAACTCAAATGAACTAAAGTCTGCAGGATTAATGGACAAAAACCTGAAAACTGACTCAATGTCTGCTTCAAGGCTGGTGGCAGCACCCGGCACACCTGGGCAAGTGTCTGTCCCAAAGCAGGTGCGGGAGCCCACTTGCCGTTGGGGACACCGGTGCGCTATTGGGACCTGGTGTCTGTGCCAGTGAAGGCAGGTGAGTGTGTTCCCCCCACTTGTTCATGGCCCCGGCACTTGCGATACTTGCCTCTCCCCACTCCATCGTCTTCTGCATCTTCTGACTGTTATGTTCAGGTTAGAGGGCGCAATGACGTTACGTCTTGGCGCTCTCTGCCTGATCAGTCACAGTGCAGATGGCCAGACGCTTTATGTTTGGAGCTTTATATATGGGGACCGTCATATAACGAGCGTTATATATGGGGCCCATCATACACTGTAGCATCATATATGGGGCCCATCATAAACTGGAGCATCATATATGGGGGCCCATCATACACTGGAGCATCATATATGGGGCCCATTATATATATATGGAGCATTATATGGGCCCATCATACACTGGAACATCATATATGGGTACCATTTTATATGGAGCATCATATGGGCCTATTAAATATGGAGCATCATATGGGGCCCATTATATATGGAGCATCATATGGGGCCCATTGTATATGGAGCATTATATGGGGACTATTTTATATGGAGCATTATATGCGGTCCATTCTGTATGGAGCACTATATGGGGCCCATGATATACTGGAGCATTATATGGGTCCCATCATATACTGCATGGAACATTATATGGGACCCATTATGTATGGAGCAATATATGGGGCTCATTATTCTTTATGGATCAATATGTTGGACCTATTATATACTGTATGGAGCAATACATGGGGCTCCTTATTCTGTATTGAGCAATATATGGGGCTCATTATACTGTATGGATCAATATTTTGGACCTATTATATACTGTATGGAGCAATACACGGGGCTCCTTATTCTGTCTTGAGCAATATATGTGGCTCATTATACTGTATGGAACATTATATGGGGTCCATTATTCTCTATGGGGCATTATATGGGGCCCATTATTCTGTATGAAGCAATATATGGCACCCATAATACTGCCTGGAGCAATATATGGGCTCATTATACTGCATGGAGCATATTATGGGCTCATTATGCTGTATGGAATGTGGCTCATTTTACTATACTCTGTAGGGGCTCATTAATCTGTATGCAGCACTATAATACTGTATGGAGCAATATATGGGGCTCATTATTTTCTATGGAGTACGATGTGGTACCCATAATACTGTATGAAGAACTATACTGTCCGGTTTCTGACCTATTGTAGAATTTACAATAGATATCACTCATTTAATAGAAGAAGTAAAATCTTTGGAATTGTACTATACCTATATTTCTCTTCCGTATCTACAGTATGCATCATGAATTGTGGTATGTGTTAAAGGGGCCTATTGAGACTCTTTCACCCAGGACCCACGAAAACCTGGAGCCGGCCCTGGTCCGCTTCTTCAATTAATGCACCAAAAAGTATACAATATGTATAGTTACAATATGTTTCATTAAATGCTAAGTATGTACCTTTGTGAAATACAGTGGCTTGTAAGATTGTTTGATGAACTCCTGCCATCTGAAGGTATTATTGAGTCGGCAGTTCCTGAGACTGAGAGGATTTCACACTCAGTCTAGGAATTTGAAAGGGAGGTTTCTTGACAAGGAGTACCATGAAGATGAGTCGGCATACCAACATCCTATAGGAGTAGCTAAATCATCATTGTTAACTCCTAATGTAAGATCTTACTCTCATTCTGATTGGAACATATGATGACTAGTCACATAAGGTCATGGATGCCCTAAAAAGACACTAGGGCATTTTAAGAGTTGACCCAGATATTTGTGACTCTATCTTACCAAAACCATCAGTGAAAAAAAATTCATTAAATTAAATATGGTACCAATTAGAGAGGAATCACAAGGAACCCTAATATAAAAATATAATCTTTATTTATTTTTAATTTAAAAACCACCAAAAAGTGGACGTGCTCTCCACAAACAAAAACACACTGTGTAAACACAAACAAAACAAAACCTTTGGAAAGGTTTGCTGCAGTTCCCTGATAAATACTGTACTTATTCCTGCCTAACAGCGGGGGTTGGCACCCTAGGGGTGTAGCGTTGTGGCACCCACGCTCAATTCTTGAGTATGGCTAGTTTTTTGTCAGGTCCAATAAATACAGATTTGTGGCTAGAGGATGCAAACCAGGCTTTCAGCACAAACAACACACAAGAAAAGGTACTGACCCTTACCCTTAAGAATTTATTTAGTAAGGTGTATGTGGGATATAAAGAATATTTAAAATCATGGTGGGAAATTAAGACTCTTGAAAATTATATGAATAACAGAATAGTCCCCCAAGGTTTAAGAATTAACATTACTCCATCACCAAGGGCATAATCCCCATAATTATTAAACCAGTGGCTAAGAGAATAAATTGATTCATCCTTGTGATTTATGCATATACTATTATCTGAGGAAAAAAAGCTACTTGATAGATCTACAACAAATCTCAACAAATTAATTGAACATGTCCTAAAGTTTAAATCAGACCCTGACTTCAATAGGAGGGTCACCAGTGGAAAATATCAAACACTCTTGAAAGAGAGAAAACAGCTGCAATTTCAAAAGGATCTTAAAGCCTTTGGAGAAAACCAGGCTTACAATTTTCAGGTGGGAAAGGCAATCTGAAGCGTTATCCTCAGATATTGATACATCAGATAGGGAAAGAAACGATATATCGGTTAGGGGGCTTCAGCAAACTAGGGGTAGACCACCCAGACAGAGATGGCAAAACCACAGATTACCATATGGAAGAAGGGATGGCAACAGAAATGGGGATGTGGGGGTAGGGACTTTCTCCATAAACTGAAATACATCTGTGTCTACCTCACCATCTTTTTTGAAGAGAGGTGTGAGGACAGGTTATTTTCTGAGAACAAGATTCAATTGAATAATGGACAAATCATTTATCTGTCCTCGCACTCCCTGACTAGGGATGAATATGATGTTTTATTAAAGGATTTCAATTTTATACCTACAAATCATTTCAACTGTTTTGAGTGGGTTAGAGACCTCAACTTATTCTGTAGGAAATTAAAATGGAGGAAGTTTTTTTATCCACAATGACCGTGAGGAATATTATCGACAGGGTCTACAGGAGGATGATATGGAGTGATATCAGGCCCTGGTGGACATTCTAAAGGAAAACAGCCATGGCCAGGATAGGGGTAAAGGCCCCTTCATGGAGCTTAAAAACAAAAGTGTGAAGATGCTGCCACAGTGGGATACTATAAGCATTGATATTTTTCTACAGCTAGTTGAGAGGGATCTATGTAAAATACTGGCAGTTGATAGAAAAGGACAACAAAATCTGGCAGAGAGTGAAACATTGGCCCTGGAGGGTTTAAGGAAAAATGAACAAATAGTAGTAAAATCATCAGATAAAGGGGACAATATGGTAGTTATGAATCACTCTACATACTGTGAGACGTGCAGTGTCATTCTCCAGGACAGGAATACATAAGAGGTTTTGAAATCAGATCCCATGAGCATTTATAAGGGAATATTAACAGAAATTCTGGACAGGGCACTTGAGAATGAATTGATCTCAAAGAATGAGTATAGTTTTCTTTTACCGAAACACCCATTGGTAGCGACATTCTATATATTGCCCAAAATTCATAAAGGTCTAAGTCCATTGAAGAGTAGACCAATTGTGTCGGGGGTCGATTCGCTGACCCAGAATTGCGGTATTTATATAGATAAGACCCTTCGACCTTTTGTTTTATCTCTTCCCTCATACATCAGGGATATTTCTGATTTATTTTGGAAACTTGAGAGTCTTCATGTGGAAAAAGATACATTGCTTGCATCAATTCATGTTGAAGTACTCTACAGTAACATCCCGCATGAATTTGGCATCCAAGGAGTCCATCTTTCTTAAACAAAGGTCTATCGCTTGTAATAGACATAATGAATTTGTCATGACCCTTCACAGGTTTACACTCTCCAATAGTGCCTTTACTTTCAATGGGAAATACTTCCACCAACTCAGGGGCACTGCAATGGGGAGTCCATGTGGCCCATCGTATGCACATCTGTTCCTGGGCTGGTGGGAGGAAACAGTGGTTTTTGGGGAGGACACAGGATGGTGGCATCAGTACGTTACGATCTAGTACACATTTATAGATGATATATTTGTTGTCAGAATGGGAACAGGTGGTCAGTTCAATAAGTTTGTAATGGAATTAACCCCTTCGCGCCATGCGCCGTACTAGTACTGCGCTGCGGGCATTGCATTTGTGCCAACCGCAGTACTAGTACGGCGCCGCCATTTTCCGGTCACCGCGTGGCATCGCGCGGTGATCGGGTTCCAATGGCTGCTGTCCCTGACAGCAGACCATCTCTGCACGTAGCTCCGGGGGGCTGCACCGCCCCCCCCGCATCAGCGATCGCTGTGATTGGCTGGTCAATTCTGACCAGCCGATCACAGCGACATGACAATAAAAAAAAAAAAAAAAAAAAAAAGCATGTGACAGGCTGTGATTGATGCTGTGTGAAGTCGCACCAATCACAGCCGTCACAGTAGGTGGGGTGATTCGCACGTCCCCTCACCTGATTAACCCCTATAGCGCTGATTGGCTGAACAATAGCTTCTAGCCAATCAGCGCCAAAGGGGTTAATTTAAAATACCGATCACCGCCCTGCACGCCATCTTTCTCTCAGATTTGGCATGCAGAGCGGTGGTCTAAGCTCCTCTGTGTCACCTGAGTGAAGGAATCCATTGGTGGTCAGTGCGATCGTCCCTGCGATCTCCTGCCTCCTGTGCTGATCTCCTGCTCCAGCTTGTGCTCCTGCTCCAGCTTGTGCTCCGTGCTGTGTGCTCTCTGCTGCCATCTGCTGCTGTGTGAGGCCTGTGATCACATCAGCAGCAGCACCTCCCCCACCCCTTTCCCATCCCCCCATCCCTGTTCCAGTACCCCCTCCCTCCCCCTCCCCCACCCTCCAATTGAATTTTTTTGCTCACTTTTTTGCGCTTTTTTTCCTGTGCGTGGCGTCCCGCGCAGAGCATTCGTGCTCTTCCTGTGTCCGCAGCGCTCTGATCAGTATCGCTGCTGATCAGAGACTTTTTATTTTTTTAGCTAGTTAGCGTAGCGGACATTGCAGTCTAAGCGACGTCCGTTTGTTTTTTTTTAGAAAAAAAATTGTAGTTAGTACAGTGTAGTTTTAGACGTAACAAGGTAACGTAGCCGGCGTCACTGTTTGGTGACGTCCCTCCATCCCTGTTCCAGTACCCCCTCACCCCCTCCAATTCAATTTTTTTAAAATGCGCGCGTGTCCAGCCTCCCGGCTTGTGATTGGTTGACCGCGACGCAACCAATCACAAGCCGGGACGTCACCGGAGGCTGGACAAGCGCGCATTTTAAAATGCGCGCGTGTCCAGCCTCCCGGCTTGTGATTGGTTGACCGCGACGCAACCAATCACAAGCCGGGACGTCACGGGAGGCTGGACAAGCGCGCATTTTAAAATGCGCGCGTGTCCAGCCTCCCGTGACGTCACGGCTTGTGATTGGTTGCGTCGCCCATGTGACTGCGATGCAACCAATCACAAAGCCGGGACGTAATTTTAAAATCCTTAAGGGCCTGAAATTACGTCACGGCTTGCTGTGATTGGTTGCGTCGCCCATGTGACTGCGACGCAACCAATCACAAAGCCGGGACGTAATTTTAAAATCCTTAAGGACCTGAAATTACGTCACGGCTTGCTGTGATTGGTTGCGTCGCCCATGTGACTGCGACGCAACCAATCACAAGCCGGGACTTCACGTAAAGGAAAGAAAAGCGCGAATTTTAAACAAAGAACGCTGCCGCTTCCCTCGGTAAGGTGCAGGCTGCGTCGGAGAGGTGAGTATAGCAATATTTTTTATTTTAATTCTCTCTTTTACACATTTTTACATTAATGTTGTTTCGATACCGATACCCGATACCACAAAAGTATCGGATCTCGGTATCGGAATTCCGATACCCGCAAGTATCGGCCGATACCCGATACTTGCGGTATCGGAATGCTCAACACTAGTGATAATGCGGAGTGTCCTCCCCGAGACAATCCAAACTTTGATCATCTATATAAAATTCGGCCAGTGATTGAACACTTCAGCAGAAAATTTGCTGAGGCGTTCACACCCCAGAGGGACATCGCTATTGATGAATCTCTCGTTCATTTCAAAGGGAGGGTGAAATTCTGACAGTACCTGCCCAGTAAGAGGTCCAGGTACGGAATAAAGCTGTACAAACTGTGCGAGAGTACCTCAGGGTACACCCACAGATTTAGGGTCTACGTGGGTAAGGACATGCAGATTAACCCCCCTGAATGCCCCCCCATCCTGGGAAAATTGTGTGGGAATTGCTGCACCCACTGCTGGATAAGGGTTATCACCTCTACATTGACAACTTTTACACCAGCATCCCACTCTTTAAGGCCCTCTCTGCCAGAGGTACAGCTGCATGTGGCACCGTGCGAAAAAATCAGCGAGGCCTCCCTAAGCCGTTAATTGGACAAATGCTGAGAAAAGGGGAAAGCAGAGCCAAATGCAGCGACAACATGCTGGTGGTCAAGTATAAGGACAAAAGGGATGTCCTTATCCTAACCACCATTCACCGTGACATCAGCACCCTTGTCACTGTTCGTGGGACCACAACACAAGTCCCAAAGCCAGATTGTATCCTGGATTACAATCGGTGCATGGGGGGTGTGGATCTCTCAGATCAGGTCCTCCAACCATACAGTGCCATGCGAAAAGCTTACGTATGGTACAAAAAATTGGCCATGCACATTGTACAGATGGCACTGTACAATGCTTTTGTGCTGTTCCGATCTACAAGCAATACGGGGGGACCTTCCTTCAGTTTCAGGAGGTAGTCATCAAGGCCCTAATGTTTGGCACTCAGGGAGGTGAGGATTCCAGTACTTCTGAATCTGATAGTGCCCATATTGTCCCAGGTCAACATTTCCCAGGACAGGTTCCCCAAACAGCGAGGACAGGACGATCACAAAAACGATGCAGAGTATGTTCCAAGAGGGGAATCCGAAAGGACACAATTTACCATTGTGAAACCTGCCCTGAGAAACCTGGCTTTTGCACTAAGGATTGCTTCAAAGCATACCACACGTCCACAAATTAATAAAATTAGTTTATACCCTGTTGACACAACACACTTTTATTATCTGATGTACCGAGCACATCTTACACATAACACCACATTATAAATTCATACACCAGTAAAACCAAAAGAATTATAATCAATACTATAAAACTATGCCTCTAGATATATTCCTTCAGGGGTGTAGTTTCCAAAATGGGGTCACTTGTAGAGGATTTCCACTGTTTAGGCACATCAGGGGCTCTGCAAACACAACATGACGCCCGCAGACCATTCCATCAAAGTCTGCAATCCAAAACGTCACTTATTCCATTCCAAGCCCCGACGTGTGCCCAAACAGTGTTTTTTCCCCACATATGGGGTATCGGCGTACTCGTGAAAAATTGCACAACATCTTTTTCTGTCTATTTTGTCCTATAACCCTTGGGAAAATAAAAAAATCGAAGCTAAAAGATCATTTTTGTGGAAAAAATGTGTTGTTTTTTTTTTCACGACTCATCATTATAATTTTTGGTGAGGCACTTGGAGGTTTACGGTGCTCACCACATATCTAAATAAATTCCTTGGGAGGTCCAGTTTTCAAAATGGGGTCACTTGTGGTGGTTTTCCACTGTTTAGGTACATAAGGGGCTCTCCAAACGCGACATGGTGTTCGATCTCAATTCCAGCCAATTTTGGTTTGAAAAAGTAAAATGGCGCTGCTTCCCTTCCGAGCCCTGCCGTGCGCCCAAACAGTAGTTTTCCCCCACATATGGGGTATCAGTGTATTCAGGAGAAATTGCACAACAACTTTAGTGGTCCATTTTCTCCTTTTATACTTGTGAAGATGAAAAAATTGTTGCTAAAAGATCATTATGTGGAAAAAAAAGTTAAATGTTAATTTTTTCCTTCCACATTCCGTTAATTCCTGTGAAGCACCTGAAGGGTTAATAAACTTCTTGAATGTGGTTTTGAGTACCTCGAGGGGTGTAGTTTTTAGAATGGTGTCACTTTTGGGTATTTTAAATCTTATAAACCCCTCAAAGTGACTTCAAATATGATGTGGTCCCTAAAAAAATGGTTTTGTAAAGGTTGTTGAAAAAATGAGAAATCGCTGTTTAACTTTTAACCCTTATAACTCCCTAACAAAAAAAAATTTGGTTCCAAAATTTTGCTGATGTAAAGTAGACATGTGGGAAATGTTATTTATTACCTAATTTGTGCGATATGATTCTCTAATGCAAGGGTATAAAAATTCAAAGTTTGAAAATTGCAACATTATCAAAATTTTCACCAAATTTCTGTTTTTTTCACAAATAAACGCAATTTTGCCACTATCACAAAATACAATATGTCATGAGAAAACAGTCTCAGAATCACCAGGATCCGTTGAAGCGTTTCAGAGTTATTACCTCATAAAGTGACAATGGTCAGAATTGTAAAAATTGGCCCTGTCACTTAGGTGAAAACAGGCTTCGGGTGAAGAGGTTAAACAACAATATGGGCCTAGGTTTTACATCAGAATTTCATAATGATGAATTACCATAATTATGGATTACCATTTGATATCGTCAATCATTAAGAAGGATCCCAATGGTATTTTAACAACAAAGATTTATCCTCAACCTACAAGTACAAATAGTCTCTTACATCTCTTACAGGGCATCCCTAAGGGCCAATATTTTAGATTAACGAGGAACTGTTCGGTCATGAGGACGTTCCACAGTTAGGCAGGGGACATGTACAAGAGTTTTTAGGAGATAGGTTATTCAGATCATGTCTTAGCCCAGGCTTTTAATTGTGCAGAGAAGGAGGATAGACAATCCTTGTTACAAAAACGTAGTGGTGAAGGTGATACCCCAAGTGAGATAACTAGAGTCATTGGCACCTTTGATGAACAAAATTGGAGGGTGAGAGATGTTATTAATAGACATTGGGATATTTTGAAGATGGATCCAGACTTGAAGGACATTGTAGGGGAACATCCAACCATTACCTAGGTCCATTAAAGATATATTGGTACACAACCACTAGAAGAAACCCACAGTCAGCGGTACGTGACTAGATAGGAAACCATGTGGGTTCTTTAAATGCAGTAACTGTAATTTTTGCAAATGGATGAAACCCAATAAGTCCTTCAAGAGCTCCTCAATAGGGAAATTATTTTTTTCAGAGAGCTTTTTCAAATTGTAAAACCTCAGGGATTGTTTACAAGGCCACATGTTCTTGCCCAAGAGATTATGAAGGAAAAACTAAAAGGGAATTCCGGAGAAGAATCGGTGGACACCTGGGGAATATAAGAAATGATAGGGATACCCCCCTGGCCTGACACATGAGATTGGTCCATCAGGGAGATTTGGAGAATATAAGTTTTATGATCATTGAGGTAGTAAAATCGGCCCCAGAGGAGGTGATCATGACAGGTTCATTCTAAGAAGGGAGTGCGAATGGACATTCAGACTGGATTCCCTTCAACCCAAAAGGATAAATGAGCAGATGTCGTTTGCCTGTTTTGTGTAGAGCTATCTTACTGTTTTTTTGGTCATGGATAGATCAATCTATTAGCCAATACCTTTTCCCTTCTAGGGATGCACAGATTTCTGTGAATTGACAACTTTGATTTATCTCTGCAAAGGGTCTGCTTGCCTCTCAAGGACTCATTTAAATATATTCGTTTGAATCTGATATTCTTTCAAAAGGTTTATTTAACTCATATGATCAAATGAATAATAATTTTTTCCAACCAAAGGATATGAATATATTACCAGAGACCTGGGTTATTGATTTATTACTCAGCAATATGTTTGATATGTTAGAAGTTATAACTAGCGGCTATAATGAGGTCCTACCTGTTTTTTAATACCTCTTCCCCTGTTTGCGGCACTCATTGTACATGCGCAGTATGAGTAATAAACTATGATTTTTCTATGTTGCTCTTTAATCCTGCGCAGGCGGCCACGACTTGAGACACTTTAAACCAGAAGGTAAGTTTATACACTTCCGTGCATTCTATGTTGAGCATGCGCGGGTTTCTTTTACCGGAATATATCACTGAATTCCGTGCGCTACAGGTTGGAACGCAACACGAAGCAGGCGCCAATAGGCTAATCATGGCTTGGGGGAATATCCGGTATAGGTAAGGTGGGCTATTTAAGCAGAGGCCGAGATCATTCTGTGCACATCACTCTCTATCAAGATGCATTATCTGACTTCAGGCCTCCTGATGAACCGCTAAGGTTACTTTCACACATCAGTTTTTTGCCGTCAGGCACAATCCAGTGAATTTTGCAAAAAAACAGATCCGACAAAAGTTGCTGCCGGATCCATTTTTTTCTCATAGACTTGTATTAGCACCGGATTTTCCAGATGGCCTCACATTTCATCCATTTTTTGCCGGATCCCCCGAAAATTTGTTTTCCGGAGGCCGGAAAAAACGTACATAGGAACGTTTTTTCTGTCCGACGGAAAAAAGGCCATCAATAGATTCGACGGAAAACGTATGAAACGTGAGGTGAAATGATGGAATCCGGTGACGAATCCGTTTCTTTTTTTACAGAAATCATGCATTTTCCATTCTGGTCTCTCTCCCTCTTCCTCTCTTTGCCTCTCTCTCCTCCCTGGAACAGGAAGTCCAAACTCTATCCCCTGGTTAAACAAAATTAAAAAAAAATGGATCCAGCAAAAAAATGGATCTGTTACATCAGTTTTTCACAATTTGTGCCAGATCCGTTTTTTTTTTAAATTTGCCAGATTGGGCCTGATGGCAAAAAACTGATGTGTGAAAGTAGCCTAAGGTGAAATGCGTTGAGGCAATGGAAGGTGGGTGGCATTATTTCAGATGAGTACTTTGGTTTTTGCATGATATCTGACAGCGGGCCTTTACACTCCCATCAGGGGTATGGTCGCAGTTGATCTATTTTCATCTGGCCAGTGTTGCTCACATATGTGTGGCAAATAGGAGTATATGGTTCTGATGATATCTATGGTTATTGTGTACAAAAAATCATGTGCACTGTTCTTGACCAATATTTATTGAGCCGCACTAATTTTGGCCAGTATCTATGTCCATTTTCTTGATGTGGATGTTGAGTGAGGACAGGATACTGATCTGAGATTCCAGATCCATTGAATACATCTCTTTATCTGACCCAATGTGCATTGTTTGTGGCAAATATGTATTGATTTTTTCTTGTGGCCAGTTTTTCACTGATCCTAATGCATGGATATCTGTTTGTACTCTGAATAAGCCACCAGGTCTATGTATACTTACATGTTTTTAAAACTTCACATTGGGCTGTAGGGTCTCGTTCTTTGCAGGTTTGATCTATGTCTAGAGATAGTGGTTCCCTATTGAGGGTTTGGGGGTGACATCAGTTATAGGGTGCATCTAGGGGATAATAGGGGCAGCTGACGCTGAGCAGGGGTGCCGCAACACTATCACCCCTAGGGTGCCAACCCTGTTGTGAATTCCGCTCTTGGGCTCCCTCCGGTGGTTGTAAGTAGCACTTTTGTTAATTCTGCTCTTGGGCTCCCTCCTGTGGTTTTGAGTGGTATAGCTGCTTCTTGGATTTAGCTTTAGCAGCTGCTTCCACTGATCGTCTTTTTGGCTCGGCTATTTTAGTCTGGCCCTAGCCCTCAATCAATGCCAGTTGTCAATTTTTCCTGCTTGGAGCCACTGCTCTTTTGGATTTCCCTGACACTCTGTCCAGTTCAGCAAAGATAAGTCCTTGCTTGTCCTTTTGCAGTCCATTTGTTGTGGACTTTATTGTTCAGCACATTCTATGTTTTGCTCATTTGTCCAGCTTATCAGTATGGATCTATTTAGCTAAGCTGGAAGCTCTGGGCTGCAGATTTTGCCCTCCACACCTTTAGTCAGGTGTGGAGATTTTTGCATATCTCTACGGTGGACTTTTTCTAGTTTTTATTACTGACCGCACAGTGTTCTTTCCTTACTATGTATATAGCTAGAAGTGGCCTCCTTTGCTAAATCTTGTTTCATACTACGTATGTCATTTCCTTCTCCTCTCACAGTCAATATTTGTGGGGGGCCATCCTATCCTTTGGGGATTTTCTCTGAGGCAAGATAGCTTTCCTGTTTCTACCTTTAGGGGTAGCTAGTTCTCTGGCTGAGACGAGGTGTCCAGGGAGTGACAGGAACATCCCACGGCTACTTCTAGTGTTGTGTTAAGATCAGGAACTGCGGTCTGTATAGTTACCACCTGCTCAGAGCTAGTCGCATGTTGCTCCTAAATTACCAGTCTTTAACAGTACAACTGGCCCAAAAATTAGTTGAATGCATCTCAAAAGAAGGAAAAGAAAAAGAGTTCTGAGCCATTTTTTTTTTCTTTAGTCTGTTTTGTCTTTTTCCTTCCTCTTAATCTCTGGGTGGATTTGGGCGCGGACATGGATGTTCAGGGTCTGTTTTCTCGTGTGGATCAGCTTGCTGCAAGAGTTCAGAGTATCCAAGATTATGTTGTTCAGACTCCAGTCTTAGAGCCTAGAATTCCTACTCCAGATTTGTTTTACGGGGATAGATCTAAGTTTTTGAACTTTAAAAATAATTGCAAATTGTTTTTTGCTCTGAAACCCCGTTCCTCTGGTGACCCCACTCAGCAAGTTAAAATAGTTATTTCTCTGCTGCGTGGTGACCCTCAGGACTGGGCATTCTCCCTTGAGTCAGGGGATCCGGCATTGCTTAATGTAGATGCATTTTTTCAATCGCTCGGATTATTGTATGACGAACCTAACTCTGTGGATCATGCGGAAAAAACCTTGTTGGCTCTGTGCCAGGGTCAGGAAGCGGCAGAATTATACTGCCAGAAATTTAAAAAATGGTCTGTGCTCACTAAATGGAATGAGGACGCTCTGGCAGCAATTTTCAGAAAGGGTCTTTCTGAAGCCCTTAAAGATGTTATGGTGGGGTTCCCCACGCCTGATGGTCTGAGCGAATCTATGTCTCTAGCCATTCAGATCGATCGGCGCCTGCGTGAGCGCAAAGTGGTGCACCATATGGCAGCATCCTCTGAGCGGAGTCTTGAGCCTATGCAATGTGATAGGATTCTGACTAGAGCGGAACAGAGGGGATACAGACGTCAGAATGGGCTGTGTTTTTACTGTGGTGATTCAGCTCACACTATCTCTGATTGCCCTAAGCGTATTAAGAGGGTTGCTAGATCTGTTACCATTAGTACTATACAGCCTAAGTTTCTCCTGTCTGTGACCCTGATTTGCTCATTGTCATCTTTCTCTGTCATGGCATTTGTGGATTCAGGTGCTGCCCTGAACTTAATGGACTTAGAATTTGCCAGGCGCTGTGGTTTTTCTTTGCAGCCTTTGCAGAGCCCTATTCCTTTGAGGGGTATTGATGCTACACCGTTGGCCAAGAATAAACCTCAGTATTGGACTCAGTTGACTATGTGCATGGCTCCAGCACATCAGGAAGATTGTCGTTTTCTGGTGTTGCGTAATTTACATGATGTTGTTGTACTGGGTTTTCCATGGTTACAAGTACACGGTGGCGCAGTGGTTAGCACAGCAGCCTTGCAGCGCTGGAGTCCTGGGTTCTAATCCCACCTTGGGCAACATCTGCAAAGAGTTTGTATGTTCTCTCCGTGTTTGCGTGGGTTTCCTCCGGGCACTCCGGTTTCCTCCCACATTCCAAAGACATACTGATAGGGAATTTAGATTGTGAGCCCCGTGGGGGACAGCGATGATACTGTGTACAAACTGTAAAGCGCTGCATAATATGTTAGCGCTATATAAAAATAAAAAAGAAAAAAAGAAGAAGATTACACAATCCAGTGTTGGATTGGAAATCGATGTCTGTGACTAGTTGGGGTTGTCAAGGGGTACATAGTGACGTTCCTTTAATGTCAATTTCCTCTTCCCCCTCTTCTGATGTTCCTGAATTTTTGTCAGATTTCCAGGATGTATTCGATGAGCCCAAGTCCAGTTCCCTTCCTCCACATAGGGACTGTGATTGTGCTATTGACTTGATTCCAGGCTCTAAGTTCCCTAAGGGCCGACTTTTCAACCTGTCTGTGCCAGAACATACCGCTATGCGGAGCTATGTTAAGGAGTCCTTGGAGAAGGGGCATATTCGGCCGTCTTCATCACCATTGGGAGCGGGATTCTTTTTTGTTGCCAAGAAGGATGGCTCCTTGAGACCCTGTATTGATTATCGCCTTCTTAATAAGATCACGGTCAAATTCCAATACCCTTTACCTTTGCTCTCTGGTTTGTTTGCTCGGATTAAGGGGGCTAGTTGGTTTACCAAGATTGACCTTCGAGGGGCATATAATCTTGTTCGTATTAAACAGGGTGACGAATGGAAAACTGCATTTAATACGCCTGAAGGCCATTTTGAATACCTGGTGATGCCTTTCGGGCTTTCTAATGCTCCTTCTGTATTTCAGTCCTTCATGCATGACATTTTCCGCAATTATCTTGATAAATTCTTGATTGTGTATTTGGATGATATTTTGATTTTTTCCAATGATTGGGAGTCTCATGTGAAGCAGGTCAGGATGGTATTCCAGATCCTTCGTGATAATGCTCTATTTGTGAAGGGGTCTAAGTGCCTATTTGGAGTTCAGAAGGTCTCTTTTTTGGAGTTTATTTTTTCTCCTTCGTCTATAGAAATGGATCCTGTTAAGGTCCAAGCCATTCATGACTGGATTCAACCCACATCTGTGAAGAGCCTTCAGAAATTTTTGGGCTTTGCTAATTTTTATCGCCGTTTCATTGCCAACTTCTCTAGTGTGGTTAAGCCCCTGACCGATTTGACGAAGAAAGGCGCTGATGTGACAAATTGGTCCTCTGAGGCTGTTGAGGCCTTTCAGGAGCTTAAGCGCCGATTTACTTCTGCCCCTGTCTTGCGTCAGCCGGATATGTCTCTTCCTTTTCAGGTTGAGGTTGATGCTTCTGAGATTGGGGCAGGGACCGTTTTGTCACAGAGGAATTCTGATGGTTCCTTGATGAAACCATGTGCCTTCTTTCCCCGAAAGTTTTCGCCTGCGGAACGCAATTATGATGTCGGCAATCGGGAGTTGTTGGCTATGAAGTGGGCATTTGAGGAGTGGCGACATTGGCTTGAGGGGGCCAAGCACCGTATTGTGGTCTTGACCGATCATAGGAATCTGATTTACCTCGAGTCGGCCAAGCGGCTGAACCCTAGACAGGCTCGATGGTCCATGTTTTTCTCCCGTTTCGATTTTGTGGTTTCATATCTTCCGGGATCAAAGAATGTTAAAGCGGATGCCCTCTCTAGGAGTTTTTTGCCTGATTCTCCTGGAGTTCTTGAGCTGGTTGGCATTCTTAGGGAAGGGGTGATTCTTTCTGCCATCTCCCCTGATTTACGGCGGGTGCTTCAGGAATTTCAGGCTGATAAACCTGACCGCTGTCCTGTGGGGAAGCTGTTTGTTCCTGATAGATGGACAAGTAAGGTGATTTCTGAGATCCATTGTTCGGTGTTGGCCGGTCATCCTGGGATTTTTGGTACCAGAGATTTGGTGGCTAGGTCCTTTTGGTGGCCTTCCTTGTCGCGGGATGTGCGTTCTTTTGTGCAGTCCTGTGGGACTTGTGCCTGGGCTAAGCCTTGCTGTTCACGCGCTAGTGGGTTGCTTTTGCCTTTGCCTGTCCCTGAGAGGCCCTGGACGCATATTTCCATGGATTTTATTTCGGATCTTCCTGTGTCCCATAGGATGTCTGTTATCTGGGTGGTTTGTGACCGGTTCTCTAAGATGGTCCATTTGGTACCTTTGACTAAATTGCCTTCCTCCTCTGATTTGGTTCCATTGTTTTTTCAGCATGTGGTTCGTTTGCATGGCATTCCGGAAAATATTGTGTCTGACAGAGGTTCCCAGTTTGTTTCCAGGTTTTGGTGGCCCTTTTGTGCTAGGATGGGCATTAATTTGTCTTTTTCTTCGGCGTTCCATCCTCAGACAAATGGCCAAACTGAGCAAACTAATCAAACCTTGGAAACCTATTTGAGATGCTTTGTGTCTGCTGATCAGGATGATTGGGTGGCTTTCTTGCCGTTGGCCGAGTTTGCCCTTAATAATCGGGCCAGTTCGGCTACTTTGGTTTCGCCTTTTTTTTGTAATTTTGGTTTCCATCCTCGTTTTTCTTCAGGGCAGGTTGAGCCTTCTGATTGTCCTGGTGTAGATTCTGTGATGGACAGGTTACAGCAGATTTGGACTCATGTGGTAGACAATTTGACGTTGTCTCAGGAAAAGGCTCAGCGTTTTGCTAACCGCCGTCGGTGTGTTGGTCCTCGGCTTCGTGTGGGGGATTTAGTCTGGTTATCTTCTCATCATGTTCCTATGAAGGTTTCTTCCCCTAAGTTCAAGCCTTGGTTTATTGGTCCTTATAAGATCTCTGAGATTATCAATCCAGTGTCTTTTCGTTTGGCCCTTCCAGCCTCTTTTGCCATCCACAATGTTTTCCATAGATCTTTGTTGCGGAGATATGTGGTGCCCGTTGTTCCCTCTGTTGATCCTCCTGCCCCGGTGTTGGTTGAGGGGGAGTTGGAATATGTGGTTGAGAAAATTTTGGATTCTCGTTTTTCGAGCGGAGGCTTCAGTATCTTGTTAAGTGGAAGGGTTATGGCCAGGAGGATAATTCTTGGGTGGTTGCCTCCGCTGTCCATGCTGCCGATTTGGTTCGTGCTTTTCACTTGGCTCGTCCTGATCGGCCTGGGGGCTCTGGTGAGGGTTCGGTGACCCCTCCTCAAGGGGGGGGGGTACTGTTGTGAATTCCGCTCTTGGGCTCCCTCCGGTGGTTGTAAGTAGCACTTTTGTGAATTCTGCTCTTGGGCTCCCTCCTGTGGTTTTGAGTGGTATAGCTGCTTCTTGGATTTAGCTTTAGCAGCTGCTTCCACTGATCGTCTTTCTGGCTCGGCTATTTTAGTCTGGCCCTAGCCCTCAATCAATGCCAGTTGTCAATTGTTCCTGCTTGGAGCCACTGCTCTTTTGGATTACCCTGACACTCTGTCCAGTTCAGCAAAGATAAGTCCTTGCTTGTCCTTTTGCAGTCCATTTGTTGTGGACTTTATTGTTCAGCACATTCTATGTTTTGCTCATTTGTCCAGCTTATCAGTATGGATCTATTTAGCTAAGCTGGAAGCTCTGGGCTGCAGATTTTGCCCTCCACACCTTTAGTCAGGTGTGGAGATTTTTGCATATCTCTGCAGTGGACTTTTTCTAGTTTTTATTACTGACCGCACAGTGTTCTTTCCTTACTATGTATATAGCTAGAAGTGGCCTCCTTTGCTAAATCTTGTTTCATACTACGTATGTCATTTCCTTCTCCTCTCACAGTCAATATTTGTGGGGGGCTATCCTATCCTTTGGGGATTTTCTCTGAGGCAAGATAGCTTTTCTGTTTCTACCTTTAGGGGTAGCTAGTTCTCCGGCTGTGACGAGGTGTTCAGGGAGTGACAGGAACATCCCACGGCTACTTCTAGTGTTGTGTTAAGATCAGGAACTGCGGTCTGTATAGTTACCACCTGCTCAGAGCTAGTCGCATGTCGCTCCTAAATTACCAGTCCATAACACAACCCCCCCTGTTAGGCAGGAATAAGTACAGTATTTACCAGGGAACGGCAACAAACCTTTCCAAAGGTTTTGGTTTTATTTGTGTTTACACAGTGTGTTTTTGTTTTTGGTGAGCACGTCCCAATTTTTAGTGAAATAAAGATGCAGTTATGAATAGGATGTTCTATATGAGATGTTTTCCAAATTGCAGGACCTCAGGAGTAGTATATCTCTGCACATGTACGTGCTCCAAGAACTATGTGGGTAAAACAAAACGCAAATTGAATGTCCGGATTAGCAAGTACCTTGGGGATGTAAGACATGGTAGAGAAAGCCCACTAGCACGCTATGTGAATTCAGAGCACGGTGAGGACATTGGATGTATTTTTTTTTCGTGTTACAGAAAAAAGGAGACACTGGCTAGAATCTTTCAGTTGTAAGGGACTCAATGAACAGTTGAGCTTTTCAAGCTTCATCTGAAATTAGAGTCTTTACATTATGGCCTGTGTGACCAGTTCTTTAAGGTTTCAGTGAAACCTTTTGTTTGGTTTCCACTCATTGTTTTTGTGGTACCACTCATTATGGTGGTATTTTTATTATTCAATTTTGTAACTCATTACTGTCACGATAATGTGAATATGCTATGTTTGAGTATCTACCTAAAAGTACATTGGCTTCTCAGACACACGCTGTGAGCCTTTCCAACCCCCCTCTTCAGCTGCATAGGAAACTCGCCTTCTCACTACACACTCTGTGCAACTTGATACCAATGTGAAGCAGCCACTCCCTGAAGAATTTATATGGTTCTAAGCTGCAGCAGTCAAATCTCCTTACCCTACTCATTCCCCTGTCCCACCTGCTACTGGTTGAAACTAGTGTAGAAACCATAAGCTTTTATTGTTCTATTAAACTGATATATACGGGCACCGATCCGGGCTAGAGATATAAGAATTATATATTCCGGATATCCATTGATAAATCTATAACTCACTGAAACCGATAGCAGCTAAGTGAACGAGTGAAGAGAGTGGATTTCTCCGTTAGCGGATCATGTAATTACTCCTCGTTTACACTTAAAAGAATCCCCATGATGTGGGGCACATCCTGATCATTGTGTATTTAGTATATGAGATTCATACAGCTAGCTAGACATAAAAATAGTTTTCATAATTCTAAGTAAAGGGGAGGTTTCAGTCTCTAAGTGAGGTCACCACAGAGGGATTGCCTGGGGTTTGGGCTGTGAGATAACTTAGTGAGACAGCAGTCTTGCAGTGTCTTTGTCTGGGGTCTAGCTGCTACAAAGGGGTGATGCATTTGGATATATGCTCCCCCTCCTCCACAGCACACGGCCAGCCATGATGATGCAATGACATATCGACCTGTAAGTGTTAGTTTCATTTGTAATCCTTTTTTATTTGTAACTGTATTGTTCATATGATTTGTCTTCTTTATAATATCTTTTCATACCTCTGTAAACACTGCCTACATTTTTTGGAGTAAAATATAAAACTACTAGCTTGTCCCTCCATGCTCTATAACGAACTGTCACGTCCTCTGAAGTGCATTACATTACTGATTTGGGTTGGCTCCGGACCTGTTAATAATTAGGAAATCGGAGCTGGTGACAGTGGAATTGTCCTGTGCGTTGGGAGGCTTTGTAGCAACGGCGGCATTGATAATTAATGTTCCCGCCTGAGTGGGAGCAATTATATCACCCTCGCTGCAGTGTGCCCAATAGCCAGTACATAGCAGGCAGCCTTTCTGGTGACTAATTACCCTAGGTGCAGTACCCTGCCTGACCTGAGGATAAGGGGCCACCAGAGAGCTGCAAGTTCCAAACCAGAACTGGGAAGTGGGATATAGATAAATCCCCTTCAGAAAGAACCAGGGGCAACCAAACAACCCTGGTTCATGACAAATTGGTGTGAGTGGTGAGGATGATAAAGGTATCCTCCCCGTGAACCGTGACATATTGGTGGGATCCCTGACATATCCGGTGGGATCCGTGACATATTGGTGGCAGTGCGGAGGAATCCCTGACATATCTGGTGGGATTCCGTGACAATTACTCTTTTGGATTTTGGTTGATTATTCTATTTTGTAGTCATACTTACCATTTTGGTACTTTGGGCGGAGGTGGGTCCTTTAGCATCCTTAGATAGGGGGAGAATCTTTATGCATGTTGGGCAATAGATTTGACAATCTTTATGATAAAATTATTGTGGAACATCTGCCTCCTTTTAAGTTATGCCCATTGTTTTGGCTAATTTGTGAACACTGGAGCATGATCATGCGGTTCATGAGCATTCATTTGCTGTAATATAGCGCAGTCTACTTTTCATGGATGCCATATTTGCTTACTTCCCTGTGGAACACATTCTGCATTCCACTGACATCATTTCTGGCTTTTGCAGTGTGACTTCTGGCTTCTGTTGATCGGCAGTTTCCAGTATTGGAAAGCGCAGATTTCAATTGCATGGTTACCACTAAGTACTACATATAACCCATATAAATGGCGGTGTCTCTTTTAGAGGCAGCACATTTATTTGGCCAGGTGTAGATAATTTGGAGTCTCAAATCAGTCTCCTGATGAACCCTGGAGGGGTTGCAGGGGGAAACGCGTTGGGACAGGGGCAGCTTAAAATGATAAGTGTCATCTTTTCTTACCACTTGCTATGTTCATATTAGGGGACATGTATCTGCAAGTTTTTATTGAGATATGAGAGTCCTCAGTGGTTGATACTTTGTCTTTTTACATCAATTAAGGAATTTGCTCTTCAGACCTTCTGGGGTCATCACAACATAGAACCAGACTCATTCACAGGACCATAAAACATTAAGACTTCCTTATCTATGAACTGTTCCAATATTTATGGCTATCCCTCTCACATAATGATAATTCTGCTTCACCTCACTTGTCTTATCTATTGCCTTCTTTCTCTCTGTGCTGAGTTGTATATAAGTATGTGATTCTTCAGAACTTGCTTTAGTCTTTGCCTGATGAAGGGACCTGCATAGTCTCGAAAGCTTGCAATTTGTTATCATCTTTTCAGTTAGCCATTAAAAGGTATCAACCACTGAGGACTCTCACGTCTAAATAATGTTCTATCTACTGGCTAACATGGTAGAAAGATATACAGTATATCTTTCCTGCATTAAGATATGCTATTTATTTGGTGAAGGTGTTGACCTGGGGCAACTATAAAGAAGAGTGTATAGTCTATGTATAGGGCATATGTGGGGTCCACATAGTGGGACTTAATGAGGTATCAGATTCATTGTTTCTGATCATGTTTACTGTCCTGATCTTTTCCATATCTTTCACATATGCTTGCTGGAGTTTGTTAGGCAAAGGATTATGAAATGTATATTGTTGTCTTTTACTGTTAAAGATCGCTATCCAAGAAGTATCATTTCTCCTTGCGGAGATTGACATGCTAAGCATGCCGAGATGAGGAGACTTAAAGCTGCAATGCTCCTCTGTGAAATATGCAAATAGTCTCTTCAGAGAGGAAGAGGAATAGAACATTGACTTTTAGGATTGCTACTTCCATTAGGTGACACTAGAGTTCAAGTCCTCTTCCTCTCTGAAGAGTCTATTTGCACTGTTAAAGATCAAGTGTTTTGGATATTTTCAAGCTGGATGTTATCATATACATCTATTTTATTATCTCTCTATATAGTCTGATGAACTACTTGTAATGCCCCTTTTTTACTTTTTACTAGAGTTGAGCGACTTTTACTTTTTTCGGATCGAGTCGGGTTTTGCGAAACCCGACTTTGTCAAAAGTCGGGTCGGGTGAAATTGGCTGATTATTGCGTAAAGTTGGGGGCCGACTGAAACACAAAACCCAATGCAAGTCAATGGAGAATCAAAGTCGGCAGTGAGTGGAGGACAGGAAAACACCTACAATGCCAAAAACATCAATTCTTATTACTGAAGCTTGTCAATCTTAATTTACTTTATAATAATAGTTATGCATTGAAAACTGGGGGTCATTTGGCTAAAGATGTGGGGGGGTAAGGCTGGCTCAAGATTTTTGTGGGCCCAGGAAATACGGAATACGTCACGGCGGTGGAGCAGGGAGAGGTAAGTATTTCAACTTTGCAAGTGCTGTGATCCTGAGCAAGCAGGGGGGCCCACTCATTGGCATTGGCACTGGCACAGGGCCCCTCATAGTACGGCGGTGTGTTTGACGGCGGGGGCGCCTCCCACCGGCAGAGACACTTTTGCGTACTATGAGGGGCCCTGTGCCAGTGACATCGCCAATGAGTATGCCCCCTTACCTGATGAAGGAACCTGCACTTTCATCTGCACCTTCCTCTTTGTCCCCGTGTAAGGTGGTATAGTATGCGGGAAGGGGAACCTGACTTTCAGCAGAGTCAGATTCTAGCTGTGTAGAGTGCAAGGGGAATGTAGTGGTCTGGGTCAATGTACCAGCAGACTCATCTAGCTGTGGCTGGGTAATGGGCAGGATGAGGAGGAAACACAGATATAGGCCCAAATAATAAAGTGGGCTAAATGCAGTTCAAATGTGGCAACAGGACTAGTGTTGAGCATTCCGATACCGCAAGTATCGGGTATCGGCCGATACTTAGCGGTATCAGAATTCCGATACCGAGAGCCGATACTTTTGTTGTATCGGGAATCGGTATCGGGATCGATATAATGTGTAAAATAAAGAATTAAAATAAAAAATATTGCTATACTCACCTCTCCGACGCAGCCTACACCTTACCAAGGAAACCGGCAGCCTTGTTTGCTTAAAATGCGCGCGTTTACTGCCTTCCGTGACGTCACGGCTTCTGATTGGTCGCGTGCCGCCCATGTGACCGCGACGCGACCAATCACAACAAGCCGTGACGTAATTTTCAGGTCCTGAATGCCTAATTCTAGGCATTCAGGACCTGAAAATTACGTCACGGCTTGTGATTGGTCGCGTGCCGCCCATGTGACGCGACGCGACCAATCACAAGCCGTGACGTAATTTTCAGGTCCTGAATGCCTAATTCTAGGCATTCAGGACCTGAAAATTACATCACGGGTTGTTGTGATTGGTCGCATCGCGGTCACATGGGCGGCACGCGACCAATCAGAAGCCGTGACGTCACGGAAGGCAGTAAACGCGCGCATTTTAAGCAAACAAGGCTGCCGGTTTCCTCGGTAAGGTGCAGGCTGCGTCGGAGAGGTGAGTATAGCAATATTTTTTATTTTAATTCTTTATTTTACACATTAAAATGGATCCCAGGGCCTGAAGGAGAGTTTCCTCTCCTTCAGACCTTGGGAACCATCAGGGATACCGTCCGATACTTGAGTCCCATTGACTTGTATTGGTATCGGGTATCGGTATCGGATTAGATCCGATACTTTGCCGGTATCGGCCGATACTTTCCGATACCGATACTTTCAAGTATCGGACGGTATCGCTCAACACTAAACAGGACTAAACAGGCGGCATTGCTTTGTTCAGCGGAGGACAACTGTAAGGAGTGGCAGACACAGTTAGTAGGCCCAAATAATTAAAGGGAACCTGTCACCCCGTTTTTTCCGTATGAGATAAAAATACCGTTAAATAGGGCCCGAGCTGTGCATTACAATAGTGTATTTCGTGGAAACTGTTTCCCCACCTATGCTGCCGAAATACGTTACCAAAGTCGCCATTTTCGCCTGTCAATCAGGCTGGTCTGGTCAGATGGGCGTGGTGACATCGCTGTTTCTTCCCCCAGATCTTGCTTATTTTTCCATTGGTGGCGTAGTGGTTTGCGCATGCACAAGTGCCGAATCCACTGCACAGGGGAGGAAAAAGAGCGCGATCTGTGCTATTCCCCTGGTGATCGGTGGGGGCGGCCATCTTCCTGAGGCCGCGCATGCGCAGATGGAGCGCTCTTGCTGCCCGGGGCTTCAGAAAAATGGCCACGGGATGCCACGTGTGCGCAGATGGAGATCGCGGCAGCCATTTTCCTGAAGCAGAGTTCGCATCTCAGGCCAACGGAAAAATAAGCAAGATCTGGGGGAAGAAACAGCGATGTCACCACGCCCATCTGACCAGACCAGCTTGATTGACAGGCGAAAATGGCGACTTTGGTAACGTATTTCGGCAGCATAGGTGGGGAATCAGGGTCCACAAAATGCACTATTGTAATGCACAGCTCAGGCCCTATTTAACGGTATTTTTATCTCATACGGAAAAAAGGGGTGACAGGTTCCCTTTAAGTAGGCTAAAAGCAGTTCAAAATTGGTAAGAGGACTAAACTGGCGGCATTGCTTTGTTCAGCGGAGGACAACTGTAATGAGGGGCAGACACAGTTAGTAGGCCCAAATAATTAAGTAGGTTAAATGCAGTTCAAAATTGATAACAGGACTAAACTGGCGGCATTGCTTTCTTCAGCGGAGGACAACTGTAAGGAGTGGCAGACACAGTTAGTAGGCCCAAATAATAAAGTAGGCTAAATGCAGTTCAAAATTGGTAACAGGACTAAACTGGCGGCATTGCTTTCGTCAGCGGAGGACAACTGTAAGGAGTGGCAAACACAGTTAGTAGGCCCAAATAATAAAGCGGGCTAAATGCAGTTCAAAATTGGTATTGGTAACAGGACTAAACAGGCGGCATTGCTTTGTTCAACGGAGGACAACTGTAAGGAGTGGCAGACACAGTTAGTAGGCCCAAATAATTAAGTAGGCTAAATGCAGTTCAAAATTAATATCAGGACTAAACTAGCGTCATTGCTTTGTTCAGAGGAGGACAACTGTAATGAGGGGCAGACACAGTTAGTAGGCCCAAATAATAAAGTGGGCTAAATGCAGTTCAAAATTGGTAACAGGATTAAACTGGCGGCATTGCTTTCTTCAGCGGAGGACAACTGTAAGGAGTGGCAGACACAGTTAGTAGGCCCAAATAATAAAGTAGGCTAAATGCAGTTCAAAATTGGTAACAGGACTAAACTGGCGGCATTGCTTTGTTCAGCGGAGGACAACTGTAATGAGGGGCAGACACAGTTAGTAGGCTCAAATAATTAAGTAGGCTAAATGCAGTTCAAAATTGGTAACAGGACTAAACTGGCGGCATTGCTTTGTTCAGCGGAGGACAACTGAAATGAGGGGCAGACACAGTTAGTAGGCCCAAATAATTAAGTAGGCTAAATGCAGTTCAAAATTGGTAGCAGGACTAAACTGGTGGCATTGCTTTGTTCAGCGGAGAACAACTGTAATGAGGGGCAGACACAGTTAGTAGGCCGAAATAATTAAGTAGGCTAAATGCAGTTCAAAATTGGTAACAGGACTAAACTGGCGGCATTGCTTTCTTCAGCGGAGGACAACTGTAAGGAGTGGCAGACACAGTTAGTAGGTCCAAATAATTAAGTAGGCTAAATGCAGTTCAAAATTAATAACAGGACTAAACTGGCGGCATTGCTTTGTTCAGAGGAGGACAACTGTAATGAGGGGCAGACACAGTTAGTAGGCCCAAATAATTAGGTAGGCCAAATGCAGTTCAAAATTGGTAACAGGATTAAACTGGCGGCATTGCTTTCTTCAGTGGAGGACAACTGTAAGGAGTGTCAGACACAGTTAGTAGGCCCAAATAATAAAGTAGGCTAAATGCAGTTCAAAATTGGTAACAGGACTAAACTGGCGGCATTGCTTTGTTCAGCGGAGGACAACTGAAATGAGGGGCAGACACAGTTAGTAGGCCCAAATAATTAAGTAGGCTAAATGCAGTTCAAAATTGGTAATAGGACTAAACTGGCGGCATTGCTTTGTTCAGCGGGGGACAACTGTAAGGAGTGCCGACACAGTTAGTAGGCCCAAATAATTAAGTAGGCTAAATGCAGTTCAAAATTGGTAGCAGGACTAAACTGGTGACATTTCTTTGTTCAGCGGAGAACAACTGTAATGAGGGGCAGACACAGTTAGTAGGCCCGAATAATTAAGTAGGCTAAATGCAGTTCAAAATTGGTAACAGGACTAAACAGGCGGCATTGCTTTCTTCAGCGGAGGACAACTTTAAGGAGTGGCAGACACAGTTAGTAGGCCCAAATAGTTAAGTAGGCTAAATGCAGTTCAAAATTGGTAACAGGACTAAACTGGCGGCATTGCTTTGTTCAGAAGAGGACAAATGTAAGGAGTGGCAGACACAGTAGGCCCAAATAATTAGGCTAAATGCAGTTCAAAATTGGTAACAGGACTAAACTGGCAGCATTGCTTTGTTCAACGGAGAACAACTGTAAGGAGTGGCAGACACAGTTAGTAGGCCCAAATAATAAAGTGGGCTAAATGCAGTTCAAAATTGGTAACAGGACTAAACAGGCGGCATTGCTTTGATCTTCGGAGGACAACTGTAAGGAGTGGCAGACACAGTTAGTAGGCCCAAATAATTAAGTAGGCTAAATGCAGATCAAAATTGGTAACAGGACTAAACTGGCAGCATTGATTTGTTCAAAGGAGAACAACTGTAAGGAGTGGCAGACACAGTTAGTAGGCCCAAATAATAAAGTGGGCTAAATGCAGTTCAAAACTGGTAACAGGGCTAAACAGGCGGCATTGTTTTGTTCAGCGGAGGACAACTGTAAGGAGTGGCAGACACAGTTAGTAGGCCCAAATAATTAAGTAAGCTAAATGCAGTTCAAAATTGGTAACAGGACTAAACTGGCGGCATTGCTTTGTTCAGAAGAGGACAGCTGTAAGGAGTGGCAGACACAGTTAGTAGGCCCAAATAATTAGGCTAAATGCAGCTCAAAATTGGTAATAGGACTAAACTGGTGGCATTGCTTTGATCAGCGGAGGACAACTGTAAGGAGTGGCAGACACAGTTAGTAGGCCCAAATAACTAAGTAGGCTAATTGCAGTTGAAAATTAGTAACAGGACTAAACTGGTAGCATTGCTTTCTTCAGTGGAGGACAACTGTAAGGAGTGGCAGACACAGTTAGTAGGCCCAAATAATTAAGTAGGCTAAATGCAGTTCAAAATTGGTAACAGGGCTAAACTGGCGGCATTGCTTTCTTCAGCGGAGGACAACTGTAAGGAGTGGCAGACACAGTTAGTAGGCCCAAATAATAAAGTGAGCTAAATGCAGTTCAAAATTGGTAACAGGACTAAACTCGTGGCATTGCTTTGTTCAGCGGAGGACAACTGTAAGGAGTGGCAGACACAGTTAGTAGGCCTAAATAATAAAGTGGGCTAAATGTCTGCCAACAATTTGTTCATAAATAAACAGGTGGCATAGCAAGGTACAGGGGTGGGCTCCTCTGCTGAGTAGCAGACAGTGGTAGTAGGCGCAAAGTATTAACTGGTCTAAATAGAGGCCAGGGCCCCTGTATATTTTAACTATAATAATAATAATCTTTTTTTTTATATAGCGCTAACATATTCCACAGCGCTTTACAGTTTGCACACATTATCTCATCTACCATTTCAACAAATTTGTATTGGCAGTGCCATTGAAGGATTTAACAGCCCAGACTACACAGTGGTGGAGCAGGGAGAGGCAGGTATTGCAAGTGGTAGAGCACTGTTCGAGATGGGGGGGACACTCTCTCGTGGGCGGCGGTACTGGCACAGGGCCCCTCATATTACGACGGTGTGTCTGACATTGGTTGTGCACCACCACCATCAGAGACACTTCATTGTACTATGAGGGACCCTGTGCCAGTACCGTCACCCAAGAGTGGGCACACTGTTGTGAATTTACCTTTTGGCTCCCTCTAGTGGCTACTAGTGATTTGACTCTGGGTATGTCATTCATCCCTTGTATGCTCACCTGGGTCGTTAGGTCAGGGGTGTTGCTATATTAGCTCCCTGGACCTTCAGTTCAATGCCTGGCAACGTTGATATCAGAGCTAATCTGTAGTGCTCTTGTCTACTGATCCTGGTTCCTGTTTGATTAAGCTAAGTCTGCTTTCTTGCTTTTTGCTATTTGTTTTTGTTTGCATTTTTGTCCAGCTTGTATATAATCTGTTTCCTGACCTTGCTGGAAGCTCTAGGGTGGCTGGTGTTCTCCCCCCGGGCCGTTAGACGGTTCGGGGGTTCTTGAATCTCCAGTGTGGATTTTGATAGGGTTTTTGTTGACCATATAAGTTATCTTACTACATTCTGTTATTAGTGAGTGGGCCTCTCTTTGCTAAAATCTAGTTCATCTCTGTGTTTGTCATTTCCTCTTACCTCACCGTTATTATTTGTGGGGGGCTACTATCCTACTTTTGGGGTCTATTCTCTGGAGGCAAGAGAGGTCTTTGTTTTCCTCTTCTAGGGGTAGTTAGTCCTCCGGCTGGCGCGAGACATCTAGCGACCAACGTAGGCATGTTCCCCGGCTACTGCTAGTGTTGGCGTTAGGAGTAGATATATGGTCAACCCAGTTACCACTGCCCTATGAGCTGGATTTTTGTACGTCGCAGACTTACTTGTTTCTCTGAGACCCTCGCCATTGGGGTCATAACAGTTTGCCAGGCCAGTATTAAATGTTAAATGCATTGCAGAAGCGGGATTATAAGAAAGAAAGTTCTGAGTTTTTTTTTTCTCTCTCTCATTTTTTTTTCTTTTCCCCTTTACCTCTGAGTGGCTTGTGTTTGCTGCAGACATGAATGTCCAGACCTTGATTACAAGTGTGGACCAGCTTGCTGCTCGTGTGCAGGGCATACAAGATTATGTTTTCAGAAGTCCTATGTCAGAACCTAAGATACCGATTCCTGAACCGTTTTCCGGAGACCGATTTAAATTTAGAAATTTCAGGAATAATTGTAAATTGTTTTTGTCCCTGAAACCCTGTTCATCTGGAGACTCCGCTCAGCAAGTAAAAATTGTTATTTCTTTTTTACGGGGCGACCCTCAGGATTGGGCCTTCTCGCTGGCGCCAGGAGATCCGGCATTGGCTGATATTGATGCGTTTTTTCTGGCGCTCGGTTTGCTTTATGAGGAACCCAATCTTGAGATTCAGGCAGAAAAGGCCTTGCTGGCTATGTCTCAGGGCCAGGACGAGGCTGAAGTGTATTGCCAAAAATTTCGGAAATGGTCCGTGCTGACCCATTGGAACGAGTGTGCATTGGCTGCTAATTTTAGAAATGGCCTTTCTGAAGCCATTAAGAATGTGATGGTGGGTTTTCCCATTCCCACAGGTCTGAATGATTCTATGGCCCTGGCTATTCAAATCGACCGGCGGTTGCGGGAGTGCAAAACCGCTAATTCCCTCATGGTGTTGTCTGAACAGACACCTGATTTAATGCAATGTGATAGAATCCTGACTAGAAATGAGCGGAAAATTCATAGACGCCAGAATGGCTTGTGTTACTACTGTGGTGATTCTACACATGTTATCTCAGCATGCTCTAAACGTCTTACTAAGGTTGTTAGTCCGGTCGCCATTGGTAATTTGCAACCTAAATTTATTCTATCTGTAACTTTGATTTGCTCACTGTCATCATATCCTGTCATGGCGTTTGTGGACTCAGGTGCTGCTCTGAGCCTTATGGATCTGTCATTTGCCAAGCGCTGCGGATTTGTTCTTGAGCCATTGGAAAATCCTATCCCTCTTAGGGGTATTGATTCTACGCCATTGGCAAAAAATAAACCGCAGTTTTGGACACAGGTTACCATGTGCATGACTCCCGAACATCGGGAGGTAATACGTTTTCTTGTTCTGCATAAAATGCATGATTTGGTTGTTTTGGGTTTGCCATGGTTACAGACCCATAATCCAGTCTTGGACTGGAAGGCTATGTCAGTGTCAAGTTGGGGCTGCCATGGAATTCATGGAGATTCCCTGCCCTTGTCTATTGCTTCTTCTACGCCTTCGGAAGTTCCGGCGTATTTGTCTGATTATCAGGATGTCTTCAGCGAGTCTAAGTCCAGTGCACTGCCTCCTCATAGGGAATGTGACTGTGCAATAGATTTGATTCCTGGCAGTAAGTTTCCTAAGGGGAGACTGTTTAATCTGTCGGTACCTGAACATACCGCGATGCGTTCATATATCAAGGAGTCTCTTGAGAAGGGGCATATCCGTCCTTCTTCTTCCCCTCTTGGTGCGGGATTCTTTTTTGTGGCCAAAAAGGACGGATCTTTGAGGCCTTGTATTGACTATCGGCTTTTAAATAAGATCACTGTCAAATTTCAGTATCCTTTGCCGCTGTTGTCAGATTTGTTTGCCCGGATTAAAGGTGCCAAGTGGTTCACCAAGATAGACCTTCGTGGTGCGTACAACCTTGTGCGCATTAGGCAGGGCGATGAATGGAAAACCGCATTCAATACGCCCGAAGGTCATTTTGAGTACTTGGTGATGCCATTCGGTCTCTCTAATGCACCTTCAGTTTTTCAGTCCTTCATGCATGACATTTTCCGGAAGTATCTGGATAAATTTTTGATTGTTTATCTGGATGATATTCTGTTTTTTTCTGATGATTGGGACTCGCATGTGGAGCAGGTCAGGATGGTTTTTGAGATTCTGCGTGAAAATTCTTTGTTTGTAAAAGGCTCAAAGTGTCTCTTTGGTGTACAGAAGGTTCCCTTTTTGGGGTTCATTTTGTCCCCTTCTGCTGTGGAGATGGATCCAGTCAAGGTCCGAGCTATTCATGATTGGACTCAACCCTCGTCAGTTAAGAGTCTTCAGAAGTTCTTGGGTTTTGCTAACTTTTACCGTCGTTTTATCGCAAATTTCTCTAGCGTTGTTAAACCGCTGACGGATATGACCAAGAAAGGCTCTGATGTAGCTAACTGGGCTCCTGCTGCCGTGGAGGCTTTCCAGGAGTTAAAACGCCGGTTTACTTCGGCGCCTGTTTTGTGCCAGCCTGACATCTCACTTCCTTTTCAGTTTGAGGTGGATGCTTCGGAGATTGGGGCAGGGGCCGTTTTGTCACAGAGAGGCCCTGGTTGCTCTACTATGAGACCTTGTGCCTTTTTCTCTAGGAAGTTTTCGCCGGCAGAGCGAAATTATGATGTGGGCAATCGGGAGTTGTTGGCCATGAAGTGGGCATTTGAGGAGTGGCGTCATTGGCTCGAGGGTGCTAAGCATCGTGTGGTGGTCTTGACTGATCACAAAAATCTGATGTATCTCGAGTCTGCTAAACGCCTGAATCCTAGACAGGCCTGCTGGTCATTGTTTTTCTCCCGTTTTGACTTTGTGGTCTCGTATTTACCAGGGTCTAAGAATGTGAAGGCCGACGCTCTGTCTAGGAGCTTTGTGCCTGATGCTCCTGGAGTCGCTGAACCTGTGGGTATTCTTAAGGAAGGAGTTATCGTGTCTGCTATTTCTCCAGATCTGCGACGTGTGTTGCAGAGATTTCAGGCTGGTAGGCCTGACTCTTGTCCACCTGACAGATTGTTTGTGCCTGCTAGATGGACCAGCAGAGTCATTTCCGAGGTTCATTCCTCGGTGTTGGCAGGGCACCCGGGAATTTTTGGCACCAGAGATCTGGTGGCCAGGTCCTTTTGGTGGCCTTCCTTGTCAAGGGATGTGCGGTCATTTGTACAGTCCTGTGGTACTTGTGCTCGAGCTAAGCCTTGCTGCTCTCGTGCCAGCGGGTTGCTCTTGCCCTTGCCTGTCCCGAAGAGACCTTGGACACACATCTCTATGGATTTCATTTCTGATCTTCCGGTGTCTCAGGGCATGTCTGTCATCTGGGTGATATGTGATCGTTTCTCCAAGATGGTCCATTTGGTTCCTTTGCCTAAGCTGCCCTCTTCTTCTGATCTGGTTCCTGTGTTCTTCCAGAACGTGGTTCGTTTGCATGGCATTCCTGAGAATATTGTGTCGGACAGAGGATCCCAGTTTGTTTCCAGGTTCTGGCGATCCTTTTGTGGTAGGATGGGCATTGAGTTGTCGTTTTCATCCGCTTTCCATCCCCAGACTAACGGACAAACGGAGCGAACTAATCAGACTCTGGAGGCTTATTTGAGGTGTTTTGTCTCTTCTGATCAGGATGATTGGGTGACCTTCTTGCCGTTGGCTGAATTTGCCCTTAATAATCGGGCTAGTTCCGCCACCTTGGTTTCGCCATTTTTCTGCAACTCTGGTTTCCATCCTCGTTTTTCCTCGGGACATGTGGAGCCTTCTGACTGTCCTGGGGTGGATTCCGTGGTGGATAGGTTGCAGCGGATCTGGGGGCATGTGGTGGACAACTTGAAGTTGTCACAGGAGAAGGCTCAGCGTTTTGCCAACCGCCGCCGCGGTGTGGGTCCCCGACTTCGCGTTGGGGATTTGGTATGGCTGTCTTCTCGATTTGTTCCTATGAAGGTCTCCTCTCCCAAATTTAAGCCTCGCTTCATTGGTCCTTACAAGATATTGGAAATCATTAATCCTGTATCCTTTCGCCTGGATCTTCCGGTATCGTTTGCCATCCACAACGTATTTCATAGGTCCTTGTTGCGGCGGTACGTTGTGCCTGTGGTTCCTTCTGCTGAGCCTCCTGCTCCGGTGTTGGTTGAGGGCGAGTTGGAGTACGTGGTGGAGAAGATCTTAGATTCTCGTCTCTCCAGGCGGAGGCTTCAGTACCTGGTCAAGTGGAAGGGCTATGGTCAGGAGGATAATTCCTGGGTGGTCGCCTCTGATGTGCATGCGGCCGATTTAGTTCGTGCCTTTCACGCCGCTCATCCTGATCGCCCTGGTGGTCTTGATGAGGGTTCGGTGACCCCTCACTAAGGGGGGGGTACTGTTGTGAATTTACCTTTTGGCTCCCTCTAGTGGCTACTAGTGATTTGACTCTGGGTATGTCATTCATCCCTTGTATGCTCACCTGGGTCGTTAGGTCAGGGGTGTTGCTATATTAGCTCCCTGGACCTTCAGTTCAATGCCTGGCAACGTTGATATCAGAGCTAATCTGTAGTGCTCTTGTCTACTGATCCTGGTTCCTGTTTGATTAAGCTAAGTCTGCTTTCTTGCTTTTTGCTATTTGTTTTTGTTTGCATTTTTGTCCAGCTTGTATATAATCTGTTTCCTGACCTTGCTGGAAGCTCTAGGGTGGCTGGTGTTCTCCCCCCGGGCCGTTAGACGGTTCGGGGGTTCTTGAATCTCCAGTGTGGATTTTGATAGGGTTTTTGTTGACCATATAAGTTATCTTACTACATTCTGCTATTAGTGAGTGGGCCTCTCTTTGCTAAAATCTAGTTCATCTCTGTGTTTGTCATTTCCTCTTACCTCACCGTTATTATTTGTGGGGGGCTACTATCCTACTTTTGGGGTCTATTCTCTGGAGGCAAGAGAGGTCTTTGTTTTCCTCTTCTAGGGGTAGTTAGTCCTCCGGCTGGCGCGAGACATCTAGCGACCAACGTAGGCATGTTCCCCGGCTACTGCTAGTGTTGGCGTTAGGAGTAGATATATGGTCAACCCAGTTACCACTGCCCTATGAGCTGGATTTTTGTACGTCGCAGACTTACTTGTTTCTCTGAGACCCTCGCCATTGGGGTCATAACAGCACACCCACCTGTCCAGGCAAACGCCACTCGCATGGGTGCTTGCGCCAGGTGGTGACCACGGCCCTGTGGGGGGAGTCAGCCCATTTAGGGAGGTATAAAAATGGCATATGGTGGACATTCAGCAGCTGCAAATGGAGGAATTGGAGCAGTCAGTAAGAGGAGGCCAAAAGCAAGACATTTTTCAGGCAAGCTATGTGTTAGCAAGGGAAGGTGGGGCCAAATAATTTGAAATCTATGTTTGGTTCATTTTAATGAAGGTTAGATCATCAACATTTCGGGTAGCCAGACCTGTCCTTTTTTCGGTCAGTATTGAACCAGCAGCACTGAAGACTCTTTCTGATAGCACACTAGCAGCAGGGCAAGCGAGCTCCTGTAATGCATATTCTGCCAATTCAGGTCAGGTGTCTATTTTAGATGCCCAGTAATCAAAGGGAATGACCTGTGAGGGAGAACATCAATAAGGGAGGAAAAGTAGTTCGTAACCATACTGGAAAAATGCTGTTTCCTGTCACTTTGAATCGATGCAGCAGTACCTGTCGTGTCAGCGGTCATTGCAAAATCACTCCACAACCTGGTCATAAAACCCCTCTGTCCAACGCCACTTCGGATTTGTGCACCTCTAGCACCTCTGCCATGTTGCCCCCTGTCACGATATGGTATGAAATATATAAGTTTAGTTTCTCTGCCAGCACACATAGGGTGGGCGCTGACCCCCCCTTCACTGTGTTTTAGCTGGTCTTGTCAATGAGTGTAGAGATTTTATGGCCTCTAGCTCTGAGAGCCAAGGTATTTATGACCGGTTTCCTGCAGTGTAAACTCTTCTCCAGCTATAACTGGATTAGAAACTTCCAGAATCCATGAAAGTCCTTTGTTTTGTTTTTGTAAGATATTAGGCAAACCATTTAAGTTGAGAGCACAAGAATATATATTCTTAATCCCCCTCGGTGGATCTATCCGCCACTCTAAACACGGGCTTCTAACTCCATCTGGTAAAGAAGTAGGGATTTCTCTGCAATCCTGTATCACAGATAGGACATATTTGATCTCATTAGAATGCCCATGTTAATCCGAGATGAATGCTGGGTTTGTTATGACTATGACATGTTTTGTAGCAGTCTTATAGAAAGTAGACAAATTTAAGGTTGAAGTACTCAGACTGAAAAGAGAGGAGAGTCTGGATAAGCCAGCCTTTCTGTGATGTCACTAGCTACAGTTTTTTAAGTTTCTGGCAGGCTCTCAGCAGTCACTTCTTGTCTATCTGCTAGAGCCTATGTGAGCCTGATGTGAAGAGCTGTTCCTACCCATGCATTGGGACAGATGGAAACTCCACTAGCCTGGTTGCCTGCAATGCTTTGAACACCTGTAAGTGTTATTCTCATGTAATCCTTGTTTTCTTTTATATAATTACCTTGTACATATTTGCAATTGTCTCTTTTGTAACATCCTTGTAAAATAACTTTTTATAAACACTGCCTAAAAATCATTTATGGAGTATAATATTTAATATACTAGATTCGTTCTCCCTGTTCTAAAACGTACCCTGTCTCTTGAAGGGAATTACGCTACTGTTTTGGGTTAGCTTCGGACCCGTTAATCGAAGCTGGTGGCAGCTTACTGTGTGCACTGTGCCTGCTGGAGGCGTTGTAGTGACGGCGACATTGATAATTATTGTTCCTGCCTGAGCGGGAGTCGTTAAATCGCATCGCTGCAGCGTGCCCAATAGCCAGTACATAACAGGCAGCCTTTCTGGCGACTAATTACCCTAGGTGCAGTACCTAATCTGACCTGAGAGAAAGGGGGGCGCCAGAGAGCTGCAAGTGTTAAGTGGATACATAAGTCCCTGCAGTTCGTGGTATATTGTAGAGCAGTGGGATACCTAAAATAAGCCCCTGCTGTAAACTAAGAGGTCAATATCCTTGTGTGTCTTTTTTTCATCACATCATGGAGTGGAGGGATAACTAAGATAAGCCCCCCTGCACATGTGATAGCCATCTGTTGGCCTAAAGTCATCCCGATCCGTGACGTAGGGGTGACGGTCACGGTGTGGATCCCTGACATATTGGTGGAAACGGTCAGGGGTTTCGTGACACCTCCTACAGCTCGTGTGAGTACCATCACTGCCGCTGTGTGCTGGGAATGCCTGAACCAAACGGTCTACAAGAGTTGCTTGTTTGGTAGCCAATATTTGCTCAAGGTTCTCATGTGGCATGATATATTATAATTTTCCTTTATATCGTGGATCCAGGAGGCAGGCCAGCCAGTAATCGTCATCGGTCATCATTTTGATAATGCGGGGGGTCCCTTTTCAGGATACGTAAGGCATACTCAGCGATGTGGGCCAATGTTCCAGGTGTCAATTCACTGCTTCTGCTGGGTTGAGGAGCACTTTCTTGCAAATCAACATCACTTGTGTCCCGCAAAAACCCTGTACCTGACCTTGCAACCCCACCAGTTTCTATTGCCCCCTGAGAAGCATCCTCCTCCCATAAATATTCATCGCCATCATCCTCCTCCTCCTTATCTTCATCCGCCACCTCATCCAGGAGAGTTCCCTGAGCAGACAATGGCTGACTGTCATCAAGGCTTCCCTCCTCCTCAGCTGCAGACGCCTGCTCCTTAATGTGCGTCAAACTTTGCATCAGCAGACGCATTAGTGGGATGCTCATGCTTATGATCGTCTGCACTTACCAGCCGTGTGCATTCCTCAAAACACTGAAGGACTTGACAGAGGTCTTGTAGCTTCGACCACTGCACACCAGACAACTCCATGTCTGCCATCCAAGTGCCTGCCCGTGTATGTGTATCCTCCCACAAATTAATTACAGCACGACTCTGTTCGCACAGCCTCTGAACCATGTGCATTGTGGAGTTCCACCTTGTTGCAACTTCGATTATTAGGCATTGCTGGGGAAGATTCAGCGATCGCTGATGGTTCTGCATACGGCTGGAGTGTACGGGCGACCGGCGGATGTGCGAGCAAAGTCTTCGCACCTTCAGGAGCAGGGCTGGAAACTCCGGATAATTTTTGAGGAAGCACTGCACCACCAAGTTCAAGGTGTGAGCCAGGTAAAGTATGTGTTTCAGTTCTGAAAGGGCTATGGCAGCCATAAAATTCCTTCCGTTATCACTGACTACCTTGCCTGCCTCAAGATGTACACTGCCCAGCCATGACTGCATTTGTTGCTGCAAGTACTCGGCCAGTACTTTCGTGGTGTGTCTGTTGTCGCCCAAACACTTCATTTGTAACACAGCCTGCTGACGCTTACCACTAGCTGTACGATAATGGGACACCTCGTGTGCAACACTGGCAGCTGCGGATGGAGTGGTCGTGCTACTGCGCTCTGTGAACGAGCTTTTGCTTCTGTAGGAGGAGGAGGAGGAGGAGGAGGGGTGGTGAACGCCTTATGCCAACTGTTTCCTAGACAATGGGCTAGGCAGAACTGTCCCACTATGGCTGTCCCCTGTGGACCCTGCATCCAGCACACTAACCCAGTGCGCCGTGATGGACACGTAATGGCCCTGGCCATGCCTACTGGTCCATGCATCTGTTATGAGGTGCACCTTTCCACTGACTGATTGCCTCAGTGCATGGACAATGCGGTCTTTGACATGCTGGTGGAGGGCTGGGATGGCTTTTCTTGCAAAGAAGTGCCGACTGGGTAGGTCATAGCGTTGTACTGCGTATGCCATCAGGTCTTTGAAAGCTTCGCTTTCAACCAACCGGTAGGGCATCATCTCAAACGAGATTAGTCTAGCAATGTGGGCGTTCAATCCCTGTGTATGCAGATGAGAAGATGAGTACTTTCTTTTCCTAACGAGAGTCTCTTGAAGGGTGAGCTGGAGTGGAGAGCTGCATATGGTGGAACTAGCGGTGGTGGTGGTGGTGGACATGGCGTATTGAGAGAGGGTTGGTGATGGTATTCTTGATTTTGGCCTACATACAGTGTTTCCTACCAGTAACCTTGTGATTAACTGACTGCTTTGGCCTTGCAACGATAAGTCCACATTTGCTGCTGGTGGTGTCCTAACCGGTGGGCTTACAGTGAGGGAAGCAATGCAGCGTTGCTGACTACCTTCATTCTGAGCAGGCTTGCAAGTGCATGCTGGTTAAATGTCTACGCATGCACGTTGTATTTAAATTTTGAAGATTCTTCCCTCTGCTAAAGGTCTTTGAGTATTTCTTACAGATAACTTTTGACTGATCATTCAGATCTTGGTTAAAAAATTGCCACATTGCACTCTTCCTACTATCGAATACCTTTTCAGGCATTGCACGCTGTGCTACTTTCACCAGATGGCCACGCTGTCCTAAAACTGTTTTTGTTTTTGACACACGTTTTTGGCCCGATATGGGCCTGCCAGATGACAGCTGTTGCGATGTAGATGGCAGCTGCGGATCATCCACCTCCGCTTCTGAGCTACTGGCACCGGCACCCTCTTCCCCCAATGGCTGTCAATCTGGGTCAACAACTGGGGCATCTATTACCTCCTCTTCAATGTCATGTGCACCTTCCTCTGTGTCACCGTGTAAGGTGCTATAGTGTTCGGGACGGGGCACCATATTCTCATCAGGGTCAGATTCTGGCTGAGTACACTGCGAGGGCAATGTAGTGATCTGAGTCAATGGAACAGCATAATAATCTAGCTGTGGCTGTGCATCAGTGCACTCCATGTCCGATTAATCTTGTAATGGGCAGTTAACAATTTCCCTTTCTAACCCAGGCATGGTATGTGTAAAGAGCTCCATGGAGTAACCTGTAGTGTCGCCTGACGCATCCTTCACTTTGGGTTTGGGTGAAGGACACAAGGAAACGTCTTGTTCCTGACCGGTAGCATCCATTGACGACTCGCTGCTTTTATATTTTGAACTTTCTGAAGAGGAGGCGAAAGAGCTAGAGGCTGAGTCAGCAAGGAAAGCCAAAACGTTTTCCTGCTGCTCCTGCTTTAAAAGCGGTTTTCCTACTCCAAGATAAGGGAGCCTTCGAGGCCTTGTGTAGCCAGATGATGACGCTGGCTCAACACCTCCAGCCTTAGGTGCTATTTTGCTTTTCCCACTACCACCAGATGCTCCACCACCATCAGTACCAGCTGGCAACAACCGCCCACGGCCTCTTCCACCAGACTTCCTCATTTTGGGGAAAATCTAACCAAAATAACAACAGTTATATGGTACTGTACAGGTAGAAGGTGTATATAAACTTGTTGAAAATTTAAATCTCCCTTTTTTTGGGGGGGAGGGGAGACTGCACCAAAACTCAGGGCCAGTGTATAACACAACACAATGTAAGTGGCAGAACATGGCAGGCTGATATACGACAAACTAACAGAACTGACGTATATCCACTTTGTGACAATTTGAATCTCCCTTTTTTGGGGGGGAGACTGCACCAAAACTCAGGCAGCCCAGTGTATAACACAACACAATGTAAGTGGCAGAACGTGGCTGGCTGATATACGAGAAACTAACAGAACTGACTTATATCCACTTTGTGACCATTTGAATCTCCTTTTTTGGGGGGGGAGACTGCACCAAAACTCAGGCAGCTCAGTGTATAACACAACACAATGTAAGTGGCAGAAATTGGCTGGAAGATATATGAAAAATACAAGTACTGTAGTACAATTTCAATCTCCCTACAATGATCTCAGGACAAGTATGGCAACAATACAAAGGACTGCTGCACACAAAAGTGTGGACAAATAAACAAGATAACTGTGCAGAAAGGAGCAACAGGATTTTTGCTTTTAAAAAAGCAGTTGGTTTGCACAGCAGCGTGCAAACAGCAATGCAGCTATCGGTGAGCCTTATAAGGCAGCCTAATAAGCTACAGAGCTGATGCACTAAAATATACCCTCCACTGTCCCTGCAAAAAAAAGGTGGTGTTGGACAGTGGAAATAGCTACAGCACAAGCGGTTTGGGGGTTAATCTTCCCTCCCTAACTATATCCCTTCTTCTGATGAAGCTGCAGCAATCTCTCCCTATGCTACGATCGGCAGAAGTAAGATGGCGGTTGGCGTGCACGCCCCTTTACACCCCCTGTGACGCCGCAGAAAGCAAGCCAATCACTGTCATGCCCTTCTCTAAGATGGTGGGGACCGAGACCTCTGTCATCACGCTGCCCACACTCTGCGTCCTCCTTCATTGGCTGAAAAATGGTGCTGAATGTATCATATGAAACGCGACATTGCGGGAAGATCGCCGACCGCATGGCCAATCCCACACTAGGATCCGGTCGGCTTTCATGAAGCCCGACTTTGCCGAAAGTCGGCGATTTTTGAATTTGTCCAATCCGTTTAGCTCAACCCTACTTTTTACTTCTGATTGACATATGTGGTATATTTGCCCACTGTTTACCCTATCGATGGTTAATTATAGTTAAGGGGACTATTAGTTTTCAGGGTTGCCGAGGTTGAGCTGGGTCGGCATGCCATTTAATATTAGGGTGCCAACCTATGCAGCAAGGTAAGGTAAGTGATAGGGTATACTAGGGGATTATAGCTGCCTTCATGCCCCACCTGCAAGCACGATTTGATTATTTCCTGATATTATACTCGCATGATATCCCTTTAACTATTTCTATGATTAACAAATGGTTGACATACCTTATCTCTGAAACCCTTGCTCTTTTTAACATTTTTGCACTTTATTCACTTTACTGCAAGTGTACAGTGCCTTGCAAAAGTATTTGGCCCCCTGAAACTTTTCAACCTTTTCCCACATATCATGCTTCAAAACATAAAGATACCAAGTATACATTTTTGGTGAAGAATCAACAACAAGTGGAACACAATTGGAAGTTGAATGAAATTTATTGGTTATTTTACATTTTTGTGGAAATTCAAAAACTGAAGTGGGGCGTGCAATATTATTCGGCCCCTTTAATTTAATACTTTGTTGCGCCACCTTTTGCTGCAATTACAGCTGCAAGTCGCTTGGGGTATATCTCTATCAGTTTTGTACATTGAGAGACCGAAATTCTTGCCCATTCTTCCTTGGCAAACAGCTCGAGCTCATTGAGGTTTGATGGAGATTGTTTGTGAAGAGCAGTTTTCAGCTCTTTCCACAGATTCTCGATTGGATTGAGGTCTGGACTTTGACTTGGCCATTCTAACACCTGGATACGTTTATTTGTGAACCATTCCATTGTAGATTTTGCTTTATGTTTGAGATCATTGTCTTGGAAGACAAATCTCAGTCCCAGTCTCAGGTCTTTTGCAAACTCCAACAGGTTTTCTTTAAGAATGATCCTGTATTTGGCTCCATCCATCTTCTCATCAATTTTAACCATCTTCCCTGTCCCTGCTGAAGAAAAGCATGATGCTGCCACAACCATGTTTGACAGAAAGGATGGTGTGTTCAGGGTGATGGGTTGGTTGTGTTGCCCTTGCGCCAAACATATCGTTTGGCATTGTTGCCAAAAAAGTTCGATTTTGGTTTCATCTGACCAGAGCACCTTCTTCCACATGTTTGGAGTGTCTCCCAGATGCCTTGTTGCAAACTTTAAACTACACTTTTTATGGATATCTTTGAGAAATGGCTTTCTTCTTGCCATTTTTCCATAAACGTCAGATTTGGGCAGTTTACGACTGATTGTTGTCCTATGGACAGACTGTCCCACCTCAGCTGTAGATCTCTGCAGTTCATCCAGAGTGATCATGGGCCTCTTGGCTGCATCTCTGATCAGTCTTCTCCTTGTTTGAGATGACAGCTTAGAGAGACGGGACTGCCGGGTCTTGGTAGAATTGCAGTGGTATGATACTCCTTCCATTTCAATACGATCACTTGCACAGTGCTCCTTCGGATGTCTAAAGTTTTGGAAATCATTTTGTATCCAAATCCGGCTTTAAACTTCTCCACAACAGTATCACGGACCTGCCAGGTGTGTTCCTTGGTCTTCATGATGCTCTCTGTGCTTCAAACAGAACCCTGAGACTATCACAGAGCAGGTGCATTTATACAGAGACTTGATTGCACACAGGTGGATTATATTTATCATCATTAGGCATCTAGGACAACATTGGATCATTCAGAGATCCACAATGAACTTCTGGAGTGAGTTTGCTGCACTGAAAGTAAAGGGGCCAAATAATATTGCACGCCCCACTTTTCAGTTTTTGAACAAAAATTTTAAATAACCAATATACAGTATTTTGTTCAACTTCACAACTGTGTTCCACTTGTTGTTGAGTCTTCACCAAAAATTTACATTTGGTATCTTTATGCTTGAAGTATGATATGTGAGAAAAGGTTGAAAAGTTCCAGGGGGCCGAATACTATCGCAAGACACTGTTTATATTAGGACATTCAGGGTTATGGATGTTGAGCCTGACAAAATGTCTGCAATAAATTCTTAAATAGCCTCAGTATAGATCACATTCTGTCCTTCTGTGGCACCCCAGGAGTCCAGTTGCCACAGTGGCATTGCCTCCCTCACAGGGGGTGATGACATGCCTGGAAGCAAGAACGGATTCCCTTAGCAGGTAAGCAGGTACGCTGTCACACAGCACCTTTCCTGACTCCAGACCAGAAGGGGGAGCTCTAAACCTGGTTCCAGGGTAGCTTCCATATAAGTTCCGGCCTGGAGGTGGGGTTAGTAAGTTTGCAGCGCCCCAGAGTCTGGTCGTTGCAGTAACGTCGCTCTTCCATCAGGGGGAGTGACGGGACGTCTGATTGTACTAAAAGAGTTCACCTGACCAGGTATCACAGTCACACACTACACTTCACACTCCGGCCACCAGGAGGAGCAAAAGGTCCTACCTACTAGGCCACTCCTCACATATGGGTAAAACTGGGGGTTAGATAGGAAGTTAGAGCAGAAAGATGCCTGGGAGAGTTCTAGGGAGGACCTCTCAGGTGTGGGATCCTGACAGCAGCCTAGCACAGAAAGATCGTTACGGAGCTGCGCCTGTACTGCATAGCGGCAGTCTCCTAAGGAAGGACAAGAAGCGAAGTATATTGTGGAGAGTGAGAGACAAGATCACAGCATAAAGGAGATAGAACCAGGAGGAGTCCTGCCTTTAAGATCAGCAACATCCTTCTGAGGCGCGTAGCCGGTGGCCGGAACACCGAGGGAGTAATAGGCTCTACGCATTACTCTGAACTACGGCAGGGCAGTTTATTCCAAGCTGGCTGTCCAACCTTTACACCTAACGAAAACAACGGAGGCAGTTGTGGGAGAGAGGCGTCTCTAGGGTCCCTATAAAATAACTCCAGGCCTACCCCGTCATACGGGTGAGTCCTATCCAAACCATCTGGGGGACGGAGAGAAAGAACAGAAACATACACGACAGTTGTGAGGACTATCCCGTGGTGCTCAGCAGGGAGGTACTACAACACACAGGCGCTAGTAGGAAGGCTACTGATTTCCACCTGCAAAGGGATCTTTGGATGTGCCTTCGGACCAGCCGGTCTCAGCCAGCCCTGTTAGCAGTGCTCTGGATTGCGGATTCCGAAGCCTTCAGTAAAAAGGTAAAGAGACTGCAACCCTGTGTCCTCGTCATTTACTGCGACCTACACCATCACCATCTACTCATCAAGTGAAGCCCTGGGGACATACTTCACCTGTGGGAAGTTACACCATCTAGCTGCCATTCCATCACCCCAGTGGACCCCTAGCAGCGTCGGTCACCCTGACCGAATACCACAAGTGGCGTCACGAACACTTGACAGACTTACATCATCTTTAATTGGGCGCCCCTTAGCAGGGCCACGGACCGGGTCGGGCCACCGTGACATCCCCAGAACCGAGACTGAGGGACCTGGTACCGAGTACCCCACTGCCCTGCGTTTGGGGGCCACTCCAAGTTCAGTGTGAGACAGTGAAGGGAGAGGAAGCATGTGAGGAGAGCCTGAGAGTGGAAATGCGACTGAGCACACCCCAGGATTGAGTAAAACAGAGCGGACACCGGAGTCCATAGTTGTGTGGGAACTACAGGCCCAGCAGCCAAATCCAGAGGACAGGAGATTGCAGGTCTCCTGGCCACAACTGACACCCGAAGGCACAGCCACAGACCAGAGCCCAGAGTCACCATGAGGCAGTGACACCTGGAACAGGCTCAAGCTGCCTGCCATGAGGATAGTGTTTCACTAAGTGGACAGACTGAGAGAGGGACTTGAGGAGAACTACAAGCATCAGGAACCCAGAGAGCAGCGCAGTAGGGAGGCTTCCAACCCCACCTGGCTAAAGGAATTCTGAACTGCTTCCAGGCTGCCCAGATCTCCAATACAACCTGTTACCTGTGCTCCGGTCTGCACCTACAATTAAAGGTAAAGAAACTACAGTCCCTGTGTCCTCCAATTCTTCCTGCACCCCAATATCCACAACCCCTCATAGACTGGTCTGGTAGCCCTGGCCCCCTGCTCCGTCTGTGGGGAATAGAACCATCCCAGCTGCATCACCATGGGCCCCAGCAGACTCCCTAAGCAGCGTCAGCCATTTATAGCCGAATACCACAGGTGGCGTCACAGACAAACCCTTACCATCATTTCCCTCATCCCTTTTAATGCACACCCAGGGCCACGGACCAGGTCATTTGCTGTCGTGACCACCCCTTTAAGAACCGTCCGACCCAGTTCCGAGTACCACATGGCCCTAGCGGGAGTTGCACTTCCCCATTCCCTCTCATTCATTTTTGCAAGAAATTCTTGTGAAGCTGTCAATAATAACAAGTGTACACATTAATTCTGACAAACTTGTTTCTTAACCGATGTAGCTAACCTAATAACTAGGGTTGAGCGACTTTTACTTTTTCAGGATCGAGTCGGGTTTCGCGAAACCCGACTTTGTCAAAAGTCGGGTCGGGTGAAATCGGCCGATTATTGCGAAAAGTCGGGGATCCGACCGAAACACGAAACCCAATGCAAGTCAATGGAGAATCAAAGTCGGCAGTGAGGACAGGAAAACACCAACAGAGCCCATATTAATGCCAAAAACATCAATTCTTGTTTCTTAAGCTTGTCAATCTTAATTTACCTTATAATAATAGTTAGCCATTGAAAATTTGGGGGTCATTTGGCAACAGTTGTGGGGGGAGTAGGGCTGGCTCAAGTTTTTCGTGGGCCCAGGAAACGCGGACTACGTCACGGCGGTGGAGCAGGGAGAGGTAAGTATTTCAACTTTGCAAGTGCTGTGATCCTGAGCAAGCAGGGGGGGCACACTCGTTTGCATTGCCACTGGCACAGGGCCCCTCAAAGTACGGCGTTGTGATTGACGGCGGGGGCGCCTCCCACCGGCTGAGACACTTTTGCGTACTATGAGGGGCCCTGTGCCAGTGACGTCGCCAATGAGTATGCCCCCACCTGTTGAAGGAACCTGCACTTTCATCTGCACCTTCCTCTTTGTCCCCATGTAAGGTGGTATAGTATGCGGGAAGGGGAACCTGAGTTTCAGCAGGGTCAGATTTAGGCTGTGTAGAGTGCAAGGGGAATGTAGTGGTCTGTGTCAATGTACCAGCAGACTCATCTAGCATTGGCTGGGCAATGGGCAGGAATGAGGAGGAAACAAAGATATAGGCCCAAAATAAAAAAAGTAGGCTAAAAGCTGTTAAAAATTGGTAACAGGAGTAAACAGGCGGCATTGGTTTGTTCAGTGGAGGAGAACAACAATCAGCGGCAGACACCGTTAGTAGGCCCAACCAAACAAGTAGGACAAATGCAGTTTCATATTCTAAATATAGGCCGAAAGCCTGAAGATTGAAGCTCAGCTTTGTGTAATAGAAACAAGAGGCAGCAGCAGACAACGTTACTAGGCCCAAACCAAGAACTAGGCCAAATGTAGTTTCATATTGTTGTTACAGGCCGAAAGCCTGAAGCTTCAAGCTCAGCTTTGTTTAGTAGAGGAAAACAAGAGGCGGCAGCAGACAATGTTACTAGGCCCAACCCAACAAGTAGGCCAAATGCAGTTTAATATAAAAAATATTTAAACGAAAGCCTGAAGATTGAAGCGCAAGAAAAATAAACCAGGAGAACACCAAGGAGCGGCAGACACCGTTAGTAGGCCCCAACCCAACAAGTAGGCCAAATGCAGTTTAATATTTGAAACGGGACAACAGTTGAAGTTGAGCTTTGTTCAGTGAAGGAAAAATAAGAAGCAGCGGCAGACAGCGTTATTACGTCCAAATAATAAAGACAGTGGTAGTAGGCGCAAAGTATTAAATGGAGGCCAGGGCCCCTGTATATTTTAACTATCATCTATCATTTCAAATAATTTGTATTGGCAGTGCCATTTAAGGTTTTAACCGCACAGACTACACAGTGGTGGAGCTGGGAGATTTAGTATTGCAAGTGGTAGAGCACTGTTCAAGCTGGGGGGGAACACTCTCTCATGGGCGGCGGTACTGGCACAGGGCCCCTCATATTACGACGGTGTAATATGAGTTGTGGTTCAGTGTCTCCCCCCAAAAAATGAGGAAGTCTGGTGGAAGAGGCCGTGGGCGGGGGTTGCCAGCTGGTACTGATGGTGCTGGTGGTGCTGCATCTCGTGGTAGTGGCAAAAGCACAGTAGCACCTAAGGCTGGAGGTGTTCAGCCTGCGTCATCGTCTGGCTACACAAGGCCTCGAAGGCTCCCTTACCTGGGAGTAGGAAAACAGCTTTTAAAGCCGGAGAAGCAGGAAAAAGTGTTGTCTTTCCTTGCTGACACCCTCTAGCTCTTTTGCCTCCTCTTCCCAAAGTTCTAAATGTAGAAGCAGCCAGTCATCAGTGGATGCTCCCGGTCAGGAAAAAGATGTTTCCTCGTGTCCTTCTCCCAAACCAAAAGTGAAGGATGCATGAGGTGACACTACAGGTTACTCCATGGAGCTCTTTACACATACCGTGCCTGGGTTAGAAAGGGAAATTGTACACTGCCAATTACAAGAAGAATAGGACATGGAGTGCACTGATGCACAGCCACAGCTAGATTGTGATGCTGTTCCATTGACTCTGATCACTACATTGCCCTCGCAGTTTACTGAGCCAGAATGTGACCCTGATGAGACTATGGTGCCCTGTCCCGAACGCTATAGCACCTTACACGGTGACACTGAGGAAGGTGCACATGACATTGAGGAGGAGGTGATAGATGACCCAGTTGTTGACCCAGATTGGCAGCCATTGGATTGGGGGAAGAGGGTGCCGCTGCCACTAGCTCAGAAGCGGAGAGAGGATGATCCGCAGCAGCCATCTACATTGCAACAGCTGTCATCTGGCAGGCCCGTATCAGGCCAAAAATGTTTGCGAAAAACAAAAACAGTTTTAGGAGAGCGTGGCCATTCGGTGAAAGTAGCACAGCGCACAATGCCTGAAAAGGTTTTCGATAGTAGGAAGAGTGTAGTGTTGCAATTTTTTAACCAAGATCAGAATGATCAGTCAAAAGTTATCTGTAAGAAATGCTCAAAGACCTTTAGCAGAGAGAAGAATCTTCAAAATTTAAATACAACGTGCATGCTTAGACATTTAACCAGCATGCATTTGCAAGCCTGGACTAACTACCAAACGTCCCGTACCGTTGGTGCACCTGCTCGGAGTGAAGGTAGTCACTAGTCAGCAATGCTACATTGCTTCCCTCACTGTAAGCCCACCGGTTAGGACACCACCAGCAGCAAATGTGGAGGTATCATCGTAAGGCCAAAGCAGTCAGGGAATCATAAGGTTATTGGTAGGAAAGACTGTATGTAGGCCAACAACAAGAATTCCATAACAAACTCTCTCTCAATGCGCCATGTCCACCACCACCACTGCTAGTTCCACCATATGCAGCTCTCCAGTCCAGCTCACCCTACAAGAGACTCTCGTTAGGAAAAGAAAGTACTCATCCTCTCATCCGCGTACACAGGATTTGAATGCCCACATTTCTATACTAATCTCATTACAGATGATGCCCTACCGTTTGGTTGAAAGCGAAGCTTTCAAAGACCTGATGGCCCACGCAGTACCACGCTATGACCTACCCAGTCGCCACTTCTTTGCGAGAAAAGCCATCCCAGCCCTCCACCAGCATGTCAAAGACCGCATTGTCCATGCCTTGAGGCAATCAGTCAGTGGAAAGGTGCACCTCACAACAGATGCATGGACCAGTAGGCATGGCCGGGGACGTTACGTGTCCATCACGGCGCACTGGGTTAATGTGTAGGATGCAGGGTCCACAGGGGGCAGCCATAGTGGGACAGTTCAGCCTATCCCACAGTCTAAGGAAACAGTTGGCATAAGGTGTTCGCCACTCCTCCTCCTCCAGAAGCGAAAGCTCGTTCACAGAGAACAGTCGCCCTACCACTCCATCCGCAGCTGCCAGTGTTGCACACGGGGTGTCCCATTATCGAACAGTGGTAAGCGTCAGCAGGCTGTGTTTCAAATGAAGTGTTTGGGTGACAACAGACACACCGCGGATGTACTGGTGGAGTACTTGCAGCAACAAACTCAGTCATGGCTGGGCAGGGTACATCTTGAGGCAGGCAAGGTATTCAGTGATAACGGAAGGAATTTTATGGCTGCCATAGCCCTTTCAGAACTGAAACACATACCTTGCCTGGCTCACACCTTTAACCTGGTGGTGCAGGGCTTCCTCTAAAATTATCCAAAGTTACCAGCCCTGCTCCTGAAGGTGCGAAGTCTTTGCTCGCACATCTGCCGGATGCCCATACACTCCAGCCGTATGCTGAACCATCAGCGATCGCTGCATCTTCCCCAGCACCGCCTAATAATCGACGTTGCAACAAGGTGGGACTCCACACTGCACATGATTCAGAGGCTGTGCGAACCGAGGCGTGCTGTAATTAATTTGTGGGAGGATACACGGGCAGGCACTTGGATGGCAGACATGGAGTTGTCTGGTGTGCAGTGGTCGACGCCATCATAAGCATTAACATCCCACTTATGCGTCTGCTGATGCAAAGTTTGACGCACATTAAGGAGCAGGCGTCTGCAGCCAAGGAGGAGGGAAGCCTTGATGACAGTCAGCCATTGTCTGCTCAGGGAACTGTCCAGGACGAATTGGCAGACGAAGAGGATGAGGAGGAGGATGATGGGGATGAATATGTATGGGAGGAGGATGATTCTCAGGTGGCAATAGAAACTGGTGGCATTGCAAGGTCTGGTACAGGTTTATTGCGGGACACTTGTGATGTTGATTTGCAAGAAAGTGGTCCTCAACCCAGCAGAAACAGTTAATTCACACCTGGAACATTGGCCCACATGGCTGACTATGCCTTGCGTATCCTAAAAAGGGACCCCCGCATTGTTAAAATGATGACCGATGACGACAACTGGTTGGCCTGCTCATGGATACAAGATGTAAAGGAAAACTGCAAAATATCATGCCACATGAGAACCTAGGTCAAATATTGGCTACCAAACAAGCAACTCTTGTAGACCGTTTGGTTCAGGCATTCCCAGCACACAGCGGCGGTGATGGTTCTCACACGAGCTGCAGGGGCAGCATGGCAGAGGTGCTAGAGGTGCAGAAATCCGAAGTGGCGTTGGACAGAGGGGTTTTATGACAAGGTTGTGGAATGATTTCGCAATGACCGCTGACACGACAGGGACAGCTGCATCGATTCAAAGTGACAGGAGACAGCATTTGTCCAGTATGGTTACAAACTACTTTTCCGCCCTTATTGATGTTCTCCCTCACAGGTCATTCCCCTTTGATTACTGGGCATCTAAACTAGACACCTGGCCTGAATTGCCAGAATATGGATTACAGGACCTCGATTGCCCTGCTGTCAGTGTGCTTTCAGAAAGAATGTTCAGTGCTGCTGGTTCAATACTGACCGAAAAAAGGACACGTCTGGCTACTAGTGTTGAGCATTCCGATACCGCAAGTATCGGGTATCGGCCGATATTTGCTGTATCGGAATTCCGATACCGAGATCCGATACTTTTGTGATATCGGGAATCGGTATCGGGATCGATATTAATGTGTAAAATAAAGAATAAAAATAAAAAATATTGATATACTCACCTCTCCGACGCAGCCTGGACCTTACCGATGTAACTGGCAGCTTCCGTTCCTAAGAATGAGCGCTTGAAAGTCCTTAGATGACATCGCGGCCTGTGATTGGTCGTGTGAGCGGTCACGTGACCGCCACGCGACCAATCACAAGCCGCGACGTCATCTAAGGTCTTTAAAGCGCTCATTCTTAGGAACGGAAGCTGACGGTTACAGCGGTAAGGTCCAGGCTGCGTCGGAGAGGTGAGTATATCAATATTTTTTATTTATATTCTTTATTTTACACATTAATATGGATCCCAGGGCCTGAAGGAGAGTTTCCTCTCCTTCAGACCCTGGGAACCATACAGGATACCTTCCGATACTTGGTGTCCCATTGACTTGTATTGGTATCGGGTATCGGTATCGGCGATATCCGATACTTTTCGGGTATCGGCCGATACTATCCGATACTGATACTTTCAAGTATCGGACGGTATCGCTCAACAATACTGGCTACCAAAAATGTTGTTTAGCTAACCTTCATTTAAATTAACCAATCATGGATTTCACATTCTTTTGCCCCACCTTCCCCTGCTGACACGTAGCTTGCCTGAAAGATGACTTGCTTTTGGGGGAGACACTGAACCCCAACTCTGGCCCTGTGGTATAACACAACACTATGAACGTGGCAGAAAGTGGCTGCCTGATATACGACGCACTAGCAGTACAGCTGAATATACACTGTGTGAGAATTTGTATCTATTTTTTGGGGGGAGACACTGAACCCTAACTCTGGCCCTGTGGTATAACACAACACTATGAACGTGGCAGAAAGTGGCTGCCTGATATACGACGCACTAGCAGTACAGCTGAATATACACTGTGTGAGAATTTGAATCTCCATTTTTTGGGGGGAGACACTGAACCCTAACTCTGGCCCTGTGGTATAACACAACACTATGAACGTGGCAGAAAGTGGCTGCCTGATATACGATGCACTAGCAGTACAGCTGAATATACACTGTGTGAGAATTTGAATCTCCATTTTTTTGGGGGAGACACTGAACCCTAAATCTGGCCCTGTGGTATAACACAACACTATGAACGTGGCAGAAAGTGGCTGCCTGATATACGACGCACTAGCAGTACAGCTGAATATACACTGTGTGAGAATTTGAATCTCCATTTTTTGGGGGAAGAGACAATGAACCCTAACTCTGGCCCTGTGGGATAACACAACACTATGAACGTGGCAGAAAGTGGCTGCCTGATATATGACACACTAGCAGTACTGCAGAATATAAACTGTGTGAGAAATACTATCTCACTTTTGGGGGGAGACACTGAACCACAGCTCTGGCCCAGTGGTATAACACAACACTATGAACCTGGCAGAAAGTGGCTGCCTGATATATGACACACTAGCAGTACTGCAGAATATAAACTGTGTGAGAAATACTATCTCACTTTTGGGGGCACACTGAACCACAACTCTGGCCCAGTGGTATAACACAACACTATGAACGTGGCAGAAAGTGGCTGCCTGATATATGACTCACTAGCAGTACAGCAGAATATAAACTGTGTGAGAATTACTATCTCACCTTTGGGGGGAGACACTGAACCACAACTCTGGCCCAGTGGTATAACACAACACTATGAACGTGGCAGAAAGTGGCTGCCTGATATACGACACACTAACAGTACAGCAGAATATAAACTGTGTGAGAATTACTATCTCACTTTTGGGGGAAGAAACTGAACCACAACTCTGGCACAGTGGTATAACACAACACTATGAACGTGGCAGAAAGTGGCTGTAATTAGTAAAAAAAAAAAAATTTACTGCAATAACACGCTCCCTAGTCCCTACAATGATCTCAGGACAAGTATGGCAGCAATAAAAAGGACTTCAGAACAAAAAAGTGTGGACAAATAAACAAGACAGGTAACTGTGCAGAAAGGAGCAACAGGATTTTTGCTTTGAAAAAAGCAGTTGGTTTGCACAGCACCATGCACACAGCTATGCAGCTGCTGCACTAAAATACGACCTCCACTGTCCCTGCACAAAAAGGTGGTGTGGGACAGTGAAAATCGCTCCAGCACAAGCGGTTTGGGGGTTTATACTTCCTCCCTAACTCTGTCCCTGCTTCTGACTAACTGCAGCAAACTTTCCCTATGCTCAGATCGGCAGAAGTAAGATGGCGGTTGGCGTGCACGCCCCTTTATAGCCCCTGTGACGCCGCAGACAGCAAGCCAATCACTGCCATGCCCTTGTCTAAGATGGTGGGAACAGAGACCTATGTCATCACGCTGCCCACACTCTGTGTCCTCCTTCATTGGATGAAAAACGGTGGTAACAGCATCATATGAAACGCAACTTTGGCGCTCTGATCGTGTACCGCATGGCCGATCCCACACTAGGATCGGTTCGGGTTTCATGAAACCCGACTTTGCCTAAAAGTCGGCGATTTCTGAAAATGACCGATCCGTTTCGCTCAACCCTACTAATAACCTAATAGAATAACTGCACGGGTAAGAGCGGTTTTCTAATGGGCCTTACCCAGGCATCATCGGAGTCATTCTAACCAGGGTGACAGGGTGTCCTGTTTCTCGCCAGTCTGCATGGGTTGTTTATCAGTAAAACCCCTGCAGAGAGGAGCAATGATACACAACACCATCAGGTTCATAAGGACAGACTGGGGTGTGTTGCACTGCTACAACCAGCAATTTGCAAAACACAGTAATACAAGTTCTACAACAAAATGCAAATGCAATAATCAGGCAATAACAGACCTTACATTAGCGTCCTCAAGGCTTGGAATCTTACAAAAATCTGACAGACATATCTCTTCTTTCCCAACCTGAAGGAAAAAGAAATATTTTTGAATATACATGTGTTTATCCTGGAGTTTTTCAGAAATATTAATGTTAAGAGACACAGGAAGGCAGTGATGAGTTAATTTCATCATTTTGAAAAAATTATCCAGTCAATAATATTGTGTCCAAATGGGTTACATGTAGGTTGATTTGATTTTTATTACCAATATACTGTCTGTACTGGAGATGCTTCTGTATGCAAGTACTAGATATGGACACGTGACTATGCTCCATATTGTATAACATCTGGCATTCAGAACACTGGCTATCTCCCCTCTTCTCCCACTCTGCAGTATGAAATGTCACAAATACATGCTTCTTATCTCCTCTGTTTTACTCCCAGTCTCTTAAAGGGACTTGACAGAGTCTCCAGGGTCAGTAAAATGCCATCAAACTTCCAGGTGTATGGACAGCAATGTGCAATGCCGAGAGAAGGAGTGGGGACTCTGCCAGTCATTATCACCAGCTCTGCAAATCTCATGGCTGACTGTGTCATTTGTTAAAGCTGCTTCCATGGGCATGAAAAAGATGAAGATTTTTAGCATGTGAACATTCAATAAGACACTACAGTCGGATTGTTATGAGAGGTATAATGGTAGCAGTAAACACATGGCAGTGATTCCTTGGGCCTGCGGAATCTCACGGCTTCCCTTTAATGATCATTTTTCACATTCAGGACAGCAGATCCTGTATCAGTAGCAGACATGGCCAATAAGAAGGGGGAGTTTACACATTGCCATTGGGTGTCCACACAGCTGAGATATGACTGACACAGAAATGCCATGCATTATTCATTCTCTGACAGTCATTGAGTGCTGCTGCCAGCAATCGGTGTAAGTATCAGCAGCATTTACAGTGTTTTGCTTCAGTCTGATTCTTCTTGCTCTGTCGTCAATTTACCAAATTGTAGGATTCCTGTTTATTCATTAGTATTATTGATTATAATTGTTTCCAAGATAGCTACAATAGGTTAAACATGTCTGATTGGTGGAACTAGTGTCCCACATTATATGCAATGTCTATGAACCTAACTAAAACAGCTGAGTATGTTACCAGGTTGTTTCCCTTGACCCCATAGAGATATGATTTTTTTTTTCCATCATAGAATGGTCACTGTGGGGCAGTGATCAAATAATATACCCATAGCACCTCTTAAAATATGGGTGTGTGCAGGCAGCTGTAAATAGAGGCAATGTCATACCTTTATCTTAAAGCTTCTATAGTTATTATTGTGATATCATTCCCATTTATGGATTTATTATTTTTTATTTAATGGCCTTCAGCAAAATCTTGAGCCATGGCGACTTGATGGAAGCACGATCTGTAGGAAGTTCAATCTTCGTCTAGTTAAGTCCAACAGGGTCTTCTCTGCTGTTATTTTTATAGCATCAAGCCATCTGGTCTTCCTCTTCTACTTGTTAATTTTATTCTTCCAATCATGATGTCCTTCTCTAGTGATTGCTCGCTTCATATAATGTGTCCAAAGTAGGCAAGTCATAGCTTGTTAATACTTGCTTCAAGTGACATGTTTGGCTTGATTTGTTTCAAAATTGATTTGCTTGTTCTTCTTGACATCCATTCTCCAGAACCACATTTCAAAGGCGTTGTGTCTTCTGTCTTGTTCAAGTTTAGGAACTGTATGATGCCACATAGAAGACCAAACTATGTACAAGCCATGTCTTTAACGCTTGTGAAATGTTTCATAATTTAAAGACCTTGTCCAGTGACTTTATTGTTGATTTGCCCATAGCTATTCTCCTGTTGACTTCTGGTGTAGTTGCTGCATCATGCGTTATCATGAATACAAATAGGTTGAGTCCTTTACAACTTCCAGTTTGTCGCCATCCATCTCAAAAGTATCTCGATCATACATTGTCTTCTTTGTGTTGAATGGCAGACCCATGTTTAAGCTTTGCAGATTGACAGTCCATAATAAGTCCTTCATTTAATTTACGCTTGTTGCTATCAATGTTGTATCATCTGATATTTGCAATGGGTGGGATGGTGGAACCACTGTGCCTTGGACCAAGGAAAGCCTGGAACGGTGTAACTAGGAGCCTCATATAAACTGACCTCAGATGCACAGTAGCATATGATACCATTATCCTAGGAGAGACCAAGGAGGTGGACCAGGTGCTACACCGGAACTGACCTTGAGTACATGGCATCTGACCCCCTAGGGATGGGTAGCTGGCAGGTGCAGCGGGACCAGCCATGGTAGAGATGAGCACTGGTCAGTGCAACTGGACTGGCTAATGTAGAGATGAACACTGGCAGGTGGAGAGGAACAGGCTGATAGACTGGCAGGTGGGTATGGGTAATAGACATGCCGGCGGCCACTGCTGATATGCAGGCAAGTATACGAGGATACAAGCACTGGGACCTGAGAACTAATAAGAGTGTTAGGAAGCAAAATATACAACATTGCACAGGCACCTCCATGTTGGAGGAGGTGCCTTAAATAGTAAGCGACCTCCAGCAATTGGCTGGGGACACTTTCGGAGAATGTGAGTGGCCTCTTTAAGAAACGGGAAGTGTGTGCACGTGCCCTAAGTACAGTGCCCTGGGACCTGCGGTACAGACCAGGATTAAGGAGAAGGAGCAGGTTGGGGCCTGCAGTGGTGAGTGTGCTGGCATCTCTGCAAGGGAGAGGGGCAACATGCAGAGATGCCAGCTCCAGAGTATTTAAAATTGTTGATGATTTGTCCAGTAATTTTGATTCTTTCTTCTTTTTTGACAAATCCAACATTCCTGAAAATAACTTTGGCACATAAATTAAAGAGAAATGGTGACAGGATGCAGCCTTGTTTAAAGCCCCACTCTACTTTGAACCATGCCGTGTTGCCAAGTTCTGTTAGCACAGTTGCTTCTTGGTCGATGTACAGGTTCCTAATGAGGTTGATCAGTTGGTTCAGCACACTCATATCCTTCATGGTATTCCAAAGATTATAAAATCTAAGGCTCTGCTGTAGTCAATGAAGCAAAAATAGATCTCCTTTTTGTATTCTTTAGCCTTTTCCATTATCCATCTAATGTTAGCAAACACATTTCTTGTTCCTATGCCTTTTCTGACTCCTGCTTGTTCCTCTAGCAGTTCTTTGTCAAAGTTAGGCTGTAACATCTTTGTAGGATCTTCAGTAGTATTTTGCTTGTATAAGGAATGAGAGCAAAAGTATGATAGTTTTCACAATTGGTAGCATCTCCTTTCTTTGGAACAGAAATATTAAGCGATCTTTCAAGACCTTGGGCCATTTAACAGTTGTCCATATCTGTTGACACAGGTGAGTGATGACATCAGATGCTGCTTCAGAAGAATTTATTAGCTTTATTGGAATACTGTTGGAATATTGTCACATCCAGGCTCTTTGCTGTTTGATAGAAGCTATATTGCAGCAATGACTGCCTTTTAGGATGTTCGGCTCTCTATCTTGTAGGAGTGCTCCATGTAATGTTTCCATCTTTCTTTCATCTATTCCAGCTCAATTAGTTTGTTCCTGTTGGCGTCTTTCAACATGTCCATTCTTGGTTGAAACTTTTGTCATATCGCTTTGTTCTTTAGGTGTGCCATCCTGGTTTGCCCTTCGGATGTTCCCATTTTATCTCTTTACATATCTTTTGGTAATAAAGAATGGCTCTCTTTAGTCTTTTACTGATGCTGTCCGCAGCGCGGTTGTTACCTTTGTTGCCTTTGCCATTTGTCTTTCTTTGGTGACCTTCAGTGCCTTTTCTGTTAACCATCCCCCTGTCAGCATCTGACGTCACCGAAGCAGACACAGACAGGGGAAGCGATTATGTCACTGCCCGGTGAACGCAGTCCGGAGGTGAGCGGGAGCAGAGAGCAGCGCAGGAACCAGGAAGAAGAGAGGTATTCATTTAGTGTTTTTCTTTATGGGGGCTGCCTTATACTACAGAGCCTGCCTGAGTGGTGAGTGCTGCCTTATACTACAGAGTCTGCCTGTGGAGGGGTGCTGCCTTATACTATAGAGTCTGCCTGTGGGGGGGTTCTGCCTTATACTGCAGAGTCTGCCAATGGGGGGTGCTGCCTTATACTATAGAGTCTGCCTGTGGGGTGGTTCTTCCTTATACTGCAGAGTCTGCCTGTGTTGGGGTGCTGCCTCATACTACAGAGTCTGCCTGTGGGGGGGGTGCTGCCTTATACTGCAGAGTCTGCCTGTGTGGGGGGTGCTGCCTTATACTACAGAGTCTGCCTCTGGGGGTGCTGCGTTATACTACAGAGTCTGCTTGTGGGGGGTGCTGCCCTATAATACAGGGTCTGCCTATGGGGTGCTGCCTTATACAACAGAGTCTGCCTATGGGGTGCTGTCTTTTACTGCAGGGTCTGCCTATTGGGTGCTGTCTTATACTACATGGTCTGCCTATGGGGTGCTGTCTTATACTACAGGGTCTGCCTATGGGGGGCTGCCTTATACTAGAAGGTCTGCCTATGGGGTGCTGTCTTATACTACAAGGTCTGCCTATGGGGTGCTGTCTTATACTACAGAGTCTGCCTATGGGGTGTTGTCTTATACTACAGGGTCTGCCTATGGGGTGCTGTCTTATACTACAGAGTCTGCTTATGGAGTGCTGTCTTATACTACAGCAGTGTTCCCCAACTCCGGTCCTCGAGAGCCACCGACAGGTCATGTTTTCTGGATTTCCTTAGTATTACACAGGTGATGAAATTATCACCTGTGTAATACTAAGGAAGTACTGAAAACATGACCTGTTGGTGGCTCTTGAGGACCGGAGGTTGGGAACACTGTACTACAGGGTCTGCTTATGGGGTGCTATCTTATACTACAGGGTCTACCTCTGGGTGGGTGCTGCCTTATACTACAGAGTCTGCCTGTGGGGGGTGCTGCCTAATACTACAGGGTCTGCCTATGGGGTGCTGTTTTATACTACAGGGTCTGCCTATGGGGTGCTGCCTAAGGCTGGTTTCACATTTGTGGTTGTGTCCGCAGCGTTTGTACCGCATATATCCGCATGCGTTTTATATTCCTATATTTAACATTACGGATATCAGCTAGAAGAGTATGTCCCAATATATTAAAACATAACCTTTACTTATAATATTAAAATAGAACAAACAATATACAACTAACTAATAAGGTGCTCTGTTGTGATCCGCTTTTTGGCTCCCCTGGTTGTTGTGAATTTGGATTCTGGGCTCCCCCGGTGGCTACTGGTGGAATTGAACTGGTGTCTTCATCTTCTCTGTTCACCTGTTCCCATCAAGATGTGGGAGTCGCTATATAACCTTGCTGCTCTGTTAGTTGCTTGCCGGTCAACAATGTTATCAGAAGCCTCTCTGTGCTTGTTCCTGCTCCTAGACAACTACTAGATAAGTTGGACTCTTGTCCATGTTTGTTTTTGCATTTTGTTCCAGTTCACAGCTGTAGTTTCGTTACTGTGTCTGGAAAGCTCTTGTGAACGGGAATTGCCACTCTGGTGTTATGAGTTAATGCCAGAGTTTTAAAGTAATTTCTGGATGGTGTTTTTGATAGGGTTTTCAGCTGACCATGAAAGTGTCCTTTCTGTCTTCTGCTATGTAGTAAGTGGACCTCAAATTTGCTAAACCTATTTTCATACTACGTTTGTTATTTCGTCTCAACTCACCGCCAATACATGTGGGGGGCCTCTGTCTCCTTTCGGGGTATTTCTCTAGAGGTGAGCTAGGACTAATATTTTCCTCTGCTAGCTTTATTTAGTCCTCCGGCTGGGCTGGGCATCTAGAATCAACGTAGGCATGCTACCCGGCCACTGCTAGTTGTGCGTTAGGTTTAGTTCATGGTCAGCTCAGTTCCCATCTTCCAAGAGCTAGTTCCTATATATGCTTATGCTATGTTCTCTTGCCATTGAGATCATGACAGTTTGACCGGCCAGCAAAGTGCTAATTGTTTGGGCTGAAGCAGGAGAAAAAGAAGTGTTGAAGGGAAATTTTTTTTTTTTCCCCTCAGAGTTTTGCTGCCTAGCCCTTAATTGCTGTCTAGCTGCTTCTTACCTCCTCTTAACCCTTGAATGGCTCTGTGTCCACCTGTTTGTAATGGATCTTCAGAGTGTAACTGCAGGTTTGAATAATCTCGCCACGAAGGTACAAAATTTGCAAGATTTTGTTTGTCATGCACCTGTATCTGAGCCGAGAATTCCTTTGCCGGAATTTTTCTCGGGGAATAGATCCGGGTTTCAGAATTTTCGAAATAATTGCAAATTATTTTTGTCCCTGAAATCTCGCTCTGCCGGAGACCCTGCACAGCAGGTCAGGATTGTGATTTCCTTGCTCCGGGGCGACCCTCAAGACTGGGCTTTTTCATTGACACCAGGGGATCCTGCGTTGCTCAATGTGGATGCGTTTTTTCTGGCCTTGGGTTCTTTGATGTCCCTATCTCAGGGGCAAGATGAAGCGGAAATTTACTGCCAAAGATTCCGTAAATGGTCTGTGCTTACTCAGTGGAATGAGTGCGCCCTGGCGGCGACTTTCAGAGAGGGTCTCTCTGATGCCATTAAGGATGTTATGGTGGGGTTCCCTGTGCCTGCGGGTCTGAATGAGTCCATGACAATGGCTATTCAGATCGATAGGCGTTTGCGGGAGCGCAAACCAGTGCACCATCTGGCGGTGTCCACTGAGAAGTCGCCAGAGAGTATGCAGTGTGATAGAATTCTGTCCCGAAGCGAGCGGCAGAATTTTAGACGGAAAAATGGGTTGTGTTTCTATTGTGGTGATTCTACTCATGTTATATCAGCATGCTCTAAGCGCACTAAAAAGCTTGGTAAATCTGTTTCCATTTGCACCTTACCGTCTAAATTTATTCTATCTGTGACCCTGATTTGCTCTTTGTCATCTATTACCACGGACGCCTATGTCGACTCTGGCGCCGCTTTGAGTCTTATGGATTGGTCCTTTGCCAAACGCTGTGGGTATGATTTAGAGCCTTTGGAGACTCCTATTCCTCTGAAGGGGATTGACTCCACCCCATTGGCTAATAATAAACCACAATACTGGACACAAGTAACTATGCGTATTAATCCGGATCACCAGGAGATTATTCGCTTTCTGGTGCTGTATAATCTACATGATGATTTGGTGCTAGGATTGCCTTGGCTGCAATCTCACAACCCAGTCCTCGACTGGAGAGCTATGTCTGTGTTGAGCTGGGGATGTAAGGGGGCTCATGGGGATGTACCTGTGGTTTCCATTTCATCATCCATTCCCTCTGAAATTCCTGAGTTCCTGTCTGACTATCGTGACGTCTTTGAAGAATCCAAGCTTGGTTCGTTACCTCCGCACCGAGAGTGCGATTGTGCCATAGATTTAATCCCGGGTAGTAAATACCCAAAGGGTCGTTTATTTAATCTGTCTGTGCCTGAACATGCTGCTATGCGAGAATATATAAAGGAGTCCTTGGAAAAGGGACATATTCGTCCATCGTCATCTCCCTTAGGAGCCGGTTTTTTCTTTGTGTCAAAAAAAGACGGCTCTTTGAGACCATGTATTGATTATCGGCTTTTGAATAAAATCACTGTTAAATATCAATACCCATTGCCGTTGCTGACTGATTTGTTTGCTCGCATAAAGGGGGCCAAGTGGTTCTCTAAGATTGACCTTCGTGGGGCGTATAATTTGGTGCGAATCAGGCAGGGGGATGAGTGGAAAACCGCATTTAATACGCCCGAGGGCCACTTTGAGTATTTAGTGATGCCTTTTGGTCTTTCTAATGCTCCGTCAGTTTTCCAGTCCTTTATGCATGATATTTTTCGCGATTATTTGGATAGATTTATGATTGTGTATCTGGATGATATTCTGATTTTTTCGGATGACTGGGACTCTCATGTCCAGCAAGTCAGGAGGGTTTTTCAGGTTTTGCGGTCTAATTCTTTGTGTGTGAAGGGTTCTAAGTGTGTTTTTGGGGTACAGAGGATTTCCTTTTTGGGATATATTTTTTCCCCCTCTTCCATTGAAATGGATCCTGTCAAGGTTCAAGCTATTTGTGATTGGACGCAACCCTCTTCTCTTAAGAGTCTTCAGAAATTTTTGGGCTTTGCTAACTTTTATCGTCGATTTATTGCTGGTTTTTCGGATATTGCTAAGCCATTGACCGATTTGACTAAGAAGGGTGCTGATGTTGCTGATTGGTCCCCTGATGCTGTGGAGGCCTTTCGGGAGCTTAAGCGCCGTTTTTCCTCTGCCCCTGTGTTGCGTCAGCCTGATGTTGCTCTACCTTTTCAGGTTGAGGTCGACGCTTCTGAGATCGGAGCTGGGGCAGTGTTGTCGCAGAAAAGTTCTGACTGCTCCGTGATGAGGCCTTGTGCCTTCTTTTCCCGTAAATTTTCGCCCGCTGAGCGGAATTATGATGTTGGGAATCGGGAGCTTTTGGCCATGAAGTGGGCTTTTGAGGAGTGGCGCCATTGGCTTGAGGGGGCCAGACATCAGGTGGTGGTATTGACTGACCACAAAAATTTGATTTATCTTGAGACCGCCAGGCGCCTGAATCCTAGACAGGCGCGCTGGTCATTATTTTTCTCTCGGTTTAATTTTGTGGTGTCATACCTACCGGGTTCTAAGAATGTTAAGGCGGATGCCCTTTCTAGGAGTTTTGAGCCTGACTCGCCTGGTAACTCTGAGCCCACAGGTATCCTTAAGGATGGAGTGGTATTGTCAGCCGTTTCTCCAGACCTGCGGCGGGCCTTGCAGGAGTTTCAGGCGGAGAGACCTGATCGTTGCCCACCTGATAAACTGTTTGTTCCTGATGATTGGACCAGTAGAGTCATCTCTGAGGTTCATTCTTCTGCGTTGGCAGGTCATCCTGGCATTTTTGGTACCAGGGATTTGGTGGCAAGGTCCTTCTGGTGGCCTTCCCTGTCACGAGATGTGCGAGGCTTTGTGCAGTCTTGTGACGTTTGTGCTCGGGCCAAGCCTTGTTGTTCTCGGGCTAGTGGATTATTGTTGCCCTTGCCTATTCCTAAGAGGCCTTGGACGCACATCTCGATGGATTTTATTTCAGATCTGCCTGTTTCTCAGAAGATGTCTGTCATCTGGGTGGTGTGTGACCGTTTTTCTAAGATGGTCCATTTGGTTCCTCTGCCCAAGTTACCTTCTTCTTCCGAGTTGGTTCCTCTGTTTTTTCAAAATGTTGTTCGTTTGCATGGTATTCCTGAGAATATCGTTTCTGACAGAGGGACCCAATTCGTGTCTAGATTTTGGCGGGCATTCTGTGCTAGGATGGGCATAGATTTATCTTTTTCGTCCGCTTTCCATCCTCAGACGAATGGCCAGACCGAGCGGATTAATCAGACCCTGGAGACATATCTGAGGTGTTTTGTGTCTGCTGACCAGGATGATTGGGTTGCTTTTTTGCCATTGGCGGAGTTCGCTCTCAATAATCGGGCCAGCTCTGCCACTTTGGTGTCCCCGTTTTTCTGTAATTCGGGGTTTCATCCTCGATTTTCCTCTGGTCAGGTGGAATCTTCGGATTGTCCTGGAGTGGATGCTGTGGTGGAGAGATTGCATCAGATCTGGGGGCAGGTGGTGGACAATTTGAGGTTGTCCCAGGAGAAGACTCAGCTTTTTGCCAACCGCCACCGTCGTGTTGGTCCTCGGCTTTCTGTTGGGGATTTGGTGTGGTTGTCTTCTCGTTTTGTCCCTATGAGGGTCTCTTCTCCTAAGTTTAAGCCTCGGTTTATCGGCCCGTATAAGATATTGGAGATTCTTAACCCTGTTTCCTTCCGTTTGGACCTCCCTGCATCCTTTTCTATTCATAACGTTTTTCATCGGTCATTATTGCGCAGGTATGAGGTACCGGTTGTGCCTTCCGTTGAGCCTCCTGCTCCGGTGTTGGTTGAGGGTGAGTTGGAGTACGTTGTGGAGAAAATCTTGGACTCTCGTGTTTCCAGACGGAGACTCCAGTATCTGGTCAAGTGGAAGGGATACGGCCAGGAGGATAATTCTTGGGTGAATGCATCTGATGTTCATGCCTCCGATCTGGTTCGTGCCTTTCATAGGGCCCATCCTGATCGCCCTGGTGGTTCTGGTGAGGGTTCGGTGCCCCCTCCTTGAGGGGGGGGTACTGTTGTGAATTTGGATTCTGGGCTCCCCCGGTGGCTACTGGTGGAATTGAACTGGTGTCTTCATCTTCTCTGTTCACCTGTTCCCATCAAGATGTGGGAGTCGCTATATAACCTTGCTGCTCTGTTAGTTGCTTGCCGGTCAACAATGTTATCAGAAGCCTCTCTGTGCTTGTTCCTGCTCCTAGACAACTACTAGATAAGTTGGACTCTTGTCCATGTTTGTTTTTGCATTTTGTTCCAGTTCACAGCTGTAGTTTCGTTACTGTGTCTGGAAAGCTCTTGTGAACGGGAATTGCCACTCTGGTGTTATGAGTTAATGCCAGAGTTTTAAAGTAATTTCTGGATGGTGTTTTTGATAGGGTTTTCAGCTGACCATGAAAGTGTCCTTTCTGTCTTCTGCTATGTAGTAAGTGGACCTCAAATTTGCTAAACCTATTTTCATACTACGTTTGTTATTTCGTCTCAACTCACCGCCAATACATGTGGGGGGCCTCTGTCTCCTTTCGGGGTATTTCTCTAGAGGTGAGCTAGGACTAATATTTTCCTCTGCTAGCTTTATTTAGTCCTCCGGCTGGGCTGGGCATCTAGAATCAACGTAGGCATGCTACCCGGCCACTGCTAGTTGTGCGTTAGGTTTAGTTCATGGTCAGCTCAGTTCCCATCTTCCAAGAGCTAGTTCCTATATATGCTTATGCTATGTTCTCTTGCCATTGAGATCATGACACCTGGTGGTGGCTGGTGGTACTGGAGACTTGTGTGTGCTTTTCTGCCTCAGCTCACCTGCTTCCATCAGTTTTGGGAGTTCCCTATTTAGCCTTGCTCTCCAGTCACTTCCTTGCCGGTCATCATTGTAACCTGAGTCTTTCAGTTGCATGTTCCTGCTACTAGTCTGCTGATCAGCTAAGTGGACTCTTGTCCTTATTGTTTTGTTTTTCTTTTCCAGTTTACAGTTTTGTCTTTTCCTGTTACTGGAAGCTCTTGTGGACTGAAATTGCCACTCCTGTGTCATGAGTTGACACAGGAGTCTTAAAGTAATTTCAGGATGGGTTTTTTTAAAGGGTTTTTCAGCTGACCGTGAAGTCCTCTTTTGTATCCTTCCTCTATCTAGTAAGTGGACCTCGCTTTGCTATATCTACCTTCATACTGTGTATGTCTTTTCCTCTGAACTCACCGTTAATATACGTGGGGGCCACTATCATCTTTGGGGAATTTCTCTAGAGGTAAGCCAGGTCTTTTCCTTCCTCTTCCAGGCGTAGTTAGTTCTCCGGCTGGCGCATGGCATCAAGGCAGCCGTAGGAATGCTTCCTGGCTACTGTTAGTTGTGTGATAGATTTAGGTCACGGTCAGCTTGAGTTTCCATCACCCGAGAGCTAGTTTGTTATTTTTGTGTTTCTTATGTTCCCATGCCATTGGGGAATCATGACAGTATGACCGGCCGCTGTTAAAGTAATTGGCAGAAGAAAGGAGAGTAAAAGAAGTCTGTAGATTTTTTTTTTTTTTTTTTCCTCTCATGTTTGCTACTTAGTTGGCTCAGTTGTATTTCTGCTCTATTTACAGCCTTGCCTTTCTCTCCTTCTAATCCTTGAATGGCTCTGATCTCTCCGGTTTAAGGATGGACCCTCAGAGTTTGGCTGCAGGTTTAAATAATCTTGCTACGGAGGTTCAGAATTTACAAGATTATGTTATACGTCCTCCTATTTCTTAACCTAAGATTCCTACACCAGAGGTATTTTCCGGAGATAGATCTCGATTTCTGAATTTCAAATGTAATTGTAAATTATTCCTTTCTCTCAGACCTCACTCCTCTGGAGATCCTGTTCAGCAGGTTAAAATTGTGATTTCGTTACTGCGAGGTGACCCTCAAAATTGGGCATTTTCATTGACACCAGGGGATCCTGCGTTGCTCAATGTGGATGCGTTTTTTCTGGCTTTAGGATTGCTGTATGAGGAACCTAATTTGGAGATTCAAGCTGAAAAAGCTTTAATAGCCCTGTCTCAAGGGCAAGATGAAGCTGAGATATACTGCCAAAAATTTCGTAAATGGTCTATGCTTACTCAGTGGAATGAGTGTGCCCTAGCGGCAAATTTCAGAGAGGGCCTTTCTGATGCCGTTAAGGATGTCATGGTGGGGTTTCCTACGCCCACAGGTCTGAATGAGTCCATGACAATGGCGATTCAGATTGATCGGCGTTTGCGGGAGCGCAAACCCGTGCACCATTTGGCGGTATCTTCTGAAGGAACGCCAGAGAAAATGCAATGTGACAGAATTCTGTCAAGAAGCGAGCGGCAGAATTATAGGCGCAAAAATGGCTTGTGCTTCTACTGTGGTGATTCCGCGCATGTTATATCAGCATGCTCTAAACGTACTAGGAAGGTTGACAAGTCTGTTTCTATTGGCACTTTACAGTCTAAATTTCTTCTGTCTGTAACTCTGATTTGTTCATTATCAGTTATTACCGTGGATGCCTATGTGGACTCTGGCGCCGCTCTGAGTCTCATGGATTGGTCCTTCGCCAGGCGCTGTGGGTTTGATTTGGAGCCTCTGGAAGTTCCTATACCTCTGAAGGGTATTGATTCTACATCTCTGGCTTGTAATAGACCACAGTTCTGGACGCAAGTGACTATGCGTATGACTCCAGACCATCAGGAGATGATTCGCTTCCTCGTGTTGTATAATTTACATGATGTTTTAGTGCTTGGATTACCATGGTTACAATCTCATAACCCAGTACTGGACTGGAAAACTATGTCTGTGTTAAGCTGGGGATGTCGGGGGGCTCATGGGGACATACCTTTGGTTCCTATCTCGTCATCTATTCCCTCTGAGATTCCTGCATTTTTGTCGGATTTTGGGGATATTTTTGAAGAGCCTAAAATTGGTTCTCTCCCTCCCCACAGAGAGTGTGATTGCGCCATAGATCTCATTCCAGGCAGTAAATTTCCTAAGGGTCGTTTGTTTAACCTATCTGTACCTGAGCATGCTGCCATGCGAGAATATGTTAAGGAGTCCCTGGAAAAGGGACATATTCGTCCTTCTTCATCACCTTTAGGAGCTGGGTTTTTCTTTGTCTCTAAAAAGGATGGCTCGCTGAGGCCTTGTATTGATTATCGACTCCTGAATAAAATTACTGTCAAATATCAGTATCCGTTGCCGCTGCTTACTGATTTGTTTGCTCGCATAAGGGGGGCTAAGTGGTTCTCCAAGATTGATCTCCGTGGGGCGTATAATTTGGTGCGAATTAAGCAAGGGGATGAGTGGAAAACCGCATTTAATACGCCTGAGGGCCACTTTGAGTATTTAGTAATGCCTTTCGGCCTTTCTAATGCGCCTTCAGTTTTTCAGTCCTTTATGCATGATATTTTCCGTGAATATCTGGATAAATTTATGATTGTGTATTTGGACGATATTTTGATTTTTTCTGAGGACTGGGAGTCTCATGTTCAGCAGGTCAGGAGGGTTTTTCAGGTCTTGCGGGAGAATTCTCTGTGTGTAAAGGGTTCTAAGTGTGTTTTTGGGGTTCAAAAGATTTCCTTTTTGGGGTATATTTTTTCCCCTTCTTCTGTTGAGATGGACCCTGTCAAGGTTCGGGCTATTTGTGACTGGACGCAGCCTACTTCTCTAAAGGGTCTTCAGAAGTTCTTGGGCTTTGCTAATTTTTATCGTCGATTTATAACTGGTTTTTCTGGTGTTGCTAAGCCTCTTACGGATTTGACTAAGAAGGGTGCTGATGTTGCCAATTGGTCCTCTGCCGCTGTGGAGGCCTTTCGGGAACTTAAGCGCCGCTTTTCGTCTGCCCCTGTGTTGCGCCAGCCCGATGTCTCTCTCCCCTTTCAGGTTGAGGTCGATGCTTCCGAGATCGGAGCGGGGGCGGTTTTGTCGCAGAAAAGTTCCGATTGCTCAGTGATGAGACCTTGTGCGTTCTTTTCTTGAAAATTTTCTGCCGCCGAAAGAAATTATGATGTCGGTAATCGGGAGCTTTTGGCCATGAAGTGGGCATTTGAGGAGTGGCGTCATTGGCTTGAGGGTGCTAGACATCAGGTGGTGGTTTTGACTGATCACAAGAATCTGATTTATCTTGAGTCTGCCAGGCGCCTGAATCCTAGACAGGCGCGCTGGTCGTTGTTTTTCTCTCGGTTTAATTTTGTGGTCTCATATCTACCAGGTTCTAAGAATGTGAAGGTGGATGCCCTTTCTAGGAGTTTTGAGCCTGATTCCCCTGGTGATTCGGAACCTACAGGTATCCTTAAGGATGGGGTGATATTATCCGCTATTTCCCCAGATCTGCGACGTGCTTTGCAAGAGTTTCAGGCGGATAGACCTGATCGCTGTCCACCTGGTAGACTGTTTGTTCCTGATGATTGGACCAGTAGAGTCATCTCGGAGGTTCATTCTTCTACGCTGGCGGGTCATCCTGGAATTTTTGGTACCAGGGATTTGGTGGCTAGATCCTTCTGGTGGCCATCTCTGTCTCGTGATGTGCGTGTTTTTGTGCAGTCTTGTGATGTGTGTGCTCGGGCCAAGCCTTGTTGTTCTAGGGCTAGCGGGTTGTTGTTGCCCTTGCCTATTCCGAAGAGGCCTTGGACGCACATCTCGATGGACTTTATTTCTGATCTTCCTGTCTCTCAGAAGATGTCTGTTATCTGGGTAGTGTGTGACCGTTTTTCTAAGATGGTTCATTTGGTGCCATTGCCGAAGTTGCCTTCCTCGTCTGAGTTGGTTCCTTTGTTTTTTCAAAATGTGGTTCGCTTGCATGGTATTCCTGAAAATATCGTTTCTGATAGGGGTACCCAGTTCGTTTCTAGATTTTGGCGGGCATTCTGTGCCAGGTTGGGCATTGATTTGTCTTTTTCGTCTGCCTTCCATCCTCAGACTAATGGCCAGACGGAGCGAACTAATCAAACTTTGGAGACGTATTTGAGGTGTTTTGTGTCTGCGGATCAGGATGATTGGGTTGCCTTTTTGCCGTTGGCGGAGTTTGCTCTTAATAACCGGGCCAGTTCTGCCACTTTGGTTTCCCCTTTCTTTTGCAATTCGGGGTTTCATCCCCGTTTTTCTTCTGGTCAGGTGGAGTCTTCGGATTGTCCTGGAGTAGATGCTGTGGTGGATCGGTTGTATCGGATTTGGGAACAAGTGGTGGACAATTTGAATTTGTCCCAGGAGAGGACTCAGCGGTTTGCTAACCGCCAGCGTCGGGTTGGTCCTCGCCTTCGTGTTGGGGACTTGGTGTGGTTGTCTTCCCGTTTTGTCCCTATGAGGGTTTCTTCTCCTAAATTTAAGCCTCGGTTCATCGGTCCCTATAGGATTTTGGAGATTATTAACCCTGTTTCCTTTCGTTTGGACCTTCCGGCATCTTTTGCTATCCATAATGTGTTCCATCGGTCGTTGTTGCGGAGATACGAGGTGCCGGTGGTTCCTTCTGCTGGGCCTCCTGCTCCTGTGCTGGTTGAGGGTGAATTGGAGTACATTATAGAGAAGATCTTGGACTCCCGTATTTCCAGGCGGAGACTCCAGTACCTGGTTAAATGGAAGGGCTATGGTCAGGAAGATAATTCTTGGGTAACTGCCTCTGATGTTCATGCCTCGGATTTGGTTCGTGCCTTTCATAGGGCTCATCCAGGTCGCCCTGGCGGTTCTTGTGAGGGTTCGGTGCCCCCTCCTTAAGGGGGGGGTACTGTTGTGATCCGCTTTTTGGCTCCCCTGGTGGTGGCTGGTGGTACTGGAGACTTGTGTGTGCTTTTCTGCCTCAGCTCACCTGCTTCCATCAGTTTTGGGAGTTCCCTATTTAGCCTTGCTCTCCAGTCACTTCCTTGCCGGTCATCATTGTAACCTGAGTCTTTCAGTTGCATGTTCCTGCTACTAGTCTGCTGATCAGCTAAGTGGACTCTTGTCCTTATTGTTTTGTTTTTCTTTTCCAGTTTACAGTTTTGTCTTTTCCTGTTACTGGAAGCTCTTGTGGACTGAAATTGCCACTCCTGTGTCATGAGTTGACACAGGAGTCTTAAAGTAATTTCAGGATGGGTTTTTTGAAAGGGTTTTTCAGCTGACCGTGAAGTCCTCTTTTGTATCCTTCCTCTATCTAGTAAGTGGACCTCGTTTTGCTAAATCTACCTTCATACTGTGTATGTCTTTTCCTCTGAACTCACCGTTAATATACGTGGGGGCCACTATCATCTTTGGGGAATTTCTCTAGAGGTAAGCCAGGTCTTTTCCTTCCTCTTCCAGGCGTAGTTAGTTCTCCGGCTGGCGCATGGCATCTAGGCAGCCGTAGGAATGCTTCCTGGCTACTGTTAGTTGTGTGATAGATTTAGGTCACGGTCAGCTTGAGTTTCCATCACCCGAGAGCTAGTTTGTTATTTTTGTGTTTCTTATGTTCCCATGCCATTGGGGAATCATGACAGTGCTCACGCCGAAAACTGTGCTCAAGATAAAAAACTGGTTTGATCTCACCAATTGTGGACAAAGGATCCCCACGTGGATATATAGGGTGATCCCAGGGAGGGTCCAAACTGTAGGGTGATAGAAAGGGACAGGGACCTGTGTCTAATCCCCTGTCGTGCCCCAGCAAAAACTCCTGTCCTTACAAGGACAGGCCCAAATATGCCCTACTATGGACACCCCCCACCATGTATGATGTAGTCAACGCCTCCCTACGCGTTTCTTCACCAATAATGGAGATTCATCAGGGGAGTTTTTTTCAGTGGCCAAAAAGGCCTAGACGTAAATTCAAAGGTCCATGAATAAAGTCCACTTAAGTATCCAAACACATAGGGTATACGCAGTGGCTGTATACCATCCTAGAGCTAGGCAATCCCACGTGGCAATCCGCCACAGTAAGTAAGTCAGCCCAGAGTGGCATCTGCTGTCTCCTTATATGTGTAACAAATATAAGGTCCCTCCCCACCATGGGGATCTGTAACAACCAGTAACTGCCCCCATCCGGTTTCGGTAATAGTGCTTACCGGATCATTTTGCGCTCCACCGCTGGAACGCACGCTGTCTACCCATGTGCTCCATGGTTGCCGGCCGCTTCCCCAGTGCATCTCGCGCAACCGGAAGTGCCGACGCCATATTGAATACCTCATTTCCGGTACGCCGCTGATGTTATGCGCTCCAAACATGGAACACAAGCGGCTGTAAGCACCCGGGCGCATGAAGATGACGTGATTGTATACACCAAGTTAGGTATCTAGTTTTCAAAACGCCGCTGATGTTAAGCGCTCCAGATGTATAACCAAGGCGGTTGTAGGTACCCAGACACATGGTGATGATATAGATTGTATACATCAGATGCGCTTTATTGTATACGTATATACCAACTGTCTATCGGGCGCTATGGGGTATCAAATATATAAGCAAATAAAATTAGGAGCACCCTCACTTCCGAAATGTCATTCAAACTAACCCACCCTATACATACATATAACGGATAACAGAGGCAAAAGGACAGGCCATCTATAGAGATATAGAGATACTCCATCTGTATGGCTGGAAGTGTCCAAGCCAACTAGTATACTATAAATATACTCCTTTATATGTGAGGAAGTGTCCATACATAAAAATAAAAGAGCACATCTCAGATACTACTCATATCCGTCATACAGGAGGGGACAGTGATATGGATATCACTATTACAACAACATGCAGTATGCTATAAATATACTCTTTCATATGTGAGGAAGTGTCCATACATGAAAATAAAAGAGCACATCTCAGATAATACTCATATCCGTCATACAGGAGAGGACAGTGATATGGATATGGATATCACTATTACAACAATATCCAGACGCGAACATGAATAACATATCTGAACTGCTGCATAGTATAGGAGGGGCAAGGAGAGGGACTAGACGGGGCAGGTAATGACCCCGTCTAGTGATGACCCTGCATAAAGAATTGCAAATGTTTCTTTATGCAGGGTCATCACTCTGCTTAATGTCCCCCTCTTTTTATAAATATTCCTGGTTTCGGTGGGTTATGGATCTGGTCTTTACACCGTATTACTTTCCAGGTATGAGGGGTATTTTTGTTATTTTGAACAAACTTTATAATTTGAGATATATGTGGCATTACTGCTGGTATGGAGTCTGGCATATTTTCATACATATGTGGTTTTTCCTCCATTTACTTTTTCCCCTCCGTGTATTACCTGCCCCGTCTAGTCCCTCTCCTTGCCTCTCCTATACTATGCAGCAGTTCAGATATGTTATTCATGTTCGCGTCTGGATATTGTTGTAATAGTGATATCCATATCACTGTCCTCTCCTGTATGACGGATATGAGTATTATCTGAGATGTGCTCTTTTATTTTCATGTATGGACACTTCCTCACATATGAAAGAGTATATTTATAGCATACTGCATGTTGTTGTAATAGTGATATCCATATCACTGTCCCCTCCTGTATGACGGATATGAGTAGTATCTGAGATGTGCTCTTTTATTTTTATGTATGGACACTTCCTCACATATAAAGGAGTATATTTATAGTATACTAGTTGGCTTGGACACTTCCAGCCATACAGATGGAGTATCTCTATATCTCTATAGATGGCCTGTCCTTTTGCCTCTGTTATCCGTTATATGTATGTATAGGGTGGGTTAGTTTGAATGACATTTCGGAAGTGAGGGTGCTCCTAATTTTATTTGCTTATATATTTGATACCCCATAGCGCCCGATAGACAGTTGGTATATACGTATACAATAAAGCGCATCTGATGTATACAATCTATATCATCACCATGTGTCTGGGTACCTACAACCGCCTTGGTTATACATCTGGAGCGCTTAACATCAGCGGCGTTTTGAAAACTAGATACCTAACTTGGTGTATACAATCACGTCATCTTCATGCGCCCGGGTGCTTACAGCCGCTTGCGTTCCATGTTTGGAGCGCATAACATCAGCGGCGTACCGGAAATGAGGTATTCAATATGGCGTCGGCACTTCCGGTTGCGCGAGACGCACTGGGGAAGCGGCCGGCAACCATGGAGCACATGGGTAGACAGCGTGCGTTCCAGCGGTGGAGCGCAAAATGATCCGGTAAGCACTATTACCGAAACCGGATGGGGGCAGTTACTGGTTGTTACAGATCCCCATGGTGGGGAGGGACCTTATATTTGTTACACATATAAGGAGACAGCAGATGCCACTCTGGGCTGACTTACTTACTGTGGCGGATTGCCACGTGGGATTGCCTAGCTCTAGGATGGTATACAGCCACTGCGTATACCCTATGTGTTTGGATACTTAAGTGGACTTTATTCATGGACCTTTGAATTTACGTCTAGGCCTTTTTGGCCACTGAAAAAAACTCCCCTGATGAATTTCCATTATTGGTGAAGAAACGCGTAGGGAGGCGTTGACTACATCATACATGGTGGGGGGTGTCCATAGTAGGGCATATTTGGGCCTGTCCTTGTAAGGACAGGAGTTTTTGCTGGGGCACGACAGGGGATTAGACACAGGTCCCTGTCCCTTCCTATCACCCTACAGTTTGGACCCTCCCTGGGATCACCCTATATATCCACGTGGGGATCCTTTGTCCACAATTGGTGAGATCAAACCAGTTTTTTATCTTGAGCACAGTTTTCGGCGTGAGCACCTTATTAGTTAGTTGTACATTGTTTGTTCTATTTTATTATTATAAGTAAAGGTTAATTTTTTATATATTGGGACATACTCTTCTAGCTGATATCCGTTATATTCCCCAAGAGTTTGCAACGGCTTGGTCTATCTAAGCTGCAGCTTAGTACATATATTTAACATTAAGAATGCATGCGTTTTTGCTTTTTCGCGTTTTGCCGCGTTTGATGACGCATGCGTCGTTTCGTCGTTTGCGGCTTGGCGCGGAAATGCAACATGTAGTAATTTTTAGAGGCGTCAATTTGCTGCCTGGAAACGCATGAGGTCGATTGCGCAAGGATTGCGACAAAAAAACGCATTGCTGTCTATATGAACGCATGCGTTTACAAGCACATGCGTTTGGTTGCATTCATGAACACATGCGTTCCACAAGAGAAAAACATGTCTAGACACTGATAAGCCACCCCCCACATACAAGGTGATAAAGGGAGGGTGTGGACAGTTGCAGGTCACTTCTCAGCAGACAGCCAAGCAGAGCAGACAGACCACAGCATCTTGGAGCAAACAAGCCTCTGAACAATGTGAGTATATCATAGCCAATGCCTTTATTTTCTATTTTCTTTCTCTACATGTCCTAATTTCTGCCATTTCTGTGTTTCTACATGCATCAGAATGTCTTCTTCGGATTATTCTCATGAGGAGTTTCTTCCTGGGCTGTCTGAAGTTGAGCACTTGCCTCGTCAGATTGGTAAGTATTTACTGGCACATCTACATATGTGACAATTTGAATTTTTCTTTTTTTTAGAGCTCTTCTTCTACTGCGGCAGAGACAGGGCAGGAGCAGCGGAGTCAAGGTCCGGTGGAAAGACGGCAGCGGGTACGTATACAAGGCTGACTGTTATCTTGAATCTTCCTTTCTTTCCATTCGTATTTCTTAACTTTTTTCTTCTGGAATCCTTTTGTATGTTGACTTTCCTATTCATGCCATTTCTCAGCATCTTTTTTCTTTCTTTTCCTTATGTTAATTGAGCAAACTTTAATGACTTTATTTAATTTTTAGGTTTCACAACGGGAGGATGATCTTATTGAGAATGACCTCCTCATCTCGCTGGTCCAGGAGCGAGTCCCATTGTGGGACACCCGGGATCCACTGCACTCAAACAACGTCACGATTTGGCGCTTATGGAATGAGGTGGCCAAAGAGATGTGGGATGGCTGGGACAACACCCCGACACGGGTCCGAAATGCATTTGGTAAGTATTGCACTGCAGTGTGAAGCAGAAGAGACCTTGGCCGTGCTCACTCGACTGCGTGTGATGAAAGAAACTCTCAGGAGTTTCTGTCATCACACACAGTTGTGTGAGCACGACCAAAAGTCCTTTTTCTGACCACAATTTTTTTTTAACAGTGGCCAAAGTCAAAACACGTTGGCGTTCGATGAAGGACCGCTTCAACAAGGACCTGCGTCAAGAGAGCCGTGTTCCCAGTGGTTCAGGAGCAAGGATCAGAAGATGCAAATACCATCGAGTTCTGGCATTTTTAAGACCGGTCCTTGCCCAGAGAACATAAGTATCACGTGCATTAGGTTGTATTGTATTGCCATAATCTGTATTTTTATATTCCACAAGATTTTGCGTCTGGTTAATATTTGGTATTAATTTTCTTTTTCCTTTTTCACAGCACATACAGCACTACTGTTGGCCCAGGTTCTGGAGTGGTCCATCCGACAGCCACGGACCCATCCCAGCCATCCAGCAGCGCAGCAGCATGTGGGCCTTCCACACTAACTGGAGACCAGGGAGCTGGTCCATCAGGTCTTCCCCTTTCACAGTCCTCTTCCACTGCCCCTTTTTTTTTGGGCTCTTCCCGGCAGCGGCAGAGGGCTTCGGACAGGTCACTCATGCCCGAGTTTTTGCACTTGAGCTCGGTTTTACACGAAGCAATCAAGGCTTTGGGTAACTGAATGGATGTTTCACATAGCGTCTAGAATGCACGTATCCAGGAGGTCAGCAAAAGCCTTGACCAAGTGAAAGCAGACCTCCAGAGGCCAGCACATCATTTTTTTTACAAAATTGAGCAGGGCATGTCGGAACACCTTACTCCTGATCTCCAGCTGAGTGTCATGCAGGCCTGCAATGCTGCTTATGTGCAGGCAATGCAGCAGAGTCGATATTTCCAGCTGACAGTGTCGGCATATCCACCTGTGCCTTCACTGTCGCGATTGTCCTCAATGCCGACCTCTGCTGCATACCACTGCATGGCCACCTCAATTCCTTCCACAGCCGGACACCACTACAGCACCACCACCATGCCGAGTGCAGTTGGACATCTCACCGCCACCACCATAACAACCGCTGCTCCTGCTTGGACCTCCTCCACTGACACCACGATGCAGCATGACCCTGGCATGGCCTTCCGTACCGCAACCACCACGATGCAGCAGGACCCTGGCATGGCCTTCTGTACCACCACCACCACGATGCAGCAGGACCCTGGCATGGCCTTCCGCTCTACAAGCGCTATGGACTCTGGCATTGCCTTCCGCTCTACGAGCGCTATGGACTGTGGCATGGCTGCACACTCTACGAGCACTATGGACTCTGGCATGGCTGCACGCTCTACGAGCACTATGGACTCTGGCATGGCTGCACACTCTATGAGCACTATGGACTCTGGCATGGCTGCACGCTCTACGAGCACTATGGACTCTGGCATGGCTGCACGATCTACGAGCACAATGGACTCTGACACAGTGCAGCCGGACCCTGACAGGTCACCCGCCACCACGCCATGCCATATGAGCCCACCAAGACCTCCTGCAACCAGGCAAACAAAAAAAAAACAAAAAAAAAAAAACAGAGGACTCTTAGCATTCCTCCCCCTTCACCTCCCAATGTGTCTGTAATGATAGGTTTATTAAAGTGTATCGTGGCACAGCTGTAGTGGTGCTCAAAAGAAGGTTCCCACACCAGAAACTAAATATAATAAATTTTGGCACTCAACTTTGTCAACTGAAAGAATTTTATTCGCAGCTACAAGTGGCTGCGAATAAAATTCTTTCAGTTGACAAACTTGAGTGCCAAAATTTATTATATGTAATGTTAGGTTTGTCTCACCCTTCCAGTGCGCCTCAAGCCTCTCATGTGTCAAGCCCCATCCCCGAACTACCAGACCCCAGTAGTTTCATTGCCCCTTCTCCTGCCACCTCTTCATCGTCCACGGTTAGCCAGGCCTCGGTGCTTCACACTCCACGTTTACATCACTCTACCCCAAGCTGGCGCAGTTAAATAACGTTTTTTGGTTGTTAAAAAATAAATACAATTTGATTTCCCAAATTAGGTTTGGTTTATTGTGTCTATCGCCGCTGGCAACACACACCGTGCGCCAACTAAGAAACTTCGCCACACACTTACTTTTTCGGCCACATCATATCTCCAGTAGTTATAAAAAAAGACTGCAGCTTTGTGTGTCTTTAGTATACAGATATGAGGTGGGCCCAAAAATATTAGATGTATTATCTCCATAATCTCTTCTTTCTGCTTAGTCTGTGACTAGTGTGGCAGTTTGAAGAGAAAATGGTGGAAATACAGTGCAGACCTCTACTGAACAGGTCAGGTGTCAAAAAACTCATTAGTTGGGACACCTGACCTGGTGTTAGGACTGGCGGAATGCACCAAGTTTAAGATGTAATGGTATTAGGTGCGTTCGCAGTCCGAGGTCCACCGTGCAGGTGAAAACCCTGCTGCTAGTAGAGACGGACGATACGGCGGTACAATATGAATACACACATGGGTTAACTTCACCCTGTGTGAAGGAAATGAACCCTGTTGCATCACAGGGCCGCGGTACCGCACCAAGAGCGCAAGCAAGGAGTCTCAGAACTCAATCCCAAGACTCAGGATTTGAGTACATAAAGACCTCATGCGCTCAACACCACTACTGGGGTGTCAGAGAGACAGAAATAATAATATTTAAGAAGCACGAGAGTGCATGCGGTGCCTCACTGGCGTACGCCACTAACCACCCAGGCTTGGGTCAGGAAAGCGCAGAGAAAGCGCATGGCGCTGCACTGGCGGTCACAGCAATTAGACGCTGTAATGTGTGTAACGTGCTGACGGCTAAGTCGGGCGCTACGTAGCAATCATCCACCATCCGCGAGCAGTCATACAATAGGGAGGGGATTTTAAAGAACGACTTTCACTCACAACACACACACGTTTACAAAAGACAATACTAGCGCATGGCCGTGTGGCCATGCGAGCCTTAAATAGTTGCAGCACGTTTAGGACCTTCAGAGAAGGACCAATGGAGTTGCTGCAGTACCTGAGCATGTGACCCCAGATCTCCACTGAGAGATCTTGCCCTGGGCATGCTCAGAGTGCAAAGCAGGACTTAGTCCTAGCACCTACAAGGACCTTCAAAGAAGGACCAATGACCTAGCTGCGGTATCTGATCATGTGACCCTCGATCTCCACTGAGAGATCTTACTCTGGGCATGCTCAGAACGTGAAAAGCAGGACTTAGTCCCAGAAGCGTCTGCTCGCCGCTGCCCAGCACTGACTTCAATGGCAGAAGCAGGAAATGCAGCAGTAACTCTTAGCACAGAGTCAGACTGAGCGAGACGCTGGGATCGACGTCCCCGCTGAGCAGGTTCCACTGCGGCTGGAGAAGAATGGGAGACTGCAGCGGAGATGGCCTGAGATTCCCCCTGTGCAGAGGCAGGAACTCGACCCCTAACATGGCCCCCCCCCTCCTTGTGCCTTGCTACGTTCGAAGGCAGCAATGAGCTGCGGAGCCCGAATGTGCTCAACAGGCTCCCAGGACCTGTCCTCAGGGCCATAACCCTTCCAATCCACCAAATAGAATTTTTTACCATGTACCACCTTGTACCCCAAAATAGCGTTCACCTCGTAATCATCCGTAGACGAACCCGATGTCCCGGCAGATGACTCAGAAAACCGGGACATGTATACGGGTTTCAAGAGGGACACATGAAAGGTGTCGGTGATACCCAAGCGTGGAGGAAGGGCCAGACAGTAGACCACCAGGTTAACCTGTTCGAGGACCTTGAAAGGACCTAAGTAGCGAGGCACAAACTTAGTGGACTCAACTCGCAGCCTGATGTTACGGGCGGAGAGCCACACCAAGTCGCCAGGAGCAAAAGTTGGAGCGGGGCGCCGATGTGCATCGGCGGAGGACCTCATTCTCTCCTTGGAAGCCCGAATGGCATCCTGAGTGCGATCCCAAATGTCCCATGCCTCCACAGCCCAGTCTGCCACCCTGGAATCAGCAGAAGACACGGGTATGGGCACAGGTACCCGCGGATGCTGACCATAGTTAAGGAGGAATGGAGTCTGCCCAGTGGAGTCAGCTACAGCATTGTTCAGAGCAAACTCCGCCCATGATAGCAAAGATGCCCAGTCATCTTGCCTAGCAGAGACAAAATGTCGCAGATATGTGACCAAGGTCTGGTTGGCTCTCTCTACCAACCCATTCGTCTCGGGATGATAGGCAGAAGAGAGATTTAACTCAATCCTGAGAAGATGATAAAGCTCTCTCCAGAACCGAGACACAAACTGGGGACCCCGGTCACTGACAATTTTGTCCGGCATACCGTGAAGGCGGAAGATATGACGTTGCCAAGGCCCGTGCAGAAGGTAGCCGAGGAAGCGGCACCAAATGCACCATTTTAGAAAAATGGTCGGTGATTACCCAAATGACTGTACAGCCACGAGACTTGGGCAAACCTACCACAAAGTCCATCCCAACCATCTGCCAGGGCCTGTCTGCCACCGGCAGAGGGTATAACAAATCAGCTGGCCGTTGTCGAGGAGACTTATTTTTGGCGCAGGAGACACACGCCAGAACGTAATCTCTGACATCTCGGAGCATATGCGGCCACCAGTATGTCCTCGCCAGCAGCTCAGATGTCCTTTTTGTCCCAAAGTGTCCACCCACCCTTGCGGAATGAGCCCAAGAGAGAACCACCGGTCGCAGATTAATGGGAACAAATGTCTTGCCCGAAGGCACTGACTCTAGCGAAACTGGAGCTACGGTTCTCAGACTCTCCGCAGGGACAATAAGCCGAGGCTCCTCTTCCTCCTCCTCAGTTGACACAAGGGAGCGAGAGAGAGCGTCAGCACGAATATTCTTCTCCCCGGCGAGATAATGGAGAGTGAAATGGAACCGGGAGAAGAATAAGGACCATCTGGCCTGACGAGAATTCAGCCGCTGGGCTGTATGCAAATAGACCAAATTTTTGTGGTCCGTGAAGACTTGGAAGGGAAACCGCGCACCTTCCAGAAGATGTCTCCACTCCAAAAAGGCCAACTTCACTGCTAGCAACTCCCTATCCCCGATGGAGTAATTTCTCTCCGCTGGTGTGAAGGTCTTAGAGAAGAAGAAGCATGGATGCTTCCGACCTTGAGCATCCTTTTGATAGAGGACTGCTCCAGCACCAACGGATGAGGCATCCACCTCCATTAGGAATGGCTTATCCACATCGGGATGATGTAAGATGGGAGCGCTAGCAAAATGAGACTTTATAGAAGTGAAGGCCTTGGAGACCTCTTCCGACCACAATTTGGGATTCGCTCCCTTCTTGGTGAGGGCTACCAAGGGAGCTACCAGAGTTGAGAAGTGGGGAATGAACTGGCGGTAATAATTAATGAACCCCATAAAGCGCTGCACCGCCTTAAGAGAATGGGGCTCTTGCCAGTCCATCACAGCCTGTAGTTTGGCAGGATCCATAGCCAATCCCTGGGAAGAGATGATATAGCCCAGGAAAGGTAAAGACTCCTGCTCAAACATATTCTTCTCCAACTTTGAATAAAGAGAGTTTGCCCGTAGGAGGTCGAAGACTCTGCCAACATCTCTCCGGTGGGAGTCAATATCTGGAGAAAAGATGAGAATATCATCCAGATAGACTACAAACGAGGTGGAAAGCATATCCCGGAAGATGTCGTTGACAATGTCTTGGAAAACGGCTGGGGCATTACAGAGCCCGAAGGGCATCACCAGATACTCATAGTGCCCATCTCTGGTGTTAAACGCCGTTTTCCATTCGCCCCCCTCACGGATGCGAATCAGGTTGTAAGCACCCCACAGATCTAGTTTAGTAAACACCCTTGCTCCCTGAAGCCTATCGAAGAGCTCAGATATCAAGGGCAAAGGATACTTATTCTTAACGGTGATAGCGTTAAGACCCCTGTAGTCTATGCATGGACATAGTTCCCCATTCTTCTTCTGCACGAAAAAGAACCCTGCCCCAGCTGGTGACACTGACTTCCTGATGAACCCTCTTGCCAGATTCTCCTGAACATACTGAGACATTGCCTCCATCTCCGGGAGAGATAACGGATAGACTCGACCCCGGGGAGGCTCAGCACCAGGCAAGAGATCAATAGAACAGTCATAGGGGCGATGAGGCGGAAGGGTCTCCGCCGCCTTTTTGGAGAACACGTCTGCAAAGGACCAATATTGCTTGGGGAGAGAGGATAGATCTGCAGGTACCTCTGTAGTAGCAACCTGAACGCACTCCCTCTGACACCTACCCCCACAAGATTTACCCCATCCCAGAATTCTGCCCGAGGACCACTCGATGTGAGGAGAGTGGTACCGTAGCCAAGGTGTCCCCAACAGGACCTCATCAATTCCCTTAGGAATGACGAGCAGAGATATAATCTCCTGATGGGATGGCGACATGGACAGAGTAAAAGGGATGGTCTGGTGTGTTATCTGTGAGGGCAGTGTCGACCCATTCACCACTCGTAACTTTTCTGGTTGAGGTAGCATAACCAGGGGTATTGCGTGACATTGGGTGAAGGCAGAAGACATAAAATTGCCCTCCGCCCTAGAATCCACGCAGAGCTCTACCAAGTGGGAGGATGAGCCTAACGTTATTGTCCCCTTAAAGGACAATTTGGAGGCAAACGTCGCCGTGTCTAGTGTACCTCCACCTACTACCACTAGACACTGACGTTTCCTCGACCGCTGGAGACATCTGGTGGCAAGATGTCCTGACTGCTGGCAAACATGACAAACCTGGAGTGCACGAGCGGTCCGGGACTTAGATCCCGCTCGTGACACTTCCATGGCCTCATGTGACTCAGGAGCCTGGACTGGAAATTCCAAAGGTTTGGCGAAGGTGGGAGCCAGCCGAAACCTTTGCCTACACTGGGCTCGCTCTAACCTCCGCTCGTGAAAACGAAGGTCAATACGAGTGGATACTGCTATTAATTCCTCCAGTGTGGTGGGAATCTCCCTAGTGGACAGGGCGTCCTTAATGTGGTCAGCCAGCCCCCTCCAAAATATAGGAATAAGGGCTTTATCCGGCCACTCCAGCTCAGATGCTAGGGTGCGGAAGTGGACGGCAAAATGGCTGACCAAGGACGAGCCCAGAGTCAATGCCAACAGTTGGAGTGCCGTTTCATGGGTGACGCGAGGTCCTAAAAAGACCTGTTTCAGAGTGCTCAGGAATAGGGTTGAGCGAAACGGATCGGTCATTTTCATAAATCGGCGACTTTTAGGCAAAGTCGGGTTTCATGAAACCAGAACCGATCCTAGTGTGGGATCGGCAATGCGGTACACGATCAGAGCGCCAAAGTCGAGCTTCATATGACGCTGTTACCGCCGTTTTTCAGCCAATGAATGAGGACGCAGAGTGTGGGCAGCGTGATGACATAGGTCCTGGTCCCCACCATCTTAGACAAGGGCATGGCAGTGATTGGCTTGCTGTCTGCGGCGTCACAGGGGCTATAAAGGGGCATGCACGCCGACCGCCATCTTACTTCTGCCGATCTGAGCATAGGGAGAGTTTGCTGCAGTTAGTCAGAAGCAGGGACAGAGTTAGGGAGGAAATAAAAAACCCCAAACCGCTTGTGCTGGAGCAATTTTCACTGTCCCACACCACCTTTTTGTGCAGGGACAGTGGAGGTCGTATTTTAGTGCAGCAGCTACATAGCTGTGTGCACGGTGCTGTGCAAACCAACTGCTTTTTTCAAAGCAAAAATCCTGTTGCTCCTTTCTGCACAGTTACCTGTCTTGTTTATTTGTCCACACTTTTTTGTTCTGAAGTCCTTTTTATTGCTGCCATACTTGCCCTGAGATCATTGTAGGAAGCTTGTTATTGCAGTATTTTTTTTTATTTTTTATAATAATTACAGCCACTTTCTGCCACGTTCATAGTGTTGTGTTATACCACTGGGCCAGAGTTGTGGTTCAGTGTCTCCCCCCAAAAGTGAGATAGTAATTCTCACACAGTTTATATTCTGCTGTACTGCTAGTGTGTCGTATATCAGGCAGCCACTTTCTGCCACGTTCATAGTGTTGTGTTATACCACTGGGCCAGAGTTGTGGTTCAGTGTCTCCTCCCAAAAGTGAGATAGTAATTCTCACACAGTTTATATTCTGCAGTACTGCTAGTGCGTCATTTATATCAGGCAGCCACTTTCTGCCACGTTCATAGTGTTGTGTTATACCACAGGGCCAGAGCTGTGGTTCAGTGTCTCCCCCCAAAAGTGAGATAGTAATTCTCACACAGTTTATATTCTGCTGTACTGCTAGTGTGTCGTATATCAGGCAGCCACTTTCTGCAACGTTCATAGTGTTGTGTTATACCACTGGGCCAGAGTTAGGGTTCAGTGTCTCCCCCCAAAAATGGAGATTCAAATTCTCACACAGTGTATATTCAGCTGTACTGCTAGTGCGTCGTATATCAGGCAGACACTTTCTTCCACGTTCATAGTGTTGTGTTATGCCACAGGGCCAGAGTTAGGGTTCAGTGTCTCCCCCCAAAAAATGGAGATTCAAATTCTCACACAGTGTATATTCAGCTGTACTGCTAGTGCGTCGTATATCAGGCAGACACTTTCTTCCACGTTCATAGTGTTGTGTTATCCCACAGGGCCAGAGTTAGGGTTCAGTGTCTCCTCCCCAAAAATGGAGATTCAAATTCTCACACAGTGTATATTCAGCTGTACTGCTAGTGCGTCGTATATCAGGCAGACACTTTCTTCCAAGTTCATAGTGTTGTGTTATCCCACAGGGCCAGAGTTGGGGTTCTGTGTCTCCCCCCAAAAGCAAGTCATCTTTCAGGCAAGCTACGTGTCAGCAGGGGAAGGTGGGGCAAAAGAATGTGAAATCCATGATTGGTTAATTTAAATGAAGGTTAGCTAATCAACATTTTTGGTAGGCAGACGTGTCCTTTTTTCGGTCAGTATTGAACCAGCAGCACTGAACACTCTTTCTGAAAGCACACTGACAGCAGGTCAATCGAGGTTCTGTAATCCATATTCTGGCAATTCAGGCCAGGTGTCTAGTTTAGATGCCCAGTAATCAAAGGGGAATGACCTGAGAGGGAGAACATCGATAAGGGCGGAAAAGTAGTTTGTAACCATACTGGACAAATGCTGTCTCCTGTCACTTTGAATCGATGCAGCTGTCCCTGTCGTGTCAGCGGTCATTGCGAAATCATTCCACAACCTTGTCGTAAAACCCCTCTGTCCAACGCCACTTCGGATTTCTGCACCTCTAGCACGTCTGCTATGCATGTTGCCCCCTGTAGCTCGTGTGAGAACCATCACCGGCGCTGTGTGCTGGGAATGCCTGAACCACACGGTCTACAAGAGTTGCTTGTTTGGTAGCCAATATTTGACCTAGGTTCTCACGTGGCATGATATTTTGCAGTTTTCCTTTATATCTTGTATCCAGGAGGCAGGCCAACCGGTTGTCGTCATCGGTCATCATTTTTAAAATGCGGGGGTCCCTTTTAAGGATACGCAAGGCATACTCAGCCATGTGGGCCAATGTTCCAGGTGTGAATTAACTGTTTCTGCTGGGTTGAGGCCCACTTTGTTGCAAATCAACATCACAAGTGTCCCGCAATAAACCTGTACCAGACCTTGCAATGCCACCAGTTTCTATTGCCACCTGAGAATCATCCTCCTCTTCCTCATCCTCTTCGTCCGCCAATTCGTCCTGGACAGTTCCCTGAGCAGACAATGGCTGACTGTCATCAAGGCTTCCCTCCTCCTCGGCTGCAGATGCCTGCTCCTTAATGTGCGTCAAACTTTGCATCAGCAGACGCATAAGTGGGATGTTAATGCTTATGATGGCGTCGACCACTGCACACCAGACAACTCCATGTCTGCCATCCAAGTGCCTGCCCGTGTATCCTCCCACAAATTTATAACAGCACGCCTCTGTTCGCACAGCCTCTGAATCATGTGCAGTGTGGAGTTCCACCTTGTTGCAACGTCGATTATTAGGCGGTGCTGGGGAAGATTCAGCGATCGCTGAAGGTTCAGCATATGGCTGGAGTGTATGGGCATCCGGCGGATGTGCGAGCAAAGTCTTCGCACCTTCAGGAGCAGGGCTGGTAACTTTGGATAATTTTTGAGGAAGCCCTGCACCACCAGGTTAAAGGTGTGAGCCAGGCAAGGTATGTGTTTCAGTTCTGAAAGGGCTATGGCAGCCATAAAATTCCTTCCGTTATCACTGAATACCTTGCCTGCCTCAAGATGTACACTACCCAGCCATGACTGAGTTTGTTGCTGCAAGTACTCCACCAGTACTTCCGCGGTGTGTCTGTTGTCGCCCAAACACTTCATTTGAAACACAGCCTGCTGACGCTTACCACTAGCTGTTCGATAATGGGACACCCCGTGTGCAACACTGGCAGCTGCGGATGGAGTGGTAGGGCGACTGCGCTCTGTGCACAAGCTTTCGCTTCTGGAGGAGGAGGAGTGGCGAACGCCGTATGCCAACTTTTTCCTGAGACTGTGGGATAGGCTGAACTGTCGCACTATGGCTGCCCCCTGTGGACCCTGCATCCTACACATTAACCCAGTGCGCCGTGATGGACACGTAACGTCCCCGGCCATGCCTACTGGTCCATGCATCTGTTGTGAGGTGCACCTTTCCACTGACTGACTGCCTCAAGGCATGGACAATGCGGTCTTTGACATGCTGGTGGAGGGCTGGGATGGCTTTTCTCACAAAGAAGTGTCGACTGGGTAGGTCATAGCGTGTTACTGCGAGGGCCATCAGGTCTTTGAAAGCTTCGCTTTCAAACAAACGGTAGGGCATCATCTGTAATGAGATTAGTATAGCAATGTGGGCATTCAAATCCTGTGTACGCGGATGAGAGGATGAGTACTTTCTTTTCCTAACAAGAGTCTCTTGTAGGGTGAGCTGGACTGGAGAGCTGCATATGGTGAAACTAGCGGTGGTGGTGGTGGTGGACATGGCGGATTGAGAGAGAGTTTGTTATGGTATTCTTGTTGTTGGCCAACATAGAGTCTTTCCTACCAATAACCTTGTGATTCCCTGACTGCTTTGGCCTTACGACGATACCTCCACATTTGCTGCTGGTGGTGTCCTAAACGGTGGGCTTACAGTGAGGGAAGCAATGTAGCATTGCTGACTAGTGACTACCTTCACTCCGAGCAGGTGCACCAACGGTACGGGACCTTTCGTAGTTAGGCCAGGCTTGCAAGTGCATGGTGGTTAAATGTCTAAGCATGCATGTTGTATTTAAATTTTGAAGATTCTTCTCTCTGCTAAAGGTCTTGGAGCATTTCTTACAGATAACTTTTGACTGATCATTCTGATCTTGGTTAAAAAATTGCTACACTACACTCTTCCTACTATCGAAAACCTTTTCAGGCATTGTGCGCTGTGCTACTTTCACCGAATGGCCACGCTCTCCTAAAACTGTTTTTGTTTTTCGCAAACATTTTGGGCCTGATACGGGCCTGCCAGATGACAGCTGTTGTAATGTAGATGGCTGATGCGGATCATCCTCCTCCGCTTCTGAGCTAGTGGCAGCGGCACCCTCTTCCCCCAATGGCTGCCAATCTGGGTCAACAACTGGGTCATCTATCACCTCCTCCTCAATGTCATGTGCACCTTCCTCAGTGTCACCGTGTAAGGTGCTATAGCGTTCGGGACAGGGCACCATAGTCTCATCAGGGTCACATTCTGGCTCAGTAAACTGTGAGGGCAATGTAGTGATCAGAGTCAATGGAACAGCATCACAATCTAGCTGTGGCTGTGCATCAGTACACTCCATGTCCTATTCTTCTTGTAATTGGCAGTGTACAATTTCCCTTTTGAACCCAGGCACGGTATGTGTAAAGAGCTCCATGGAGTAACCTGTAGCATCGCCTGCTGCATCCTTCACTGGGAGAAGGACACAAGGAAACGTATTTTTCCTGACCGGGAGCATCCACTGACGACTGGCTGCTCTTACATTTAGAACTTTGGGAAGAGGAGGCGAAAGAGCTAGAGGGTGAGTCAGCAAGGAAAGACAACACTTTTTCCTGCTTCTCCGGCTTTAAAAGCTGTTTTCCTACTCCCAGGTAAGGGAGCCTTCGAGGCCTTGTGTAGCCAGATGATGACGCAGGCTGAACACTTCCAGCCTTAGGTGCTACTGTACTTTTGCCACTACCACGAGATGCAGCACCACCAGCACCATCAGTACCAGCTGGCAACCCCCGCCCATGGCCTCTTCCACCAGACTTCCTCATTTTTTGGGGGGAGACACTGAACCACAACTCATATTACACCGTCGTAATATTAGGGGCCCTGTGCCAGTACCGCCGCCCACGAGAGAGTGTTCCCTCCCAGATTGAACTGTGCTCTACCACTTGCAATACTACCTCTCCCAGCTCCACCACTGTGTAGTCTGTGCGGTTAAAACCTTAAATGGCACTGCCAATACGAATTATTTGAAATGATAGATGATAGTTAAAATATACAGGGGCCCTGGCCACCATTTAATACTTTGCGCCTACTACCACTGTCTTTATTATTTGGGCGTAATAACGGTGTCTGCCGCTGCTTCTTTTTTTTCCTTCACTGAACAAAGCTGAACTTCAACTGTTGTCCCGTTTCAAATATTAAACTGCATTTGGCCTACTTGTTGGGTTGGGGCCTACTAACGGTGTCTGCCGCTCCTTGGTGTTCTCCTGGTTTATTTTTCTTGCGCTTCAATCTTCAGGCTTTCGTTTAAATATTTTTTACATTAAACTGCATTTGGCCTACTTGTTGGGTTGGGCCTAGTAACATTGTCTGCTGCCGCCTCTTGTTTTCCTCTACTAAACAAAGCTGAGCTTGAAGCTTCAGGCTTTCGGCCTGTAACAACAATATGAAACTACATTTGGCCTAGTTCTTGGTTTGGGCCTAGTAACGTTGTCTGCTGCTGCCTCTTGTTTTCCTCTGCTACACAAAGCTGAGCTTCAATCTTCAGGCTTTCGGCCTATATTTAGAATATGAAACTGCATTTGGCCTACTTGTTTGGTTGGGCCTACTAACGGTGTCTGCCGCTGATTGTTGTTCTCCTCCACTGAACAAACCAATGCCGCCTGTTTACTCCTGTTACCAATTTTTAACAGCTTTTAGCCTGTGTTTCCTCCTCATTCCTGCCCATTGCCCAGCCACTGCTAGATGAGTCTGCTGGTACATTGACACAGACCACTACATTCCCCTTGCACTCTACACAGCCTGAATCTGACCCTGCTGAAACTCAGGTTCCCCTTCCCGCATACTATACCACCTTACATGGGGACAAAGAGGAAGGTGCAGATGAAAGTGCAGGTTCCTTCAACAGGTGGGGGGGCATACTCATTGGCGACGTCACTGGCACAGGGCACCGGCAAAAGTGTCTCAGCCGGTGGGAGGCGCCCCCGCCGTCAATCACAACGCCGTACTTTGAGGGGCCCTGTGCCAGTGGCAATGCGAACGAGTGTGCCCCCCCTGCTTCCTCAGGATCACAGCACTTGCAAAGTTGAAATACTTACCTCTCCCTGCTCCACCGCCGTGATGTATTCCACATTTCCTGGGCCCAAGAAAAAATTGAGCCAGCCCCCCCCCCCCCAACTTTAACCAAATGACCCCCAATTTTCAATACCTAACTATTATTATAAGGTTAATTAAGACTGACAAGCTTAAGTAACAATAATTGATGTTTTTGACATTAAAATGGGCTCTGTAGGTGTTTTCCTGTCCTCCAATCACTGCTGACTTTTATTTCCCATTGACTTGCATTGGGTTTCGTGTTTCAGTCGGCCCCCGACTTTTCGCAATGATCGGCCGATTTCACGCGACCCGACTTTTGACAAAGTCGGGTTTCGCGAAACCCGACTCGATCCTGAAAAAGTAAAAGTCGCTCAACCCTACTCAGGAATAACAGAGCACTCTGCACCACATGATCGCCTCGCTCCCACAGCGGCGTAGCCCACTCCAACGCCCTGTCCGACAGGAGAGACATGATAAACACCACCTTTGCCCGCTCTGTAGGGAAACGAGAGGCCAGAAGCTCGAGATGTATAGAGCACTGACTCACGAAACCCCTACAAGACTTACTATCACCAGAAAATTTTTCTGGTAGCGGGAGGCGAGATAGAGTCGGTACAGGGGTGGCAGTGGACAAGGTAGCTGCAGCCACGCTAGCAGACTGAACAGCGACAGCAGTGACCTCCACAGCTGAGGTTGAACGCTCTAGAGCCGCCAACCTTCCCTCCAGCTGCTGGATGTACCGCTGTAAACGCTGATCGTCTGCCATTTACAAGCCAGACCTTGGCGCTAGTATTATGTTAGGACTGGCAGAACGCACCAAGTTTAAGATGTAATGGTATTAGGTGCGTTCGCAGTCCGAGGTCCACCGTGCAGGTGAAAACCCTGCTGCTAGTAGAGACGGACGATATGGCGGTACAATATGAATACACACATGGGTTAACTTCACCCTGTGTGAAGGAAGCGAACCCTGTTGCGTCACAGGGCCACGGTACCGCACCAAGAGCGCAAGCAAGGAGTCTCAGAACTCAATCCCAAGACTCAGGATTTGAGTACATAAAGACCTCATGCGCTCAACACCGCTACTGGGGTGTCAGAGAGACAGAAATAATATTATTTAAGAAGCACGAGAGTGCATGCGGTGCCGCACTGGCGTACGCCACTAACCACCCAGGCTTGGGTCAGGAAAGCGCAGAGAAAGCGCATGGCGCTGCACAGGCGGTCACAGCAATTAGACGCTGTAATGTGTGTAGCGTGCTGATGGCTAAGTCGGGCGCTAGATAGCAATCATCCACCTTCCGCGAGCAGTCATACAATAGGGAGGGGATTTTAAAGAATGACTTTCACTCACAACACACACACGTTTACAAAAGACAATACTAGCGCATGGCCGTGTGGCCATGCGAGCCTTAAATAGTTGCAGCACGTTTAGGACCTTCAGAGAAGGACCAATGGAGTTGCTGCAGTACCTGAGCATGTGACCCCAGATCTCCACTGAGAGATCTTGCCCTGGGCATGCTCAGAGTGCAAAGCAGGACTTAGTCCTAGCACCTACAAGGACCTTCAAAGAAGGACCAATGACCTAGCTGCGGTATCTGATCATGTGACCCTCGATCTCCACTGAGAGATCTTACTCTGGGCATGCTCAGAACGTGAAAAGCAGGACTTAGTCCCAGAAGCGTCTGCTCGCCGCTGCCCAGCACTGACTTCAATGGCAGAAGCAGGAAATGCAGCAGTAACTCTTAGCACAGAGTCAGACTGAGCGAGACGCTGGGATCGACGTCCCCGCTGAGCAGGTTCCACTGCGGCTGGAGAAGAATGGGAGACTGCAGCGGAGATGGCCTGAGATTCCCCCTGTGCAGAGGCAGGAACTCGACCCCTAACACCTGGTGAGTAGTTTTGAGTGATACCGTCCGATACTTGAAAGTATCGGTATTGGAAAGTATCGGCCGATACCGGCAAAGTATCGGATCTCGCCGATACCCGATACCAATACAAGTCAATGGGACTCAAGTATTGGAAGGTATCCCTGATGGTTCCCAGGGTCTGAAGGAGAGGAAACTCTCCTTCAGGCCCTGGGATCCATATGAATGTGTAAAATAAAGAATTAAAATAAAAAATATTGATATACTCACCTCTCCGACGCAGCCTGGACCTTACCGCTGTGAACCGGCAGCCTTCTTTGCTTAAAATGAGCGCGTTCAGGACCTTCCATGACGTCGCGGCTTGTGATTGGTCGCGTGCCGCCCATGTGGCCGCGACGCGACCAATCACAAGCCGTGACGTCATCCCTCAGGTCCTAAATTCCTAGAAGGGAATTTAGGACCTGAGGGATGACGTTGCGGCTTGTGATTGGTCGCGTGGCGGTCACATGAGCGGCACGCGACCAATCAGAAGCCGTGACGTCATGGAAGATGCTGAACGCGCTCATTTTAAGCAAAGCAGGCTGCCGGTTACTACCAGGGCGCGTCAGAGGGTGAGTATATCCCTATTTTTTATTTTAATTCTTTATTACATGGATATGGATCCCAGGGCCTGAAGGAGAGTTTCCTCTCCTTCAGACCCTGGGAACCATACACTGGGAACTTCCGATTCCGATTCCCGATACCACAAAAGTATCGGATCTCGGTATCGGAATTCCGATACCGCAAGTATCGGCCGATACCCGATACTTGCGGTATCGGAATGCTCAACACTACTGGGGAGTATAGAACTGCCTTGTAAAACCACCATTTTCTCTTCTTTGTACATAATCTATTACACACAAATTGAAGGGACGATGGTGGTCACACACTGCATATCTATGCTCACCTGCACAGGTGTCAGAAGTAGTGAATTCATGAAGCTTATATGTGCATCATGAATTCATTATTTCTGACACCTACCTTGATGAGTATAGATCTCTTTAGTGTGACAGTCATTGTCTCTTCAGTCTGTGTCCAATGGATAAAGCAGAACAGAATCAGGATTCAATGACGTCAACAATAGTGTTGAGCATTCCAATACCGCAAGTATCGGGTATCGGCCGATAATTGCGGTATCGGAATTCCGATACCGAGATCCGATACTTACCGCATATGGGATACCGGAATCGGAAGTTCCCAGAATTCAAACAGCACGAATTCAGCCAATGAGGAATGATTACAAGTGTGGGCACATCCTGTTCAGCATGGTGGGCATGTAACTACTGGCAAGGCTGTGATTGGCTGCTGAAATGATGTCATGATGCACTATAAAAAACGCTGCTGTGAATTCAGTTAGGCATAGGACGCTGTGTTCTGACTGAGGGCCAGTTGAGATAGCGATTTGCTTCTTTGTGCTTTTCCCAGGCTAATTTAGCAACCGCTGTGTGTTCACCTTGCTTTTGCCTTGCAGCGCTGTTTTCACAGCGATCTGCAAGGTCTCTGTGTGTGTGTGTGAGTGCAGCCCACTCTCTAGTCTGTGTGCAGCCATAGCCGGTTGTATTCAGCTCAGGGTGGTTCACTGTCTCATACTGTTCTATCCATTCCATTGTCCTTTTTTGCAAATAGTGCAGCCCGCTGCACATTTTTTCAAATAATTCCTATTAGTGGCTTTCCACCCGTATCCAGCTAAATTGTGGAAAAACACTACATAGGATAACATAGAGGAGGTTTTTTGGGCCTTGCAGCACAGTTTACGGCTGTCTGCACGGTCTCTGTGTGATTGCAGCTCGCCCTGTAGTTTGTGTGCAGCCACAGCCGGTTGTATCCAGCTCAGGGTGCGTCACTGCCTCATACCGTAAAATACATTGTCCTTTTTTGCAAATAGTGCAGCCCGCTGCACATTTTTTCAAATAATTCCTATTAGTGGCTTTCCACCCGTATCCAGCTAAATTGTGGAAAAACACCACATAGGATAACATAGAGGAGGTTTTTTGGGCCTTGCAGCGCCGTTTACGGCTGTCTGCACGGTCTCCGTGTGAGTGCAGCTCGCCCTGTAGTCTGTGTGCAGCCACAGCCGGTTGTATCCATCTCAGGGTGCGTCACTGCCTCATACCGTAAAATACATTGTCCTTTTTTGCAAATAGTGCAGCCCGCTGCACATTTTTTCAAATAATTCCTATTAGTGGCTTTCCACCCTTATCCAGCTAAATTGTGGAAAAACACTACATAGGATAACGTAGAGGAGTTTTTTGGGGCCTTGCAGCGCCGTTTACGGCTGTCTGCACGGTCTCCGTGTGAGTGCAGCTCGCCCTGTAGTCAGTTCAGCCCCCCAAAAATAAATACAAAATAAAGTTCACCAAACACACCACTTTACAGTTGTGTAGGCCACATTAGGTCATATTAAAGTCTAGTCCACACTTTAGAAAATTAGTGTTTCTTATACCTGTTAGGAGCTGTTCAGGAATAAGCACACTAAGCCGTTAGTACTTTTCTGCTTATCTTTATCAGTCAACCAAGATGAAGAAGGCAGGGAGTAAGGCACGTGGGCATGGGCGCAGAGCAGGGAGAGGACGTGGGGATTCTGTGCCTGCTGCGGGCACCAGTCACTCATCATCACCCAGTTTCAGCAGGGAACAGTCCTTCATGCGCAGCTTTGTCGGAGAGCGCCATACACCGCTGCTGTGTGAAGACCAAATTGAAGCCGTTGTCGGATGGATGGCAGCTAACGCATCGACTTCAATTAGTGCCACATCCTATCAGGCACAGAGCACTGGAGAGCACCCATCTGTCTCTTCACCACCTGCCAAATTGCCCAGGCAGTCAGAGAGCCCAGGACAGGAGCCGTCTCTACTTCTGTTCTCTGAATCTCTTGGCTTGGAAACAGGGGGCCAGCCAAGCAGCATTGGAGAAATGGAAGAAGAGGCAGTGTGCAGTGATGCCCAACAGCTTTTTCTCTCTGAGTCTGAAGAGGTGGGTGGGCCAGTGCCTCCGGTCACCACACCGCAGTACGCATCTGCTGATGACATTCAGGTGCCACTTTCTGGTGCGTGCTGTGCTGCTGAGACTACCCAGGAGGAGCAGTTGGTGGCAGAGGGTAGTGTAGATGATGAGGTCCTTGACCAATCGTGGCGTGAGGGACAGGAAGGTGGTGGGAGCAGCTCTGATGAAGAGATTCCCCGAACGGGCCAAAGAGGGAGAGGGAGGGGGAAGACTGCGGAGCCTGTAGCCTCCACTTCGGCACCCGTTAGGAGCATGCCTCTTCCAACAGCCAAAAAGGGCGTTCCCAAGACTTGCAGTGCCTGGGCCTTTTTTGACACAGTTACAGATGACATTTGCTTTGTCAAATGCAAGGTGTGTCATCAGAAAATCAAAAGAGGGAGAAATGTCAGCAGCCTCAATACCTCAAATATGTGGAAACATGTGCGGACCAGGCATGCGGCGGAGTTACAAAAACACACTGAAGAGCTAGGCCAACCAACAGCGGCAGCTGCCACCTCTTCAGCTCGTGTTGCCTCTTCCTCCAGCTCACACACAGCTGGTTCGGCTTCCTACCAGGATCGCCATGGAAGAACCTCTGGCACTGTTGTCCAGAGACCCACTATAATTCCACCTGCAGCACCACGTTCCCAGTCATCCTCACACTCCCAACCCAGTCTACAGCCATCGGTAGTACAGGCATGGGAGAAAAGGCGGCCATTCTCGTCAAACCACCCACGAGCACAGGCTCTGAATGCAGGCATTGCCAAACTTCTGTCACTGGAAATGCTGTCATTCAGGCTGGTGGAGACTGACAGCTTCCGTGACTTGATGGCATTGGCAGTCCCACAGTACAATGTGCCCAGCCGCTTTTATTTCAGCAGGCAAGCCGTCCCTGCCCTGCACAAGCATGTGGAGTGTTATGACCCCTGTGGCTTAGGATCACAAATCTAACCAGCTAAGTCAGAGACAATAGGACGAGCTCTGGGGATGTGGTAACTGGACTGACCTCAAAGCTGATCCTAACCAAACACACTAAAGGTAGCCGTGGAACGTTTCCTGAAATCCTAGACGTCTCTTCACGGCCTGAGAAACTGACTACCCCTAGAGATAAAGTAAGACCTCACTTGCCTCAGAGAAATAACCCCAAAGAAATAGAACAGCCCCCCACAAATAATAACGGTGAGTTAAGAGGAAAAGACAAACGCAGAGATGAAACAGGTTAAGCAAATGAGGCCCGCTAACACTAGATAGCAGAAAATAGCAAGGGATCTGTGCAGTCAGTAAAAAACCCTATACAAAAATATTCACGCAGAGAATGCAAGAACCCCCACACCAACTAACAATGTGGGGGGAGCAACTCAGCACCCCAGAGCTACCAGCAAGCAGAGAAATCACATATTAGCAAGCTGGACAAAACTCATAATATTCTAGGAACATATTGAACACAGATGAGCAAGAATAAGCAAACAGAACTTAGCTTCTCTTGAAGAGACTGGTAACGGATGTAGACAGGAGCAAACAGAATAGCACTGAATACAACGACAGCAGGCATAGACTGAGATTCCAAGTGAGCTCAAATAGAAAACCAGCTCACAGATAACGAGACAGCTGATGCCAGTCACAAACCTGCAGAAAGACAGCACTCACACAGTACCACTTGTGACCACAAGAGGGAGCCCAGAAATAGAGTTCACAACAGTGGAGGGACACATAAAGCACGCGCTACTGAACGCCGTCAGTAGCAAGGTCCACCTCACCACTGATGCATGGACCAGTCACCATGGACAGGGGCAATACCTTTCCCTCACTGCCCATTGGGTTAATGTTGTTGAGCCGGGTACAGATCGTGCGAGTGGCGCAGGACGTGTCCTGCCCACTCCAAGGATTGCAGGAATCCAGTCTGTACGCATTGACTCCTCCTCATACACAAGTTCCTCAGAAACATCGCTGTAGGAGCCGTCACAGTCCACCTCCACATGGACCCGTGAACGTTTACCTGTTACGATCGACATGAGCACAGCCGTGGCCAAACGTCAACAGGCCGTCTTGAAATTAATTTCTTTGGGGAATCGAAGCCACACAGCGCAGGAGCTCTGGAATGCCATCAAGCAGGAGAGCGATGTGTGGTTTGTGCCAGCGAATCTCCAGCCAGGCATGGTAGTGTGTGACAATGGCCAAAATCTGGTGGCAGCTCTGGGCCTCGGCAACCTCACTCACATCCCATGTCTGGCACATGTGCTCAACTTGGTCGTGCAGAGTTTTTTGAGGGACTATCCGGATCTTGATGCACTGCTGCACAAAGTCCGCCTAGAGTGTGCTCACTTGCGGCGTTCCAACACGGCAAGATCGCGCATTGCAGCTCTGCAGCGCCGATTCCGCCTTCCGGAACATCGCATCATATGTGACCTACCTACCAGGTGGAATTCCACGTTACATATGTTGGAGCGGTTGTGTGAGCAGCAGCAAGCAGTAATGGAGTGTCAGCTGCATCAGGCGCAAAGAAGTCACACTCCGCGCCGTTCAGACTTCACAACCACAGAGTGGGCCACTATGAAGGATGTCTGCCAGGTTTTGCGTCCCTTCGATTATTCCACGCGGATGGCGAGTGCAGATGATGCACTAGTCAGCATGACTGTCCCCCTTATCTGCCTGCTTCAACAAACACTGCAAGCGCTAAGGGATGATGTTGTGGAAGAGGTGGAGGATGAGGACTCACCATTTCCATCAGCTTCTGGACAGTCAGCGCCACGTGGTTCCTCACAAACGCGTAGGCAGGGGACACTTTGTGAGGAGGATGAGGAGGAGTCAATGGAGGAGGAAGACATCCGTCCAGAGGAGGGAGTTACACAATTGTCCAGTAGTCAGTGTGTACAGCGAGGGTGGGGTAATGAAGAGTGGGCAGAGCTCACGCCTCAAGCAGGGGACAGCATTTCTTGGCCAGTTGGCAGTCTGCAGCACATGGTTGATTACATGCTGCAGTGCCTGAAAAACGACCGGCGCATCGCCCACATTCTCAACATGGCTGATTATTGGGTGTACACCCTCCTCGATCCTCGCTACCGGGACAACGTACAAAGCCTCATCACACCGTTGAACCGGGATCGTAAAATGCGGGAGTACCAAGACACACTGGTCAATTCCATCATCTTCTCCAGTCCAACTGAGAGAAGTGCTGCTAGTGCTTTACAAAGCAGCTCAGTGTGTCCAGGCAGTGGAGGAGGCTCTGCACAAAGAGGGAGCAGAAGCAGTGCCTCTGCCCAAGGCAAGACCAGTATGGCCCAACTGTGGCACAGTTTTGTATGCCCGCCACAAATGTCTACACCATCACAGGCGGCTCCGTCAGATGGTGACAGACTACATGTCTTGCCCTCTTACTGTACTCCCAGACGGCTCTTCCCCTTTCAAGTTTTGGGTCTCTAAGCTGGATACATGGCCAGAGCTAAGCCAGTATGCATTGGAGGTGCTGGCTTGCCCTGCGGCTAGTGTATTATCGGAATGCCTCTTTAGTGCTGCAGGTGGTGTACTAACAGACCGTCGCATGCGACTATCCTCCGATAACGTTGAACGGCTTTCCTGAAAATGAATCAGGCCTGGATCTCGCAGGAATTTGCCACTCCTCTTCCTGATTAAATAATTGGGTGACTGTCTACAGTATCCAGGTCTCCTGTTGTGTTCATCTTTCTATCACCTGAACTGTAATTCCTGGGCTCCAACACCACCAGTTGAGGCTCAGAAGTGCCGTCTGCACAGTCAAAACATACGACCCAGTGTTATTGGGTGTCAGTAACGTCAGCTGATCCCCAGCTGTGTAGCCGGCAATGTGTCATGCGACCGCCACGCTGACACAACAACTGAAATTTCACGGAACCTGTCCCCCCCCAGGTGTTTGTTACTGAAAGAGCCACCTTGAGCAGCAGTAATGCTGCACAAGGAAAAGGTAGCTATTTTTGTTTAGCTCCTTGCACACGCAGAACTTAACACTTATAAAATGTGTCCACTCATACCGTAAAACCGTCCCAGAGGTGGGACTTTCCTTCGTAATGTGATGCAGCACAGCTGTCATTCCTACCCCCTTGTGTTGTGAATTTACCTTTTGCTCCCTCTAGTGGTTACTAGTTTTTTGACTCTGGTTTTTCTGTCATTCCTTTTATCCGCACCTGGGTCGTTCGTTAAGGGTGTTGCTATTTAAGCTCCCTGGACCTTCAGTTCAATGCCTGGCAACGTAGTTATCAGAGCTAGTCTGCTGTGCTCTTGTCTACTGATCCTGGTTCCAGTTATATCAGCTAAGTCCGCTTTTTGCTTTTTGCTATTTTGTTTTGGTTTTGTATTTTTGTCCAGCTTGTTCCAAATATATATCCTGACCTTTGCTGGAAGCTCTAGGGGGCTGGTGTTCTCCCCCCGGACCGTTAGACGGTTCGGGGGTTCTTGAATTTCCAGTGTGGATTTTGATAGGGTTTTTGTTGACCATATAAGTTACCTTTCTTTATTCTGCTATCAGTTAGCGGGCCTCTCTGTGCTAAACCTGGTTCATTTCTGTGTTTGTCATTTCCTCTTACCTCACCGTTATTATTTGTGGGGGGCTTCTATCCAGCTTTGGGGTCCCCTTCTCTGGAGGCAAGAAAGGTCTTTTGTTTTCCTCTACTAGGGGTAGCTAGATTCTCCGGCTGGAGCGTGTCATCTAGAATCAACGTAGGAATGATCCCCGGCTACTTCTAGTGTTGGCGTTAGGAGTAGATATATGGTCAACCCAGCTACCACTGCCCTATGAGCTGGATTTTTGTATTCTGCAGACTTCCACGTTCCTCTGAGACCCTCGCCATTGGGGTCATAACAGTTTGCCAGGCCAGTATTAAATGTTTAATGCATTGCAGAAGAGGGATTATAAGAAAGAAGATTCTGAGTTTTTTTTTTTTTTTTTTTTTCCTTCTTCCCCTTTACCTCAGAGTGGCTATGCTTGCTGCAGACATGAATGTCCAGACCTTGATTACAAGTGTGGACCAGCTGGCTACTCGTGTGCAGGGCATACAAGACTATGTTATCAGTAATCCTAGGTCAGAACCTAAAATACCGATTCCTGAACTGTTTTCCGGAGACAGGTTTAAGTTTAGGAATTTTGTGAATAATTGTAAATTGTTTTTGTCCCTGAGACCCTGTTCATCTGGAGACTCTGCTCAGCAAGTAAAAATTGTTATTTCGTTCTTACGGGGCGACCCTCAGGATTGGGCTTTTTCGCTGGCGCCAGGAGATCCGGCATTGGCTGATATTAATGCGTTTTTTCTGGCGCTCGGTTTACTTTATGAGGAACCCAATCTTGAGATTCAGGCAGAAAAGGCCTTGCTGGCTATGTCTCAGGGGCAGGACGAGGCTGAAGTGTACTGCCAAAAATTTCGGAAATGGTCCGTGCTGACACATTGGAACGAGTGTGCACTGGCCGCTAATTTTAGAAATGGCCTTTCTGAAGCCATTAAGAATGTTATGGTGGGTTTTCCCATTCCCACAGGTCTGAATGATACTATGGCACTGGCTATTCAAATTGACCGGCGGTTGCGGGAGCGCAAAACCGCAAATTCCCTCATGGTGTTGTCTGAACAGACACCTAATTCGGTGCAATGTGATAGAAAAATCGCAAATTCCCTCATGGTGTTGTCTGAACAGACACCTGATTTAATGCAATGTGATAGAATCCTGACTAGAAATGAGCGGAAAATTCATAGACGCCGGAATGGCTTGTGCTACTACTGTGGTGATTCTACACATATTATCTCAGCATGCTCTAAACGTATAGCTAAGGTTGTTAGTCCTGTCACCGTTGGTAATTTGCAACCTAAATTTATTCTGTCTGTAACTTTGATTTGCTCACTGTCGTCTTTTCCTGTCATGGCGTTTGTAGATTCAGGTGCTGCCCTGAGTCTTATGGATCTGTCATTTGCTAAGCACTGTGGTTTTACTCTTGAACCATTAGAAAATCCTATTCCTCTTAGGGGTATTGATGCTACGCCATTGGCAGCAAATAAACCGCAGTATTGGACTCAGGTTACCATGTGCATGACTCCTGAACACCGCGAGGTGATACGTTTCCTGGTTTTACATAAAATGCATGATTTGGTTGTTTTAGGGCTGCCATGGTTACAGACCCATAATCCAGTCCTGGACTGGAAGGCTATGTCAGTCTCAAGTTGGGGCTGTCGGGGTATTCATGGGGATTCCCTGCCTGTGTCTATTGCTTCTTCTACGCCTTCGGAAGTTCCGGAGTATTTGTCTGATTATCAGGATGTCTTCAGTGAGTCTGAGTCCAGTGCACTGCCTCCTCATAGGGACTGTGACTGTGCTATAGATTTGATCCCAGGCAGTAAATTTCCTAAGGGAAGACTGTTTAATCTGTCGGTACCTGAACATACCGCTATGCGTTCATATATCAAGGAGTCTCTAGAGAAAGGACATATTCGTCCGTCTTCTTCCCCTCTTGGTGCGGGATTCTTTTTTGTGGCAAAAAAGGACGGATCTTTGAGACCTTGTATTGATTATCGGCTTTTAAATAAGATCACTGTCAAATTTCAGTATCCTTTACCGCTGTTGTCTGACTTGTTTGCCCGGATTAAAGGTGCCAAGTGGTTCACCAAGATAGATCTTCGTGGTGCGTACAACCTTGTGCGCATTAAGCAAGGTGATGAATGGAAAACCGCATTCAATACGCCCGAAGGTCATTTTGAGTACTTGGTGATGCCTTTTGGGCTCTCCAATGCGCCTTCAGTTTTTCAGTCCTTTATGCATGACATTTTCCGGAAGTATCTGGATAAATTTTTGATTGTTTATCTGGATGATATTTTGGTTTTTTCTGATAATTGGGATTCGCATGTGGAGCAGGTCAGGTTGGTCTTTAAAATTTTGCGTGAAAATTCTTTGTTTGTCAAGGGCTCAAAGTGTCTCTTTGGTGTACAGAAGGTTCCCTTTTTGGGGTTCATTTTTTCCCCTTCTGCTGTGGAGATGGACCCAGTCAAGGTCCGAGCTATTCTTGATTGGACTCAGCCCTCGTCAGTTAAGAGTCTACAGAAGTTCTTGGGTTTCGCTAACTTCTACCGTCGTTTTATCACTAATTTTTCTAGCATTGTGAAACCTTTGACGGATATGACCAAGAAGGGCTCCGATGTAGCTAACTGGGCTCCTGCTGCCGTGGAGGCTTTCCAGGAGTTGAAACGCCGGTTTACTTCGGCGCCTGTTTTGTGCCAGCCCGATGTCTCACTTCCCTTTCAGGTTGAGGTGGATGCTTCAGAGATTGGAGCAGGGGCCGTTTTGTCGCAGAGAGGCCCTGGTTGCTCTGTTATGAAACCTTGTGCCTTTTTCTCTAGGAAGTTTTCGCCTGCCGAGCGAAATTATGATGTGGGCAATCGGGAGTTGTTGGCCATGAAATGGGCATTTGAGGAGTGGCGTCATTGGCTCGAGGGTGCTAAGCATCGTGTGGTGGTCTTGACTGATCACAAAAATCTGATGTATCTCGAGTCTGCTAAACGCCTTAATCCGAGACAGGCCCGCTGGTCATTGTTTTTCTCCCGCTTTGATTTTGTTGTCTCGTATTTACCAGGTTCAAAGAATGTGAAGGCCGATGCTCTTTCTAGGAGCTTTGTGCCTGATGCTCCTGGAGTCGCTGATCCTGTTGGTATTCTTAAAGATGGAGTTATCTTGTCAGCTATTTCTCCGGACTGCGACGTGTGTTGCAGAGATTTCAGGCTGATAGGCCTGAGTCTTGTCCACCTGACAGACTGTTTGTCCCGGATAAGTGGACCAGCAGAGTCATTTCCGAGGTTCATTCCTCGGTGTTGGCAGGTCACCCGGGAATTTTTGGCACCAGAGATCTGGTGGCCAGGTCCTTTTGGTGGCCTTCCTTGTCAAGGGATGTGCGGTCATTTGTGCAGTCCTGTGGGACTTGTGCTCGAGCTAAGCCTTGCTGTTCTCGTGCCAGCGGTTTGCTCTTGCCCTTGCCTGTCCCGAAGAGACCTTGGACACATATCTCCATGGATTTCATTTCTGATCTTCCGCTATCCCAGGGCATGTCCGTTATCTGGGTGATATGTGATCGCTTCTCTAAGATGGTCCATTTGGTTCCTTTGCCTAAGCTGCCTTCCTCTTCCGATCTGGTTCCTGTGTTTTTCCAGAACGTGGTTCGTTTGCACGGCATCCCTGAGAATATTGTGTCAGACAGAGGATCCCAGTTCGTTTCCAGATTCTGGCGATCCTTTTGTAGTAGGATGGGCATTGATTTGTCGTTTTCGTCTGCTTTCCATCCTCAGACTAATGGACAGACGGAGCGAACCAATCAGACTTTGGAGGCTTATTTGAGGTGTTTTGTCTCTGCTGATCAGGACGATTGGGTGACATTCTTGCCGTTGGCTGAGTTTGCCCTTAATAATCGGGCTAGTTCCGCCACCTTGGTTTCGCCTTTTTTCTGCAACTCTGGTTTCCATCCTCGCTTTTCTTCGGGTCATGTGGAGCCTTCTGACTGTCCTGGGGTGGATTCTGTGGTGGATAGGTTGCAGCGGATCTGGGATCATGTGGTGGACAACTTGAAGTTGTCACAGGAGAGGGCTCAGCGCTTTGCCAACCGCCGCCGCGGTGTGGGTCCCCGACTACGCGTTGGGGATTTGGTATGGCTTTCTTCCCGCTTTGTTCCTATGAAGGTCTCCTCTCCCAAATTTAAACCTCGTTTTATTGGGCCTTACAAGATATTGGAAATCCTTAATCCTGTATCTTTTCGTCTGGATCTTCCTGTGTCGTTTGCTATTCACAATGTATTTCATAGGTCCTTGTTGCGGCGGTACATTGTGCCTATAGTTCCTTCTGCTGAGCCTCCTGCTCCGGTGTTGGTTGAGGGCGAGTTGGAGTACGTGGTGGAGAAGATCTTGGATTCTCGCCTCTCCAGGCGGAGGCTTCAGTACCTGGTCAAGTGGAAGGGCTATGGTCAGGAGGATAATTCCTGGGTGGTCGCCTCTGATGTTCATGCAGCCGATTTAGTTCGTGCCTTTCATGCCGCTCATCCTGATCGCCCTGGTGGTCGTGGTGAGGGTTCGGTGACCCCTCACTAAGGGGGGGTACTGTTGTGAATTTACCTTTTGCTCCCTCTAGTGGTTACTAGTTTTTTGACTCTGGTTTTTCTGTCATTCCTTTTATCCGCACCTGGGTCGTTCGTTAAGGGTGTTGCTATTTAAGCTCCCTGGACCTTCAGTTCAATGCCTGGCAACGTAGTTATCAGAGCTAGTCTGCTGTGCTCTTGTCTACTGATCCTGGTTCCAGTTATATCAGCTAAGTCCGCTTTTTGCTTTTTGCTATTTTGTTTTGGTTTTGTATTTTTGTCCAGCTTGTTCCAAATATATATCCTGACCTTTGCTGGAAGCTCTAGGGGGCTGGTGTTCTCCCCCCGGACCGTTAGACGGTTCGGGGGTTCTTGAATTTCCAGTGTGGATTTTGATAGGGTTTTTGTTGACCATATAAGTTACCTTTCTTTATTCTGCTATCAGTTAGCGGGCCTCTCTGTGCTAAACCTGGTTCATTTCTGTGTTTGTCATTTCCTCTTACCTCACCGTTATTATTTGTGGGGGGCTTCTATCCAGCTTTGGGGTCCCCTTCTCTGGAGGCAAGAAAGGTCTTTTGTTTTCCTCTACTAGGGGTAGCTAGATTCTCCGGCTGGAGCGTGTCATCTAGAATCAACGTAGGAATGATCCCCGGCTACTTCTAGTGTTGGCGTTAGGAGTAGATATATGGTCAACCCAGCTACCACTGCCCTATGAGCTGGATTTTTGTATTCTGCAGACTTCCACGTTCCTCTGAGACCCTCGCCATTGGGGTCATAACACCCTTGGCGCCGTGCGCCGCCTCCTCAGCGTTGTTTGATTCTGTCACGGAGCCTGCGCTGTTATGTCATCCCTTGGCCAGGCACACTTAGCGCTGCCCATCTTCTGACATCATTTGGTGTCAGGCTGACTGCGCCTGTGTGGCCGCGCTGGCCGAGATCCAACTTCGCAGTGTCTTCTGATTTAATCACACTGCAGGCCTGGGATCCATGGGCATGCGCAGTGCATATCTTCACCTCAGGCTGTCACTCATCTCCCTCCGACTTCTTCAGACTGTGCACAGTCAGCTGATCCCTAATAGCATGCCACGGCCGTGACGCCGCACAGTCTGAAGAAGCCGGAGGGAGGGGAGTGAGAGGCGAGGATATGCACTGCGCATGCCCATGGATCCCAGGCCCGCAGTGGGATTACATTAGACGACACTGCGAGGTGGGATCTCGGGCAGCGCTGCCGCACAGGCACAGCCAGCCTGACACCAAATGATGTCAGAAGACGGGCAGCGCTAAGTGCGCCTGGCCAAGGGATAACATAACAGCGCAGGCTCCGGGACAGAATCAAACAATGCTGAGGAGGCGGCGCATGGCACCAAGGGGGTAGGAATGACGGCTGTGCTGCGTCCCATTACGAAGGAAAGTCCCACCTCCGGGACGGTCTCACGGTATCAGGGACACAGTTTATAAGTGTTTAGTTCTGTGTTTGCAAGGAGCATAATGAGAAGAGCCACCTTTTCCATTTGCATCCTTTGTGCTGCACAAGCTGGCTCTTTCAGCTACAAACGCCTTGGGGGGTTAAAGGTTCCCTTTCGACTTGATACAATCAGGCTTCGGCCTACACGGTGTTCCTCTGCTCCTCCTGCTGTCCCTGGGCTCTAACACCGCTAGTTGGTGCCTGGAAGTGCTGGCTGCACAGTTAACACTTGCTGCCGTGTTATTGGGTTTCAGCAACGTCAGCTGATTCCCAGCTGTGTATCTGGCAAAACAAATCTGCTCCTCCTGCTGTCCCTGGGCTCCAACACCACCAGTTGGTGCCTGGAAGTGCTGTCCGCACAGTCAACAGTCGCTCCTCTGTTATTGGGGTTCAGTAACGTCAGCTGTTCCCCAGCTGAGTGTGCAGCAATACCTCCAATCTGCTCCTCCTGCTGTCCCTGGGCTCTAACACTGCTAGTTGGTGCCTGGAAGTGCTGTCCGCACAGTCAACAGTCGCTCCTCTGTTATTGGGGTTCATTAACGTCAGCTGTTCCCCAGCTGTGTGTGGCAATACCTCCAATCTGCTCCTCCTGCTGTCCCTGGGCTCTAACACCGCTAGTTGGTGCCTGGAAATGCTGGCTGCACAGTTAACACTTGCTGCCGTGTTATTGGGTTTCAGTAACATCAGCTGATTCCCAGCTGTGTATCTGGCAAAACAAATCTGCTCCTCCTGCTGTCCCTGGGCTCCAACACCACCAGTTGGTGCCTGGAAGTGCTGTCCGCACAGTCAACAGTCGCTCCTCTGTTATTGGGGTTCAGTAACGTCAGCTGTTCCCCAGCTGTGTGTGCGGCAATACCTCCAATCTGCTCCTCCTGCTGTCCATGGGCTCTAACACCGCTAGTTGGTGCCTGGAAGTGCTGTCCGCACAGTCAACAGTTGCTCCTCTGTTATTGGGTTTCAGTAACGTCAGCTTATTCCCAGCTGTGTATCTGGCAAAACAAATCTGCTCCTCCTGCTGTCCCTGGGCTCCAACACCGCCAGTTGGTGCCTGGAAGTGCTGGCTGCACAGTTAACATTTGCTGCCGTGTTATTGGGTTTCAGTAACATCAGCTGATTCCCAGCTGTGTATCTGGCAAAACAAATCTGCTCCTCCTGCTGTCCCTGGGCTCCCACACCGCCAGTTGGTGCCTGGAAGTGCTGGCTGCACAGTTAACACTTGCTGCCGTGTTATTGGGGTTCAGTAACGTCAGCTGCTCCCCTGCTGTGTATCCGGCAATGTGTCATGCGACCGCCATGCTGGCACAACTGAAATTTAAGGGAACCTTACCCCCTCAGGCGTTTGTTACCGAAAGAGCCACCTTGTGCAGCAGTAATGCTGCATAAGGAAAAGGTGCCTATTTTCTTTGTGCTCCTTGCACACGCTGAACCTAACACTTATGAAATGTGTCTCCTCACACCGTTTAACCATCCCGGAGGTGGGACTTTCCTTTGTAATGTGACGCAGCACAGCCGTCATTCCTACCCCCTTGGCGCCGTGCGCCACCTCCTCAGCGTTGTTTGATTCTGTCCCGGAGCCTGCGCTGTTATGTTATCCCTTGGCTAAGCACACTTAGCGCTGCCCGTCTTCTGACATCATTTGGTGTCAGGCTGGCTGCGCCTGTGCGGCCGCGCTGGCCAAGATCCCGCCTCGCAGTGTCTTCTGATTTAATCACACTGCGGGCCTGGGATCCATGGGCATGCGTAGTGCATGTCTTCACCTCTGCCTCTCACTCATCTCACTCCGCCTTCTTCAGACTGTGCGCCGTCAGCTGATCCCTAATAGCATGCCACGGCCGTGACGCCGCACAGTCTGAAGAAGCCGGAGGGAGAGGAGTGAGAGGCGAGGATATGCACTGCGCATGGCCACGGATTCCAGGCCCGCAGTGGGATTACATTAGACGACACTGCGAGGCAGGACCTCGGCCAGTGCGGCCGCACAGGCGCAGCCAGCCTGACACCAAATGATGTCAGAAGACGGGCAGCGCTAAGTGCGCCTGGCCAAGGGATAACATAACAGCACAGGCTCCGGGACAGAATCAAACAACGCTGAGGAGGCGGCGCACGGCGCCAATGGGGTAGGAATGACGGCTGTGCTATGTCACATTACAAAGGAAAGTCCCACCTCCGGGACGGTTTAACGGTGTGAAGGGACACATTTCATAAGTGTCTAGTTCAGCCTTTGAAAGGAGCATAATTAAAAGAGCCACCTTTTCCTTTTGCAGCATTAGTGCTGTACAAGATGGGTCTTTCAGCAACAAACGCCTGGGGTGGGGGTTAAAGGTTCCCTTTCAACTTGCTCCAGTGCAGGCTTCGGCCTACACTCTGCTCCTCCTGCTGACCCTGGGCTCTAACACCGCCAGTTGGTGCCCGGAAGTGCTGGCTGCACAGAGAAAAACACCCGCCAATGTGTCAGTGGGGTTCAGCAATGCCAGCTGTTCCCCTGCTGTGTAGCCGGCAACGTGTCCTGCAAATGCCACGCAGACACAACAGACCGACAACTGCATCCAGTGCAGGCTTCGGCCTACACTCTGCTCCTCTGCTCCTGCTGCTGACCCTGGGCTCTAACACCGCCAGTTGGTGCCCGGAAGTGCTGGCTGCACAGAGAAAAACACCCGTCAATGTGTCAGTGGGGTTCAGCAATGCCAGCTGTTCCCCCGCTGTGTAGCCGGCAACGTGTCCTGCAAACGCCATGCAGACACAAAGCTGCCGCCACTGCAGGCTTCGGCCTACACTCTGCTCCTCTGCTCCTCCTGCTGACCCTGGGCTCTAACACCGCCAGTTGGTGCCCGGAAGTGCTGGCTACACAGAGAAAAACACCCGCCAATGTGTCAGTGGGGTTCAGCAACGCCAGCTGTTCCCCCACTGTGTAGCCGGCAACGTGTCCTGCAAACGCCACGCAGACACAACAGACCTAAAACTGCCTCCAGTGCAGGCTTCGGCCTACACTCTGTTCCCTCTCCTCCTGCTGTCCCTGGGCTCTAACACTGCCAGTTGGTGCCCGGAAGTGCTGGCTGCACAGAGAAAAACACCCGTCAATGTGTCAGTGGGGTTCAGCAACGCCAGCTGTTCCCCTGCTGTGTAGCCGGCATTGTGTCCTGCAAACGCCACGCAAACACAAAGCTGCCTCCAGTGCAGGCTTCGGCCTACACTCTGCTCCCCCTGCTGACCATTTGCTCCAACACGGCTAGTTGGGGCTCTAGGAAGACAATCTTGAATAGGTCCCCATCCTGGTTCCAGTACCGTCAGCTGGTTCCGGGTAGAGCCTTTGGCTTAGGTGCCTCCTTCTGGGTATCCGAGTTCCACCAACGTCAGGTGGTCCTTTGTAGTGCTTTCAGGCACGGGTACCTCCTGCTTAGTAACCGGGTTCCAGTAACGTCAGCTGGTCCTCGGTAGTTCCATTGGCTCTTGGACCTTCGGCTACCCATCCGGGTTCCAGTACCATCAGCTGGTTCTCGGCAGTGTCTTTTGCTCTTGTACCTTCTGCTCCCCATCCTGGTTCCAGTACCGTCAGCTGGTTCCGGGCAGAGCCTTTGGCTTAGGTGCCTCCTTCTGGGTATCCGAGTTCCACCAACGTCAGGTGGTCCTTGGTGGTGCTTTCTGGCACGGGTACCTCCTGCTTAGTTACCGGGTTCCAGTAACGTCAGCTGGTCCTCGGTAGTTCCATTGGCTCTTGGACCTTCGGGTAGCCATCCGAGTTCCAGTTCCATCAGCTGGTTCTCGGCATTTTCTCAGCCTTCTTGTACCTTCTGCTACATTTCCAAGTTCAAGACCCTAAAGACGACGACCCGGAAGACCACCCCTAAGATGACGACGACACCAGAGACGACAACCACTGAGATGACGACGACCCTGGAGACGATGACCCTGAAGACCACCCCGATGACGACGACGACCCCGGAGACGACGACCCTGGAGACGACGACATGGAAGACCGAGAAGCAGAAGAACAAGAGGCTGCAGAACAAAGAGCAGAAAAACATTAAGCATAACACTAAATATCAGAGCAAAAGATATTATCTAAATTATAAGCAGAAGAAAACTAAGCAGTGTATGGGGGTGAGTCCGTTCCTCCTCGTGGTGCCCCTGGATAAAGCCTGATGCTGCAGGCCAAACTGAACGCAGACAAATGTAACTCTTTTGTGACAGGCAGAACGGAAGGTGCAATCTTCAAACTTTTATAGATAACAACTACAGGAATGCCTGTCACAAATAAGAATATGATGAAGAAGTAGAATATGAAGAAGAATAATAGTTGAATAAAAAGAATATGAAGAATGTAACAAACAAAAATAATAGGTAGAAGATGAAGAAGAAGATGAATAAGGTGAAGAAGAAGTTGATGTCAAAGATGCTGATGATGATGAAGAAGAAAGTGTGGGAGAAGTTAAAAAAAAGGTGAAGGGCGTGGAAGTAGTGAAACATCAATACCTGACAAAATGAAAAAATTCTTAACATAGTCAATATCTTTGTAACTCCGAACATCTTAAAAAAAAATAAAATTCCTGCTATTCTATTTGATTGGGCTAAACCTCTATGCCTTTAATGTCTCCGCCACCTCCCCCAATACATCCTACATTATTCCTAGTTGTTTTCCTTCATGTAGAATGAACCTACAAGGAAAGAAAGGGTTTATTTTAATTCTGATATTTTCATCCCATTGACTTGCATTGGTATCGGGTATCGGTATCGGCGAGATCCGATATTTTGCCGGTATCGGCCGATACTTTCCAATACCGATACTTTCCGATATCGGAAGGTATCGCTCAACACTAGTCAACAAGCTTACCAATAAAGCAACATGGCTGCCACACTAGCACTATGTGGCCACTGTTTTATATCAGTATTTGTAAGCCAAAACAAGGAGTGGAACAATTAGAAGTAAATTCTGATATTAATATAATAATTATCACCTCTGCCTTTATCACCCACTCCTGGATTTGGATTACAAATACTGATATTAAATACAGACCAAATACTGCTAGTTTTAGGACAGCCTTAGTTTGTAGAGGAAATACATAGGAGACACGGTCAACACAACCAAAAATAAAGTTTATTAATGAGAAATATTATTTTCATTGCAGAAAATTACTGGTACAGATCGAATTACAACAGGACATTTACACAACATTGTCCTGCTATGACACACGTCCAATATCTGAATCAAAAAAGGCACCAAATTGGTCTCGCATGTGACCAACTGCTGCAGTTGACCGCAGCGGGTGATGCTGGAAATCGGGCAGTGGGTGTGCAACTGGTTCATCCAGTTCAATGTTGGGTTGCTCCTTACAATATAATTGTGTAGAACCACACAGGCTTTGACCACCTCGTCGACTGTTTCCACTTTTAGATTTATGGTTGATGCAAGAATGCGCCATTTAGAGACCAGAATGCCAAAGGTACACTCTACTGTTCTTCGGGCCTTGGTCAGTCTGTAGTCAAAGATCCTTCTAGTGTGGTTCAAGTCCCGACTGGAATAGGGCTTCAGTAGGTTTTCACACATCTGAAAGGCCTCATCCCCAACCACAACAAATGGCATTGGTGGACCTTCAGTGTTGGGGAGAGGTTGTGGCGGTGGAAAATTGAAATTTTTGCCATACACACGGCGGCCCATACCCGAGTTCTTGAAAGTCTGGGAATCGTTGCCACGGCCAAAAGCTCCAATGTCCATGGCGATGAAGAGACAGTTCGCATCGGCTATTGCCATGAGCACACACAGAAAAATATTTTTTGTAGTTGAAATACTCCGATCCTGTTCTGGCAGGTTTGATAATGTGGATGTGCTTTCCATCCACCGCTCCTAAACAGTTGGGGAATCACACACACTCCAGAATTTTTCCGCAATTTCAAGCCACATGTCCAAGGTGGGTAGGGGTATAAACTCATCCTGAAGTACATTCCACAAAGCCCGGCAGGTGTCCGCAACTATTCCGGACAGGGTGGATATTCCAAGCCGGTATTGGAAGTGGAGGGATGATAAACTCTCTCCGGTTGCCAGAAATCTGTAAGAAAAACAAACCCCCAAAAAATTACAATCTATTCTATTTATGGTGTTATTACGCTAAAGAAAGAAAGGAAAATACCAAAAACATACATGTCAGAAAACACAAAATTTGGACTGTCATTGGTTTTGATTTGGAATGTACCTTAATGTAACCAGCAGATGTTCCTCCGGTGGAATCGCTCTATGGAGCTGGGTGTCCTGTCTCCGTATGGCTCCTTGGACATGAGCAAGCAAATCCCGGAACGAGTCTTGCGACATCCTTGTATATTCATGGAATTTCTCCGGGTTGGCATTAAGCTCGGCATACAGCGTGTGATAGGCTCCACGGCTCTCACGTAGTTCGATAATGGGGTGTCTCCAAAAACGCCTACGTTGTCTCCCTCTCCATCTTTCGCGATTTCTGTCTTGCTCCCAAGCAAACGCCCAGGCAAGAAACATCTTGATGCTTAAATCCAGGTTGAAATAAAAGCTCTCCATGCGAAGATCCATTATGACACAGCATACAGGAGCAAAATCTGAACATTTCAGCTGTTCAAGGGTCTCTATATAGAGATTTCATAATACACGCCATCTGTAGTCCCATTGGCGGTGTCTGGTTGTCTAGATTTTTCTCTTGTGAAATTTCACATCATGCGCACCAAAAACACAAATGCAGGAAAAAACGCATATAAACGCGTACAAACGCGTCATTTTTTTAACCGCATGCGATACCGCATGCGTCTAAAAAACACTGCGTTTGTATGCGTTTTTTCCACCACTTGCGGGTGCGTTTTAAACGCTGTGGATTTAAACGCAAATGTGAAACTAGCCTTATACTACAAGGTCTGCCTATGGGGTGCTGTCTTATACTACAGGGTCTGCCTATGGGGTGCTGCCTTGTACTACAGGGTCAGCCTATGGGGTGCTGTCTTACACTACAGAGTCTGCCTATGGGGTGCTGTCTTATACTACAGGGTATGCCTATGGGGGGCTGCCTTATACTACAGAGTCTGCGTATGGGGTGCTGTCTTATACTACAGGGTCTGCCTATGGGTGCTTTCTTATACTACAGGGTCTGCCTATGGGGTGCTGCCTTATACTACAGAGTCTGCGTATGGGGTGCTGTCTTATACTACAGGGTCTGCCTATGGGTGCTTTCTTATACTACAGGGTCTGCTTATGACGTGCTGTCTTATACTACAGGGTCTGCCTATGGGGTGCTGCCTTATACTACAGAGTCTGCCTATGGGGTGCTGCCTTATACTACAGGGTCTGCCTATGGGGTGCTGCCTTATACTAAAGGGTCTGCCTATAGGAGCTGCCTTATGCTAGAGAGTCTGCCTATGGGGGTGCATTATACAATATAGAGTAGCCCTATGGGGAGTGCATTATACTATATGGAGTCCTGTGGGGAGTGCATTATACTATATTGAGGACTATCTGGTGCATTATACTATATGAAGGCTATCTAGGGGCCATCATGCAGTGTGGAGTTTACAGTGAGTGGGTCATCTTACAGTTTTTGAGCCATCAAACAGTTTGGGGGCTACTAAGGGGCCAGTATACTGTGTGGGTGGTACTATAAAGTGAGGGGGCATTATACTATGTATAAAAGAGCATCATACTTTGTTTAAGGGAGTTGTAAGGGGGGAGACTTGGGACATTATTCAATGTTAAGTGGGCACTTATTGCTATGGGGAACTCAGCTTACTGTGACTATCAAAGGGGCACACAGGGCAATATTACTTTCTAGGGGGCAAAATATGGGCACTGTTTTCTAGGGCACTTGCACCCGGCATTACTATATTATAGAGGGTTGCTTTAGAATTTAGAGGGCGCAGAGAACCATACAGCAGGTGCAGTAATAGGGACACTTATGGCAGCAGCTGCTCAGTATTGGGAAATCAGCAGGATGAGGAGTTTGTGCAGGTTGGGAATAGATGGTGATGGCTGAAAATATGAGGCGTGAAATGTGTCTTTGTTGTTTTCTCTGCAGCCGAGACGTGGCTGGAAGAAGTTGTTGTGTCGGTCTGGGCCAGATGGAAAAGACTTGAAAAGTGATAACACCATCAGAAAGAACATCAGCGGTAAGTCATTATCTGTAACTGTGCTGCGATCTCTTATATGTTCTGTAGGACGGATTGGGGCGCAGGATGGGAGCACATGACAGGATGAGGGCACAGGAAGAGAGTAGCATGGGACAAGATGGAGGTGCACAAAACAGGATGAAGGCGCAGGATGGGGGCTGCACATGACAGGAAGGGGGCGCAGGATGGGGGCTGCACATGACAGGAACTGGGAGCAGGATGGAAGCAGCACATACCAGGATGCAGACCATATACCAATATAAATGCTCGACACCCGGGCGTAGAACAGGTTCAATAGCTAGTAGTACAATAGTATCACCTAGTGGTGTAATAAATAATAAAAAACAATACAAGGAGTGCATATTAATCTGCAAACGTGTCAGCATATAAAATAGCTATAATCTGTCAACTTGTTAGGAAAATGCCAGTGCTCATGTGAGAAAAACCTATATAAAGTGCAAATGCATATTAATGAGCTTGCATAAGGTGCTCACAAAGGAACTTCTCCATCATAGGGAGTATAAACATTGCAAAACAATGTATTTTTACCAGCTTGGACCCACTAACGTACGTTTCGCTTATAGCTTTCTCATAAAAGGTATACATACCCTCCGTGATACATACCTGACAGCAACTATGTGTGCTGTAGCCACCTTACAATATATAATATTATATATATACGGTATATATACCGTATATATATTCCAGTATGGGGCGAACATTTAATCAAGTTGAAGATTAAATAATCTCCAAAAGGGCTAAAGTTAAAGATGACACATTTCCTTTGTATTTTAAGCAACAAAACAAATATATATTCATCTTTTACATTTTTAAAATTACAAAAAGGAAAATGGGCCGGTGCAAATGTTTGAGCACCCTGCATGTTTAGTATCTAGTAGCGTCCCGTTTTGAAAGTATCACAGCTTGTAAATGCTTTTGTAGCCAGTCTTTCAATTCTTGTTTGAAGGATTTTTATCCATTCTTCCTTAGAAAATTCTTCCAGTTCTGTGAGATTCCTGGATTGTCTTGCATGCACTACTATTTTGAGGTCTAGCCACAGATTTTCAATGATGTTCAGATCAGAGGACTGTGAGCACAATTGTAAAAGCTTCAGCTTGCACCTTTTCATGTATTCTATTGTGGATTTTGACATGTGTTTAGGATCACTATCCATTTGTAGAAGCCATTCTTTTATCAACTTCAGCTTTTTTTGAGATGGTGTTGTTTGCATCAAGCATTGGTTGAAATTTCATTGAATCCATTCTTCCCTCTACCCGTGAAATGTTCCTAGTGCCATTGGCTGTAACACCACCTTCCAAGCATGATTGATACACCTCCACACATAATGGTTGCCGAGATGTTCTTTTCCTGAAATTCTGTGCTACTAGTTGGCCCATGCAAAATTTTCGCACATTGGCTGTCGGGGGTGCAGGCAATTTCAGGAAAATCAAGCTGGTCAAATGTAAATGTATTTAATGAGATGATGAACACAGAGAGGTATGTGTCTCACTGACATATATATACTCACTATTGAACCCGTTCTGCGCCCGGGTTGCGAGCATTTATATTGGTATATGGCCTCCATCCTGCTCCGTAATCCTGTCATGTGGTGCTACCATCTTGCTCCCCCATCCTCTCATGTGCAGCCCCCATCCTGCACCCTGATCCTGTTTTGTGCGCCTCCATCTTGTCATGTGCTACTCTCTTCATGTGCCCTCATCCTGTCATATGCTCCCATCCTGCGCTCCAATCACGTCATGTGCTACTCCCATCCTGCACCCCCATTCGGTAATGTGCTGCTACCATCCTGAGCTCCCATCCTGTCATGTTGCTTCCATCCTGAGCCCCCATTCTGTAATATGCTGCACCCATCCTGTGCCCCCATCCTGTCATGTGCTGCTCCCATCCTGCGCCCCCATTCTGTCATGTGCTGCTCCCATCCTGCGCCCCCATTCTGTAATGTGTGGCTCCCATCCTGCGCCCCCATTCAGTCACGTGCAGTAAAAAGTCACTGGCTTGCTACGCTGACATATTTTCTATATATACATTGAGTAGAAAGTGGCTGGATTGCTCAGCTGAAGTATTTAATATATAGATTCAGTATATAAAAATTGTGCCGGAAAGCGCGGATTGCGCAGCTGACGATTCCGACGCCACAACCCTCCTGGGCCGCAATCCTCAACCCTGGATGCGTAACTTACAAAATGGCACCTGAAGTGCGCTATATGCATGCGCCACTTCCGACCACGGATTCATGTCCCCGCGGCAATACCGGATAAGTACCGTATATACTCGAGTATGAACCGATCCGAGTATAAGCCGAGACCCCTAATTTTGCCACAAAAAACTGGGAAAACTTATTGACTCGAGTATAAGCCTAGGGTGGGAAATGCAGCAGCTACAGGTAAATTTCAAAACTCAATACCAATAAAAGTGAAATTGATTGAGTGGTTAAATGTTTTTGAATATCCATATTGAATCAGGAGCCCCATAAGTTGCTCCATACAAAATATGCCCCATCTAATGTTCCATAAAGTTCATGATGGTCCCCATAAGATGCTCCATAAAGTTTACAATGGGCCCCATAAGATGCTCCATACAAAATACGCCCCATATAATGCTCCATATAGTTCATGATGGGCCCCATAAGATGCTCCATAGAATAAAATGCCCATATGCTGCTCCATAAAGGTTGATGGCCCTATAAGATGCTCCATAGCATAATATGCCCCACATGCTGCTCCATAAAGGTTGATGGCCCCTTAAGATGCTCCATAGCATAATATGCCCCATATGCTGCTCCATAAAGGTTGATGGCCCCATAAGATGCTCCATAGCATAATATGACCTGTATGCTGCTCCATAAAGGATGATGGCCCCATAAGATGCTCCATAGCATAATATGCCCCGTATGCTGCTCCATAAAGGTTGATGGCCCCCATAAGACGCTCCATAGCATAATATGCCTTGTATGCTGCTCCATGCTGCGATTAAAAAAAAAATTACATACTCACCTCTCATTGCTGGGTGCTGAGTGCCGGGGCCTGAGCAGGAGGGGACACCAGCGCGCTATGGGGGCAGGTGCCAATGTCGCTGCTGGCTCAGGCCCCCGGCACTTGCAATATTCATCTGTCTTCGTTCCACCGCTGCGCGCCACTGTGTCTTCAGGGTTCTCTGGCTGTGACTGTTTAGTCAGAGGGCGCGCACTAACCACGTCATCATGCCCTCTGACCTGGATGTCACAGCCAGAGGACGCGGAAGACGGAGCCTGGTGGTGGAACGGGGACAGGTGAATATCTGACGGCTCACCCTCCCCATCATACTCACCCCATCCTGGAACGTCCCTGCTTCTCAGTTGTCCCAGGCTGGCAGTTCCTTCCAGTGCTGAGCGATCACATGGTACCGCTCATTAAAGTAATGAATATGCGTCGATATTCATTACTTTAATGAGCGGTACCACGTGACTGCTGAACACAGTATGCGTTCAGTGCTTACGCATACCATGATCTCCTAGGCTGCATCATTCTGTGGGGTCCAGACTGCGCAGGCACATCGCGCTTGTGCAGTCTATAAAGGCTTCAGACAGAATGGCGCTCCCGGCGTTATATTATAGATATAAAGGCTGTATATATGTAATATGTATTCACGAATATTTGAGCCCATGGATCAATTATATGTCCATTTTGCAAGCCAGTGAGAAAATCTCGCCATACAAATGTCACACGGATGCTTACATGTGAGAAAATCGCATTCTCGCACTGCACATGGATGACATACGGATCACTGTTCAGGGAACAATTCTGTGATTCTTGTCCGTGTAAAAGGGACCGATTTTTTATGCATTGTGTGTGACTCCAGGCTAAAGGAGATCCCCCAACATTAAACATAATAGTATTTTATTTACTAATGAGAAGGGGTCTAATTGTCCGGACCTTGCAAAAGAACAGAGGCAGCAGCATTTTTTCACCCTCCACGGCAGCACTGCCATCTATCTGCAGTGTAGGGAAGTGCAACGCAGCCCTATGTATGTGAACGGAGCAGCTCCCTGTACAGCAGTGCCACTTTGACAGTAAAAATGATGAAGGAAAATTTAACTGAAAGTATTTATACCATTGTATGATAATTGGGAATATCCCTTTAAAGAAAAAAAAAGTACTATCTGCAGATTATTTTACCTTTTTTTCCCTACGGTTGTTTTTTTTTTTTTCAATTTTTGTAAGGTTGTTTCCACCAATCTCTCCCATCGGGAAACAGTGTACAGTCTGAGTTATGTCAACGCTGCAGTTTTTTACTTGGAACCAGAGGTGACTCCAGGTCACCAATAAGCTGCAACCTTAGAAGGAAGATAAACTTTTCAATGACTGTCCAATAATATGGAAAATCTGATGGTTCAGAACCTGTCCGGTCCCTTTTAGGCTGCATTCATTTACCAGACCCCAATCAGAGGACAATAAAACATTCACACTCCTTATGTATGAACTGTTCCAATATTTATGGACACAACTGTTTATCACTCTCACATAATGGTAGTTCTGCTTCACGTCACCTGTCTTATCTATGGCATTATTTCTGGGCTGTACTGTGCATAAATATGTGATTCTTCAGAGTTTGCATTAGTCTATGCCTGATGAAGGGACCTGAGTAGTCTCGAAAGCTTGCACTTTGTTACCATCTTTTCATTGCACATAAAAAGGCACATACAGTGCCATTGACCTTGTCACTATACATATATACAGTTGTGCTCAAAAGTTTACAAATCTTAAAAAAAAATATATATATATATATATATATATATATATATATATATATATATATATATATATATATATATATATATATACCGTATTTTCCGGCATATAAGACGACTGGGCGTATAAGATGACCCCTCAACTTTTCCAGTTAAAATATAAAATCTTCTTAAAAGTCGGGGGTCTTCTTATACGCCGTATGTCATCTTATAGGGCCGGTGAATATGTGCCTTTTGGCGTGGGGAGTGGTCCCGATGACGAAGAGAGGGGGCGTCTCACAGTAAAGTGTGAGTGGAGTATATCCCCCTATTACCTCATTGCGGCAGCGTGGGGGTCTCTGTGCTGGGAGCGGCAGCTCCTCTTCGTGCCGTGGGTGCTCTGTGCCGTGGGTGCTGTGGGGCGGCAGCGGCGCATCTTCTTGCAGCATCGGGGCTTCTCCAGCATCTCCTCCAGGCCCGGAGGCAGTCCGGCAGCCCCATTGCTGTGATGCGGTGGCCTCCGGGAAAATGGCCGCTGCTCAGATTCAGATCTCGTCTCCCGAGATCTCGGGAGACGAGATCTGAATCTGAGCAGCGGCCATTTTCCCGGAGGCTGCGATGCGGTGGCCTTCGGGAAAATGGCCGCTGGGGGCGGCGCATGCTCAGATTCAGATCTCGTCTCCCGAGATCTCGGGAGACAAGATCTGAATCTGAGCAGCGGCCATTTTCCCGGAGGCCACCGCATCACAGCAATGGGGCTGCCGGTGCCTCCGGGCCTGGAGGAGATGCCGGAGGAGCCCCGACACTGCAAGAAGATGCGTCGCCGCCGCCGCCCCACAGCACTCACGGCACGAATATGCGCCGCCACCCCACAGCACAGAGCACCCACCGCATGAAGAGGAGCTGCCGCTCCCAGCACAGAGACCCCCACGCTGCCGCAATGAGGTAATAGGGGGATATACTCCACTCACACTTTACTGTGAGACGCCCCCTGTCTTAGTCATCGGGACCACTACCCCCCACCCACCATATGCACATTTTATCTGTACACGGCGTATAAGACGACCCCCGACTTTTAAGAAGATTTTGAGGGGTTAAAAAGTCGTCTTATATGCCGGAAAATACGGTATATAAAAGTTAAAATCACCCCTTTTCGCCTCATTCAAAATAAAACTATCCAAAAATGTGGTATTGCTGGGTTAAGAATTGCCCAATCTATCAATATAAAAAAAGAATTAACCCAATCGCTAAACGGTGTAACGAAAAAAAAATGTAAACCGCCAGAATTACGATTTTTTTGGTCACTGCTACATTGCAATAAAATGCAATAACGGGCAATTAAAACATCATGTCTACACCAAAATGGTATGACTAAAACATCAGCTTGGCTCGCAAAAAATAAGCCCTCACCCAGCCCCAGATCACGAAAAATGGAGACGCTACAGGTCTTGGCCATTTTTTTTTTAAACAAATTTTAGATTTTTTTCATCACTTAAATAAAAAATAAACTATACATGTTTAGTGTCTGTGAATTCATAATGACCTGGAGAATCATAATGACAGGTCAGTTTTAGCATTTAGTGAACATGGTAAAAAATCAAACAAAAAACTGTGGAATTGCACTTTTTTTGCAATTTTACCACACTTGAAATTCTTTTTCCCATTTTCCAGGACAAGATATGTTAAAACCAATGGTGTTATTCAAAAGTAAAACTTGTCCTGCAAAACACAAGCCCTCACATGGCCATATTGACTAAAAAATAAAAAAGTTATGACTCTGGGAAGAAGGGGAGCCCAGTAGCTGTGGTATGATCAGATGATGTCCCTGCATGGACACACACAGACATTACACAGTACACAGCAGAGCAGGGCAGACATCAGAGCAGTGCCGGTGCCCTGAGCAGGTGTGGGGGGACCCACTCGCCGTTTGGGACTTCAACGCGCTATGCGGCCTGGTGACTTTGCCAGTGCTGGCATCCATGAGTAGGCGACCGGATGCTTGCATCGGGACACTTGCAAAACTTACCGCTCTCCATTCCACCATTGTAGGTCTTCCTCGTCTCCTGACTGTGACGTTCAGGTCAGAGGGCATGATGACATGACTAGTTTGCACCCTCTGCCTGAACAGTTACAGTGCAGAGAGCCAGAAGAATGGCGAATCTGAGGAGTCCGGAGCAGAGCAGCAGCCAGTGATGAGAGGTGAATATTTCATTTTTTTATGATTGCATTATGATTTATGAAGCATTATGTATGAAGACCATCATGCACTGGAGCATCATATATGAGGCCCATTGTACACTGGAACATCATATATGGGGCTCATTATACACTGGTGCATCATATATGGGGCCCATTATACACTGGCGCATCATATAAATATGGGCCCATTATACACTGGAGAATCATATATGGGCCCATTATACACTGGAACATCATATATATATATGGGCCCATTACACATTGGAGCATCATATATTAGCAGCAAATTTTACAATGGAGCATCATATAAATATGGGCCCATTATAAACTGGAGCAACATATAAATATAGGCCCATTTTTCACTGGAGTATCATATATTTGCTCATCATACATTGGAACATTATATATGGGCTCATCATACACTGGAGCATCATATATGGAGCATTATATATGGAGCATCATATGGGGTCCATTATATATTGAGCATCATATGGGGTCTATTCTCTATGAAGCAATAAATGGGGCCTTTTCTGTATGGCGCATTATATGGGGACCATTATGTATGGAGCAATATATGTGGCCCATCACATACTGTATGGAGCATTATATGGGGCTTATTATACTGTATGGAGCCCATCCTACACTGTATCGAGCATTACATGGGGCCCATTATCTATGGAGCAATATATGGGGCCCATCATATAGCAGAGCATTATATGGAGCCGTTTCTGTATGGAGCACTATATGGAGCTCATTGTAATGTTTATAGCATTATATGGGGCTCATACTGTATGGTGCAATATATATATACACTCACCGGCCACTTTATTAGGTACACCTGTCCAACTTCTTGTTAACACTTAATTTCTAATCAGCCAATCACATGGCGGCAACTCAGTGCATTTAGGCATGTAGACATGGTCAAGACAATCTCCTGCAGTTCAAACCGAGCATCAGTATGGGGAAGAAAGGTGATTTGAGTGCCTTTGAACGTGGCATGGTTGTTGGTGCCAGAAGGGCTGGTCTGAGTATTTCAGAAACTGCTGATCTACTGGGATTTTCACGCACAACCATCTCTAGGGTTTACAGAGAATGGTCCGAAAAAGAAAAAAAATCCAGTGAGCGGCAGTTCTGTGGGCAGAAATGCCTTGTTGATGCCAGAGGTCAGAGGAGAATGGGCAGACTGGTTCGAGCTGATAGAAAGGCAACAGTGACTCAAATCGCCACCCGTTACAACCAAGGTAGGCCTAAGAGCATCTCTGAACGCACAGTGCGTCGAACTTTGAGGCAGATGGGCTACAGCAGCAGAAGACCACACCGGGTACCACTCCTTTCAGCTAAGAACAGGAAACTGAGGCTACAATTTGTACAAGCTCATCGAAATTGGACAGTAGAAGATTGGAAAAACGTTGCTTGGTCTGATGAGTCTCGATTTCTGCTGCGACATTCGGATGGTAGGGTCAGAATTTGGCATAAACAACATGAAAGCATGGATCCATCCTGCCTTGTATGGAGCATCTTTGGGATGTGCAGCCGACAAATCTGCGGCAACTGTGTGATGCCATCATGTCAATATGGACCAAAATCTCTGAGGAATGCTTCCAGCACCTTGTTGAATCTATGCCACGAAGAATTGAGGCAGTTCTGAAGGCAAAAGGGGGTCCAACCCGTTACTAGCATGGTGTACCTAATAAAGTGGCCGGTGAGTGTATACTAAGAGGCAAGGGGGTAGGGAGCGTCCTCCCGTAAGGCAGATGTCACACATGCACAGGAGCTGGTGAGCAGGAGTGTGATGGGATAGAAGCTAATGGCAGGCCCTGGCCGGAAGCTCCACCAAAGCGAGAGAGAGGATAAGCCGGAGTGTGACGTCACAGGGCTGATAGAGACAGGTGCATGCAGGAGTCAAGCCGACCTGTCACACTCCTGCTCACCAGCTCCTGTGCACTTGTGCCATCTGCCTTACAGAAGGACGCTCCCTACCCCCTGGCCTCTTCACACACCAGCTGCTCCAAGCAGGACTCGGTGTGATCACACAGGGCAGCTGAAGTAAGCTCACTTAGTGGCTGTTAAGCATAAGTATACCGTATTTATTCTAATACAGGAGTGTTACCTATTACTCTTATTGCAGCGCAGTGGTTCTAGATTTTTCCTTTTTATCCAATTTAATAACAGGACTTGCACAGAACATGTTTTTTCACTTGCAGCTACCAATCTCTATTTTAACCCTAGGAGCAGCAGTGTGCCTCTTGTACTCTATTATATACTGTAGTATGGATCAAGACATGGGGCTCATTATTCTGTATAGAGCAATATATGGGCTTCATTATATTGTATGGAGCATTATATGGGGTCCATTATTCTGTATGGAGCAATATGAGGCTCATTATTCTGTATGGAGCACTATGTGGTGCCCATAATACTGTATGGAGCAATATATCAGGCCCATTATTCTGTATATAGCAATATATCCTATCCATTATTCTATATGGAGCATTATATGGGGTTCATTCTGTACGGAGCACTATGTTGTGCCCATAATACTGGGAAGGACTATACTGTCTGGTTTCTGAGCTATTGTAGAATTTACAATAGATATAATTCATGAAATGTAAGAACTAAGTGAAATCTTTGTTAATATAAGAGGCTCATTATTCTGTATGGAGCACTATGTGGTGCTCATACTTTTGGAGCAATATATGGGGCTCATTATTCTGCATAGAGCACTATATGAGGTCCATTATACTGTATGAAGCAATATATATTCTGTGTGAAGCACTATGTGGTGCCCATAGTACTGTACGGAGCAATATATGGGGCTCATTATTCTGTGTAGAGCACTATGTGGTGCCCATAATACTGTATGGAGGACTATACTGTCTGGTTTCTGAGCTACTGCAGAATTTACAATAAATCTTGTAATGTAAGAAGTAAGTGAAATCTATACCTATATTTCTCTGCCGTATCTGTGCATCTCGAATCATAGCATGTGTTAAAGGGGCCCACTGAGACTCTTTTGCCTGGGGCCCACAAAAACCTGGAGCCCGCCCTACAGCAGAGGCACATTTATAAGATTATCTCAGCACAGGAAAATTTTGAACACATTCAATTGTGGAAGTTATTATTATTCAAAAATCTATTAATTAAAATGTACTTTGTGGGAAAGCCCCTCTAACAAACAACTATTTATTCACTAACACAAAAGGAAAATCTATTTATAAGTATACATACATATAAGCACTATATTGTGGTTAAGAGAAACCCAATTAATACTGAATATTATGACACTATCAGAAAAAATCGATGTGACAAAATACAATATCTATTCCATGCTCTATTTACAAGTGCTTCTCACTAAATTAGAATATCATCAAAAAGTTAATTTATTTCAGTTCTTCAATACAAAAAATTAAACTCATATATTATATAGAATCATTACAAAGAGAGTGATCTGTTTCAAGTGTTTATTTCTGTTAATGTTGATGATTATGGCTTACAGCCAATGATAACCCCAAAGTCATTATCTCAGTAAATTAGAATGATTTACAAAAACACCTGCAAAGGTTTCCTAAGCATTTAAAAAAGTCCCTTAGTCTGTTTCAGTAGGCTCCACAATCATGGGGAAGACTGCTGACTTGACAGATGTCCAGAAGGCAGTAATTGACACACTCCACAAGGAGGGTAAGCCACAGAAGGTCATTGTTAAAGAATGTGGCTGTTCACAGAGTGATGTATGCAAGCACATTAATGGAAGGTTGAGTGGAAGGAAAAAGTGTGGTAGAAAAAGGTACACAAGCAACTGGGCTAACCGCAGCCTTGCAAAGATTGTCAAGAAAAGGTCATTCAAAAATTTGGGGGAGATTCACAAAGAGTGGACTGCTGATGGAGTCATTGCTTCAAGAGCCACTACACAGAGATGTATACAGGACATGGGCTACAAGTGTCACATTCCTTGTGCCAAGCCACTCATGACTAATAGACAACGCCAGAAGCGTCTTACCTGGGCCAAGAAGAAAAAGAACTGGACTGATCCTCAATGGTCCAAGGTTTTTTCAGATGAAAGTAAATTTTGCATTTCATTTGGAAATCAAGGTCCCAGAGTCTGGAGGAAGAGTGGAGAGTCACACAATCCAAGTTGCTTGAGGTCTAGTGTGAAGTTTCCACAATCAGTGATGGTTTGGGGACCAAAGTCAGTGCAGCCGACTACCAGGAAATTTTAGAGCACTTCATGCTTCCCTCTGCCAATAAGCTTTTTGAAGATGGAAAGTGCATTCTCCACCAGGTCTTGGTACCTGTCCACACTGCCAAAAGTACCAATATCTGGTTTAAAAACAACAGTATCACTGTGCTTCATTGGCCAGAAAATTCGCCTGACCTTAGCCTATGGGGTGTTGTCAAGAGGAAGATGAGACACCAGAACCAACAATGCAGACAGGCTGAAGGCTGCTATCAAAGCAACCTGGGCTTCCATAACACCTCAGCAGGGCCACAGGCTGATCGCTTCCTTGCCACTCTGCATTGATGTAGTAATTGATGCAAAAGAAGCCATGACCAAGTATTGAGTGCATTTACTGAACATACATTTCAGTAGGCCATCATTACAGGTTTTAAAATTATTTTAAAAGCTGGTGTAATAAAGTATTCTTATTTACTGAGATAATGATTTTTGGGTTTTCATTGCCTGTAAGCAATAATCATCAACATAAACAGAAAAAAAACCTCTTGAAATAGACCACTCTATTTGAAATGACTCTATATAATATATGAGTTTCATTTTTAGTATTGAAGAACTGAAATAAATTAACTTTTTGATAATATTCCAATTTAGTAACACTTGTATATACACTGTCTTGGCTTCTAGCAGTTAAACGACCGTTAAATAGTAATGCTTAATTTTTATGTTTCAGCTCTTTTCTTCTTGCGGAGGCTGACATGCTAAGCATGCCGAGATGAGGAGATGAGGAGATTTAAAGATGCAATGCTCCTCTTGGAAATATGCTAATTATGCAAATTGTCTCTTCAGAGAGGAAGAGAACTAGAAGAGAACTAGAACTCTAGTGCCACCTACTGGAATGTAGCAATCCTACCAGTCAATGTCGACCCTTTAACGAACCTTGTCACATAACTTAGGATAATAGCCAAACAAGAATCTCAATATGCAGACACTGTGTTTTGGGGTACTCCCCCTCGTCAGTGCAAAGTGGAGATCTGGTTTGGTTGTGTGAGAAGTATCGTTTCTCCTTGCGGAGATTGACATGCTAAGCATGCTGAGATGAGGATACCTAATGCCTCAATGCTCCTCTTGGAAATATGCTAATTATGTAAATTGTCTCTTCAGAGAGGAAGAGAACTAGAACTCTAGTGCCACCTATTGGAAGGTAGCAATCCTACAAGTCAATGTCAATCCTTTAACGAGCCTTGTCACATGACAGGATAATAGCCAAACCAAAATCTCAATCACCGTTTAGTGGGTGTCACTCTCACTACTGACGCCATGCGCCATCTAGTGATGCGGCTGGACAGTGAGCATGTCCGAATAGAGGGTGCGGCCTCTCTCCATACAAGTGTATGGAGAGTGAGGCCACCCCACTGGCCAGGGGTATGTATAACTCATACATACCCTCCGGTCCCAGGTCTGAAACCGGCGAAACCCTGTAGCACACAGTGAGTGCGCTTGGGCACTCATAAGCCTGCAATCACACAGAGTGACTGCAGACTTATCGGTTTTGACCAGACAACCCCTTTAAGTACCTCTGATCATTACACAGGCCCTAACAAGGTAATTGGTATTTCCTGCTAAACCGATCATCGTACAGTGCTGTGCTAATTAATTGGGACAAAGCATTTTTAAGTAAAATCGTAAGTTGGTTACCAGTCAGTGATTCAAATCAGTTTTAATATATAATAAATAAATCTTGGTCAACTAGCCAGTGGAAAATGGTAATTTTCAGAATTAGTATGTAACAGTGCATTATAACATTTTATTTTTTTGCTTTGTCCCAATTAACTTGCACAGTACTGTAGATATTCGAGTCACTTGTTACGCAGTATGCCTATCACACTAATCATCTTCGTCACCTGAAGCACAGTTCCAGCCCAAACCCTGTATCGTACATCTACACAGGAAGTAATGGCCGACAGGAGTGGTCCTCCGCTACTGCCAGATCATCTATAGTGCCTGGTTCAGCTCTGGTCATGGTCTTTCACTGAGGCTGGTCACTGTCGTCTACTGGCGCTGCTTAGGCTTCTTTCACACTTCAGTTGCTTGGCGTCAGTCACTTCCGACATAGTGACGGATCGACGGATCCGTCACAATTGTTGAGAAAACGGTTCCAACGGTTCCGTTACTCGGGGGTTGTCTGGGAAAAGTATCTACTTTTTGGAGCATGCACAATTGAAAAAGCGGATTGGGGCGACGGATCCGCTGAAATGACGGTCGCGACGGATCCGTCGCCCATAGGCGGCCATTCTATGGAATGACGGATGCGACGGATCCACCGCGAACCGTCATTTCGGCGTTGACAAAAAACGTTTCAATGTCCGTCTATGTCTAGACAACGTCCGCCAAATTTCGACGGATCCGTCGCATGACGGATGGAATGGACGACTGTTATGACCCCAATGGCAGAGGGTCTCAAAAGTAAATACCAAGTCTGCAAACACAAAAAACCAGCTCATAGGGCAGTGGTAACTGGGCTGACCGTATATCTAATCCTAGCACCACAAATAGCAGCAGCCGGGGAACGTGCCTACGTTGGTTCTAGACGTCTCGCGCCAGCCGGAGAACTAACTAACCCTACAAGGGAAAAGATAGACCTTTCTTGCCTCCAGAGAAAAGACCCCAAAAGTTGGATACAAGCCCCCAACAAATAATAACGGTGAGGTAAGAAGAAAAGACAAACGTAAGAATGAACTAGATATTTAGCAAAGAGAGGCCCACTGACTAATAGCAGAATATAGTAAGATGACTTATACGGTCAGCAAAAACCCTATCAAAATTTCCACGCTGGATATTCAAGAACCCCCGAACCGTCTAACGGCCCGGGGGGAGAATACCAGCCCCCTAGAGCTTCCAGCAAAATCAGGAATCACATTTAGTACAAGCTGGACAAAAAATAAGAGCAATGCAAATAACCAAAAAACCAAGAAGCAGGACTTAGCTTAATTTTGCAAGATCCAGGACCAGCAGACAGGAGCAAACAGAAAGGAACTGATTACAACGATGCCAGGCACCAGACTGAGAATTCAGGAAGTTCATATAGCAACACCCCTGGACTAACGACCCAGGTGGGTGCCAAACTGAGGAAAGACAATCCCAGAGTCATATCACTAGTGACCACAAGAGGGAGCCAAAAAAGTCTAATTCACAACAGACGACCATCCGTCACAATCCGTCGCCAATGCAAGTCTATGGGAAAATAATGGATCCGCCAAAAAAAATGACGGATCCATTATTTGAGGAAACTGGCGGTTTTAGACTGACGCCAACCAACTGAAGTGTGAAAGAGGCCTTACGGTTTTACTCTTGGCTCAGGTATAGCTTAGGGGTTCTCCATGATCTGACTGCCCCTTGGACTCTTCTGTGGCAATAGAGCCTATAAGCCAACTTTATGGCCACGACATGTCAGGTCTTTTATAATTAGTAACTGTGACACATCTGTCACCTGACCCGGTGTCTTCTCAATCCCCTTCCTTTGGGAACATACACTTCATGCTTAGATTCCTACTAATACTGTTCCTTTTGCTTTCGTCCTTCATCAGCATGTGTGGTGTTTGCCTACAGATACTCAGCTTTAAACACTCTTTCTATGAGTCCCTTCACTTCTTCATCCCCTTACATTCCTCTCTTTTTTAAACTGCCCAGTCCTCGGGCGAGACTTTTAACTTCGGTTCTTAGATGTTCCTTGGAGGCGGCTCCCGAGGAGGTTACGTTCTGGCTTTGGACCATATCCACCACAGTTAGAGCCTCTTGTTCTTGGACTCTAGCTTCTACTCAGACCTCTAGAAAGATCATGGTGGGATTGTATCACAGACATTCTTTCAGGGCCTTTCTCAGGTAAGTAGCTCTTAGGCCCCCAAATAATTGGTCCCTCAATACTTCATCCAGGAAACCTAGTCCCCTTTATTCACCCTCGGTTTTCTTAGTTATGCGAGCTGTTACTTCCTAAGTTAACCAACTCTCTAGCCAAATAGAAAAAAGGGGAGTATAACAACAACACTACTCAACAAAAAACCTACCCCTATAAAAATATACTTTATTAGTTATTCAAACACGGATATACCACCAGTGGTACAAAAATTTAAAAACATCTACAGGAGGGATTATCAACCCGGGAATCTGGGCAGCGGCCCATGGCAGGAAACAATGTGGCACAATATGAAGAAATACAAAAAAATCTTACCACAAAAAGAGTAATATGCCTTCCCTGCCCCTAATAGGCCCTAAAGTCTGATGGCCTTCCTGTCAGCGGATGTTGGCATCCTAATTTTCGATGTGGTGCCCCCACTCCACAGCGGCTGTCTCATCAAACCCTAGGTTATCCCTTAGTCTATCAAAATCACAGACCACAAAAAATAAAACAATAGATTATAGATACAATTGATCTAAACTTGTTGTTTAGCCCTAATGCCTGTAACAGACAGCACCACTGAAAAAATAAATAAACCAGGATGGTCCAGGGCAAGCTTCTCCCATTCGCTCATGTGGATTTCCAGGTTTAGGCAATCGATTGTCTGGCATTCTGACCACGTTTAGCACACCTGGCCTGGGCTTTTAGCGGGAGATTGTAGACGCTGCAGAGCCCAACCAGTTCCAGGATTGCCATGTCGGGGATATTGTCTTGCCACCTAATGTGGAGAAGTCTAAGGAAAGAGCTCAGGTGAAAGTGATTCAGCTGTTTGGCATGCTGGCTGTAGACAGTCCAGGTCTCGCTGGCATGGAGAAGTGTGGTAAGGACCACCATGCAGTAGACCTTCAGCTTAGTGGTAAGGCTGAGTCCCATTCACTCCCAGATGGTCTTACAAAGTTTCTCAAATCCAGTGCTGGCTTTGGCAATTCTGTTGTTGACCTCAGTATCTATGGTCACTTCTCGGGAGAGTGTGCTGCCCAGGTAGGTGAATTTGTCAACTGCTTTGAGGTTATGCTCCTTCACCATAATGAGTGGTTGCTAGTATAGTTTCCCTGGAGCAGGTTGGTACAGAACTTCGGTCTTTCTGGTATTTATAATGAGACTGAAGTTGTCACAAACTTGTAAAAACAGTCCATTTCACACTGCATATGCTGCTGTGTGCTGGCATTAAGTGCGCAGTCATTAGTAAACAAGAAGTCACGGATGACAGTCTCCTGCACCTTTTGTAACAGCCTTCAGGCGTCTGGGGTTGAACAGCTTGCAGTCAGTCCTGTACCTGACATGGATTCTGTCTGCTATAGGCATCTCTCAACATGGCAGAAAAAAGCATACTGTACAGAGTTGGGGCAAGTACACAGCCTTGTTGCTTTGTTTGTAACTGGGAAGGTCTCCGATTTGTTTCTATCATTCAAGACTTTCACCTTTATACCATGATCGAGCTGCCTGACAATTATGATAATAATAAATATGGAAATTCACCGCACTCTCTTTAGGAATAGTTATGCAAATCTCATATTCATTTATTAGATGAGAACTGGGAGCGTAACAGAATATTTACATCATAAGCGATCATACGTTTCGGCTCAACCAGAGCCTTTGTCACGTATTCGCTGTGAAGAAACAGAAGAATATACAAAATACAACATAAATAAAATAAAAAAGCAAAATAATATAGTGGATTGTCAATACAATAATGCATCATCCTAGGCTTGAAAAGTAAGAGACAGATATGTCCACCGACAATAATATATAAGGACATCCGTGGAAATGATGAACCAGGGATCAAGATTCGGAGTGAGGCACACAAGATCCTGTGTATCCTGCAGGCAGGGATAGTATCATAAATATGAATCAAGATATACATTCTAGACATCACCCGAGAGAAAGATGTATTGTAAAACATATTATTAGCACCACATGCTTAAGTCACTCAATGCAATACAATGTTATAATATACTGGCACAGTAAGTTACCTTATTCCAGTTAGTGTGGTGTGCAGAGAGGGGGAGGGAAAGTCCCAGCAGTGAAGTGCAGACTCTGCAGGAGATAGTGAATATAGGTAAGCTGCTATTGAACAGGTCCAAGCCACTTGATGGAAGCCTCCATTAGCGCAATTTACTGCATTACTTAAGGTACTTTATCTGTCTCTATGGGCACGCCCTCTGATTCAATAGCAGCTTACCTATATTCACTATCTCCTGCAGAGTCTGCACTTCACTGCTGGGACTTTCCCTCCCCCTCTCTGCACACCACACTAACTGGAATAAGGTAACTTACTGTGCCAGTATATTATAACATTGTATTGCATTGAGTGACTTAAGCATGTGGTGCTAATAATATGTTTTACAATACATCTTTCTCTCGGGTGATGTCTAGAATGTATATCTTGATTCATATTTATGATACTATCCCTGCCTGCAGGATACACAGGATCTTGTGTGCCTCACTCCAAATCTTGATCCCTGGTTCATCATTTCCACGGATGTCCTTATATATTATTGTCGGTGGACATATCTGTCTCTTACTTTTCAAGCCTAGGATGATGCATTATTGTATTGACAATCCACTATATTATTTTGCTTTTTTATTTTATTTATGTTGTATTTTGTATATTCTTCTGTTTCTTCACAGCGAATACGTGACAAAGGCTCTGGTTGAGCCGAAACGTATGATCGCTTATGATGTAAATATTCTGTAACGCTCCCAGTTCTCATCTAATAAATTAATATGAGATTTGCATAACTATTCCTAAAGAGAGTGCGGTGAATTTCCATATTTATTGCTATTTGGACCATTGGTCCATTACACCAGCACCTCGCTTTATCATAGGCTGAGTGCACGCCGAAACCTTTCCTTGACAATTATGATAAACTTGTTCCAACAGCCAGACTTTGCCAATGTTTTCCACAGGCTGTCACTGCTGACTGTGTCGAGAGCCTTGGTCAAGTCGACAAAGGTCATGATAAAGTCATTACTATTACAGGGCACTCAGATACTCACCTTGCTTCCCAGGTCCCTCACAGCGTCCCGCCTCTTCTGCGCCCACAGCTGCGCTGGGGATGCCGTTCCCTGTGCATGCGCGCTAGGCCGCTTAGGTCGCGGTCGCATGCACTCCCAGCTTCTTTAACCCCTTCATGACCTTGCCGTTTTTTGCAATTCTGACCAGTGTCCCTTTATGAGGTAATAACTCAGGAACGCTTCAACGGATCCTAGCGATTCTGAGACAGTTTTTTCGTGACATATTGGGCTTCATGTTAGTGGTAAATTTAGGTCGATAATTTCTGAGTTTATTTGTGAAAAAAACGGAAATTTGGCAAAAATTTTGAAAATTTCGCAATTTTCACATTTTGAATTTTTATTCTGTTAAACCAGAGAGTTATGTGACACAAAATAGTTAATAAATAACATTTCCCACATGTCTACTTTACATCAGCACAATTTTGGAAACAAATTTTTTTTTTGCTAGGAAGTTATAAGGGTTAAAATTTGACCAGTGATTTCTCATTTTTACAACAAAATTTACAAAACCATTTTTTTTAGGGACCACCTCACATTTGAAGTCAGTTTGAGGGTTCTATATGGCTGAAAATACCCAAAAGTGACACCATTCTAAAAACTGCACCCCTCAAGGTGCTCAAAACCACATTCAAGAAGTTTATTAACCCTTCAGGTGTTTCACAGCAGCAGAAGCAACATGGAAGTAAAAAATGAACATTTAACTTTTTAGTCACAAAAATGATATTTTAGTGAAATTTTTTTTATTTTCCCAAGGGTAAAAGGAGAAACTGGACCACGGACGTTGTTGTCCAATTTGTCCTGAGTACGCTGATACCTCATATGTGGGGGTAAACCACTGTTTGGGCGCACGGCAGGGCTCGGAAGGGAAGGAGCGCCATTTGACTTTTTCAATGAAAAATTGGCTCCAATCTTTAGCGGACACCATGTCGCGTTTGGAGAGCCCCCGTGTGCCTAAACATTGGAGCTCCCCCACAAGTGACCCCATTTTGGAAACTAGACCCCCCAAGGAACTTATCTAGAAGAATAGTGAGCACTTTAAACCCCCAGGTGCTTCACAAATTGATCCGTAAAAATGAAAAAGTACTTTTTTTTCACAAAAAAATTATTTTAGCCTCAATTTTTTCATTTTCACATGGGCAACAGGATAAAATGGATCCTAAATTTTGTTGGGCAATTTCTCCTGAGTACACCAATACCTCACATGTGGGGGTAAACCACTGTTTGGGCACATGGTAAGGCTCGGAAGGGAAGGAGCGCCATTTGACTTTTTGAATGAAAAATTATCTCCATCGTTAGCGGACACCATGTCACGTTTGGAAAGCCCCTGTGTGCCTAAACATTGGAGCTCCTCCACAAGTGACCCCATTTTGGAAACTAGACCCCCCAAGGAACTCATCTAGAGGCATAGTGAGCACTTTAAACCCCCAGGTGCTTCACAAATTGATCCGCAAAAATGAAAAAGTACTTTTTTTTCACACAAAATTTCTTTTAGCCTCAATTCTTTCATTTTCACATGGGCAACAGGATAAAATGGATCCTAAAATTTGTTGGGCAATTTCTCCTGAGTATGCCGATACCTCATATGTGGGGGTAAACCACTGTTTGGGTGCACGGAAAGGCTCGGAAGGGGAGGCGTGCCATTTGACTTTTTGAATGGAAAATTAGCTCCAATCGTTAGCGGACACCATGTCGCGTTTGGAGAGCCCCTGTGTGCCTAAACATTGGAGCTCCCGCACAAGTGACCCCATTTTGGAAACTAGACCTCCCAAGGAACTAATCTAGATGTGTGGTGAGCACTTTGAACCCCCAAGTGCTTCACAGAAGTTTATAACGCAGAGCCATGAAAATAAAAAATAATTTTTCTTTTCTCAAAAATGATTTTTTAGCCCACAATTTTTTATTTTCCCAAGGGTAATAGGAGAAATTGGACCCCAAAAGTTGTTTTCCAGTTTCTCCTGAGTACGATGATACCCCATATGTGGGGGTAAACCACTGTTTTGGCACACGTCGGGGTTCGGAAGGGAAGTAGTGACGTTTTGAAATGCAGACTTTGATGGAATGCTCTGCGGGCATCAGGTTGCGTTTGCAGAGCCCCTGATGTGCCTAAACAGTAGGAACTCCCCACAAGTGACTCCATTTTGGAAACTAGACCCCCAAGGGAACTTATCTAGATGTGTGGTGAGCACTTTGAACCCCCAAGTGCTTCACAGAAGTTTATAACGCAGAGCCGTGAAAATAATAAATGTGTTTCCTCTCCTCAAAAATATTTTTTTAGCCCAGAATTTTTTATTTTTGCAAGAGTAACAGGAGAAATTGGACCCCAAAAGTTGTTGTCCAGTTTCTCCTGAGTACGCTGATACCCCATATGTGGGGGTAAACCACTGTTTGGGCACACGTCAGGGCTCGGAAGGGAAGTAGTGACATTTGAAATGCAGACTTTGATGGAATGGTCTGCGGGCATCACATTGCATTTGCAGAGCCCCTGATGTGCCTAAACAGTAGAAACACCCCACAAGTGACCCCATTTTGGAAACTAGACCCCCCAAGGAACTTATCTAGATGTGTGGTGAGCACGTTCAACCCCCAAGTGCTTCACAGAAGTTTACAACGCAGAGCCGTGAAAATAAAAAATCATTTTTCTTTCCTCAAAAAAGATGTTTTAGCAAGCAATTTTTTATTTTCACAAGGGTAACAGGAGAATTTGGACCCCAATATTTGTTGCTCAGTTTGTTGTGAGTACGCTGATACCCCATATGTGGGGGTAAACCACTGTTTGGGCACACGTCAGGGCTCGGAAGGGAAGTAGTGACATTTGAAATGCAGACTTTGATGGAATGGTCTGCGGGCATCACATTGCATTTGCAGAGCCCCTGATGTGCCTATACAGTAGAAACACCCCACAAGTGACCCCATTTTGGAAACTAGACCCCCAAAGGAACTTATCTAGATGTGTGGTGAGCACTTTCAACCCCCAAGTGCTTCACAGAAGTTTATAACGCAGAGCCGTGAAAATAAAAAATAATTGTTCTTTCCTCAAAAATTATGTTTTAGCAAGTAATTTTTTATTTTTGCAAGGGTAACAGGAGAAATTGGACCCCAACAGTTGTTGCCCAGTTTGTCCTGAGTACGCTGGTACCCCAAATGTGGGGGTAAACCACTGTTTGGGCGCACGTCGGGGCTTGGAAGGGCGGGAGCACCATTTGACTTTTTGAACGCAAGATTGGCTGGAATCAATGGTGGCGCCATGTTGCGTTTGGAGACCCCTGATGTGCCTAAACAGTGGAAACCCCTCAATTCTAACTTCAACACTAACCCCAACACACCCCTAATCCTAATCCCAACTGTAGCCATAACCCTAATCACAACCCTAACCCCAACACACCCCTAACCACAACCCTAACCGCAACACAACCGTAACCCTAATTCCAACCCTAATCCTAACCCTAATCCCAACCGTAACCCTAATCCCAACCCTAACCACAACTGTAACCCCAACACACCCCTAACCCTATCCGTAACCCTAACCACAAGCCTAATCTTAACCCTATTTCAAACCCTAGCCCTAATTCCAACCCTAACTCTAATTCCAACCCTAACCCTAAGGCTATGTGCCCACGTTGCGGATTCGTGTGAGATTTTTCCGCACGATTTTTGAAAAATCTGCAGGTAAAAGGCACTGCGTTTTGCCTGCGGATTTACAGCAGATTTCCAGTGTTTTTTTGTGCGGATTTCACCTGCGGATTCCTATTGAGGAACAGGTGTAAAACGCTGCGGAATCCGCACAAAGAATTGACATGCTGCGGAAAATACAATGCAGCGTTTCTGCACGGAATTTTCCGCACCATGGGCACAGCGGATTTGGTTTTCCTTAGGTGTACATGGTACTGTAAACCTGATGGAAAACTGCTTCGAATTCGCAGCGGCCAATCCGCTGCGGATCCGCGGCCAATCCGCTGCCAATCCGCTGCGGATCCGCGGCCAATCCGCTGCCAATCCGCTGCAGATCCGCGGCCAATCCGCTGCGGATCCGCTGCCGATCCGCTGCGGATCCGCGGCCAATCCGCTGCCAATCCGCTGCAGATCCGCGGCCAATCCGCTGCGGATCCGCTGCGGATCCGCGGCCAATCCGCTGCCGATCCGCTGCAGATCCGCGGCCAATCCGCTGCGGATCCGCTGCCGATCCGCGGCCGATCCGCGGCCGATCCGCTGCGGATCCGCTGCCGATCCGCGGCCGATCCGCTGCGGATCCGCGGCCGATCCGCTGCGGATCCGCGGCCGATCCGCTGCGGATCCGTGGCCGATCCGTGGCCGATCCGCTGCCGATCCGCTGCCGATCCGCTGCGGATCCGCGGCCGATCCGCTCTGTGTGCACATGCCATAACCCTACCCCTAACCCTAACCCTACCCGTAACCCTAACCCTACCCCTAACCCTACCCCTAACCCTAACCCTAGTGGAAAAAGAAAAAAAAATATTTTCTTTATTTTATTATTGTCCCTACCTATGGGGGTGATAAAGGGGGGGGTTTATTTATTATTTTTTTATTTTGATCGCTGTGGTAGAACCTACCACAGCGATCAAAATGTACCTGTAACGAATCTGCCAGCCTGCAGATTCGGCGGGCGCACTGAGCATGCGCCCGCCATCTTGGAAGATGGCGGCGCCCAGGGAGAAGACGGACCGACTTCGGGAGGATCGGTAAGTATGAGGGGGTGGTGGGGGGGTGGATCGGAGCACAGGGGGGGGGATCGGAGGACGGGGGGAGCGGACAGGAGCACGGGGGAGCGGGCAGGAGGACGGGGAAGCGGACAGGAGGACGGAGAGGACCGGGCCACATAACGGACGACTGGGGAGGAGATCGGGGGCGGTGGGGGGGGCCAGAACATGATTTCCAGCCATGGCAGATGCTATTGCAGCATCGGCCATGGCTGGATTGCAATATTTCACCATTTTCATAGGTGAAATATTGCAAATTGCTCTGATTGGCTGTTGCACTTTCAACAGCCAATCAGAGTGATCGTAGCCACGTGGGGGCAAAGCCACCCCCCCTAGGCTGAAGTACAACTCCCCCTCTCCCTGCAGATCAGGTAAAATAGGAATTAACCCTTTCACCCGATCTGCAGGGATGCGATCATTCCATGACGCCGCATAGGCGTCATGGGTCGGGAAGGGGTTAAGAGGACGGGTTGTACTGACTCGGAAGCGCTGTCCTGCCTGGGAGCGGCCTCTGGGTATATCAGGTTGCTTCCTGCTAGAGGAAGCGCCTGATTGCTATTGTGCTTTCCGTGCTCCCTCCAGGTCCACTTAGTTTTCCGTATGTCAGGTCCTTGTACGCCTCCAGTGTGTGCGTGTTCTGCTCTGTCCCTGTACGCTTCCAGTGTGTGCGTGCTCTTTTCCTGCATGCTTCCAGTGCGTGTGTGCTCTGCTCAGTCCCTGTACACTTCCAGTGTGTGCTCTGCTCTGTCCTTGTATGCTTCCAGTGCATGCATACTCTGCTCTGTCCCTGTATGCTTCCAGTGCGCGCATGCTTTGCTCAGTCCCTGTACACTTCCAGTGCGTGCTCTGCTCTGTCCCTGCATGCTTCCAGTGTGTGCGTGCGCTGCTCAGTCTCTGTACCCTTCCAGTGCGTGCTCTGCTCTGTCCCTGCACGCTTCCAGTGCTTGTAAGCTCTGCCCCATCCCTGTTGTGAATTAGACTTTTTTGGCTCCCTCTTGTGGTCACTAGTGATATGACTCTGGGATTGTCTTTCCCTTGTTTGGCACCCACCTGGGTCATTAGTCCAGGGGTGTTGCTATATAAACTTCCTGAATTCTCAGTCTGGTGCCTGGCATCGTTGTAATCAGTTCCTTTCTGTTTGCTCCTGTCTGCTAGTCATGGTTCTTGCAAAATTAAGCTAAGTCCTGCTTCCTTGTTTTTTGGTTATTTGCATTGCTCTTATTTATTTGTCCAGCTTGTACTAAATGTGATTCCTGATTTTGCTGGAAGCTTTAGGGGGCTGGTATCCTCCCCCCGGGCCGTTAGACGGTTCGGGGGTTCTTGTATATCCAGCGTGGAAATTTTGATAGGGTTTTTGCTGACCGTATAAGTCATCTTACTATATTCTGCTATTAGTCAGTGGGCCTCTCTTTGCTAAATATCTAGTTCATTCTTACGTTTGTCTTTTCTTCTTACCTCACCGTTATTATTTGTTGGGGGCTTGTATCCAACTTTTGGGGTCTTTTCTCTGGAGGCAAGAAAGGTCTATCTTTTCCCTTCTAGGGTTAGTTAGTTCTCCGGCTGGCGCGAGACGTCTAGAACCAACGTAGGCACGTTCCCCGGCTGCTGCTATTTGTGGTGCTAGGATTAGTTATACGGTCAGCCCAGTTACCACTGTCCTATGAGCTGGTTGTTTGTGTTTGCAGACTTGGTAATTACTTCTGAGACCCTCTGCCATTGGGGTCATAACAGTATGCCAGGCCTAAGTTGAATGTTTAATGCATTGCAGAAGTGAGATAATAAGAAAGGAAATTCTGAGTTTTTTTTTTTTTTTTTCTTTCTTCCTCCCCTTTACCTCTGAGTGGCTTGTGCTTGCTGCAGACATGAATGTCCAGACCTTGATTACAAGTGTAGATCAGCTTGCTGCTCGTGTGCAGGGCATACAAGATTTTGTTACTAGTAGTCCTATGTCTGAACCTAAAATACCTATTCCTGAACTGTTCTCTGGAGACCGATTTAAGTTTAGGAATTTCAGGAATAATTGTAAATTGTTTCTGTCTCTGAGACCCCGTTCATCTGGAGACTCGGCTCAGCAAGTTAAAATTGTTATCTCTTTTTTGCGGGGCGACCCTCAGGATTGGGCTTTCTCGCTAGCGCCAGGAGATCCGGCATTGGCAAATATTGATGCGTTCTTTCTGGCGCTCGGATTGCTTTACGAGGAACCCAATCTTGAAATTCAGGCAGAAAAAGCCTTGCTGGCTATTTCTCAGGGCCAGGATGAAGCTGAAGTGTATTGCCAAAAATTTCGGAAATGGTCCGTGCTTACTCAGTGGAATGAGTGTGCTCTGGCCGCTAATTTCAGAAATGGCCTTTCAGAAGCCATTAAGAATGTGATGGTGGGTTTCTCCATTCCTACAAGTCTGAATGATTCCATGGCGCTGGCTATTCAAATTGACCGGCGTTTGCGGGAGCGCAAAGCCGCTAATCCTCTGGTGGTGTTGTCTGAACAAACACCTGATTTAATGCAATGTGGTAGAATTCAGACTAGAAATGAACGGAAAAATCATAGACGTCAGAATGGGTTGTGTTTTTACTGTGGTGATTCTACACATGTTATATCAGCATGCTCTAAATGCCTAACAAGGGTTGTTAGTCCTGTCGCCATTGGTAATTTGCAACCTAAATTTATTTTGTCTGTGACTTTAATTTGCTCATTGTCCTCCTACCCTGTTATGGCGTTTGTGGATTCAGGTGCTGCCCTGAGTCTTATGGATCTGTCATTTGCCAAGCGCTGTGGTTTTGTTCTTGAGCCGTTGGTAAATCCTATCCCTCTTAGAGGTATTGATGCTACGCCATTGGCGGAAAATAAACCGCAGTTTTGGACACAGGTAACCATGTGCATGACTCCTGAACATCGGGAGGTGATTCGTTTTCTTGTGCTGCATAAAATGCATGATTTGGTCGTTTCGGGTCTGCCATGGTTACAGACCCATAATCCAGTCTTGGATTGGAAGGCAATGTCTGTGTCAAGTTGGGTCTGTCAGGGAATTCATGGTGATTCCCCCCCGGTGTCTATTGCTTCCTCTACTCCGGAAGTTCCTGAGTATTTGTCTGATTATCAGGATGTCTTCAGCGAGTCTAAGTCCAGTGCACTGCCTCCTCATAGGGAATGTGACTGTGCAATAGATTTGATTCCTGGCAGTAAGTTTCCTAAGGGGAGACTGTTTAATCTGTCGGTACCTGAACATACCGCGATGCGTTCATATATCAAGGAGTCTCTTGAGAAGGGGCATATCTGTCCTTCTTCTTCCCCTCTTGGTGCGGGATTCTTTTTTGTGGCCAAAAAGGACGGATCTTTGAGGCCTTGTATTGACTATCGGCTTTTAAATAAGATCACTGTCAAATTTCAGTATCCTTTGCCGCTGTTGTCAGATTTGTTTGCCCGGATTAAAGGTGCCAAGTGGTTCACCAAGATAGACCTTCGTGGTGCGTACAACCTTGTGCGCATTAGGCAGGGCGATGAATGGAAAACCGCATTCAATACGCCCGAAGGTCATTTTGAGTACTTGGTGATGCCATTTGGGCTCTCTAATGCACCTTCAGTTTTTCAGTCCTTCATGCATGACATTTTCCGGAAGTATCTGGATAAATTTTTGATTGTTTATCTGGATGATATTCTGTTTTTTTCTGATGATTGGGACTCGCATGTGGAGCAGGTCAGAATGGTTTTTGAGATTCTGCGTGAAAATTCTTTGTTTGTAAAAGGCTCAAAGTGTCTCTTTGGTGTACAGAAGGTTCCCTTTTTGGGGTTCATTTTTTCCCCTTCTGCTGTGGAGATGGATCCAGTCAAGGTCCGAGCTATTCATGATTGGACTCAACCCTCTTCAGTTAAGAGTCTTCAGAAGTTCTTGGGTTTTGCTAACTTCTACCGTCGTTTTATCGCAAATTTCTCTAGCGTTGTTAAACCGCTGACGGATATGACCAAGAAAGGCTCTGATGTAGCTAACTGGGCTCCTGCTGCCGTGGAGGCTTTCCAGGAGTTGAAACGCCGGTTTACTTCGGCGCCTGTTTTGTGCCAGCCTGACGTCTCACTTCCCTTTCAGGTTGAGGTGGATGCTTCGGAGATTGGGGCAGGGGCCGTTTTGTCGCAGAGAGGCCCTGGTTGCTCTACTATGAGACCTTGTGCCTTTTTCTCTAGGAAGTTTTCGCCGGCAGAGCGAAATTATGATGTGGGCAATCGGGAGTTGTTGGCCATGAAGTGGGCATTTGAGGAGTGGCGTCATTGGCTCGAGGGTGCTAAGCATCGTGTGGTGGTCTTGACTGATCACAAAAATCTGATGTATCTCGAGTCTGCTAAATGCCTGAATCCTAGACAGGCCCGCTGGTCATTGTTTTTCTCCCGTTTTGACTTTGTGGTCTCGTATTTACCAGGTTCTAAGAATGTGAAGGCCGATGCTCTGTCTAGGAGCTTTGTGCCTGATGCTCCTGGAGTCGCTGAACCTGCGGGTATTCTTAAGGAAGGAGTTATCGTGTCTGCTATTTCTCCAGATCTGCGACGTGTGTTACAGAGATTTCAGGCTGGTAGGCCTGACTCTTGTCCACCTGACAGATTGTTTGTGCCTGCTAGATGGACCAGCAGAGTCATTTCCGAGGTTCATTCCTCGGTGTTGGCAGGGCACCCGGGAATTTTTGGCACCAGAGATCTGGTGGCCAGGTCCTTTTGGTGGCCTTCCTTGTCAAGGGATGTGCGGTCATTTGTGCAGTCCTGTGGTACTTGTGCTCGAGCTAAGCCTTGCTGCTCTCGTGCCAGCGGGTTGCTCTTGCCCTTGCCTGTCCCGAAGAGACCTTGGACACACATCTCTATGGATTTCATTTCTGATCTTCCGGTGTCTCAGGGCATGTCTGTCATCTGGGTGATATGTGATCGTTTCTCCAAGATGATCCATTTGGTTCCTTTGCCTAAGCTGCCCTCCTCTTCTGATCTGGTTCCTGTGTTCTTCCAGAACGTGGTTCGTTTGCACGGCATTCCTGAGAATATTGTGTCGGACAGAGGATCCCAGTTTGTTTCCAGGTTCTGGCGATCCTTTTGTGGTAGGATGGGCATTGAGTTGTCGTTTTCATCCGCTTTCCATCCCCAGACTAACGGACAAACGGAGCGAACTAATCAGACTCTGGAGGCTTATTTGAGGTGTTTTGTCTCTTCTGATCAGGATGATTGGGTGACCTTCTTACCGTTGGCGGAATTTGCCCTTAATAATCGGGCTAGTTCCGCCACCTTGGTTTCGCCATTTTTCTGCAACTCTGGTTTCCATCCTCGTTTTTCCTCGGGACATGTGGAGCCTTCTGACTGTCCTGGGGTGGATTCCGTGGTGGATAGGTTGCAGCGGATCTGGAGTCATGTGGTGGACAACTTGAAGTTGTCACAGGAGAAGGCTCAGCGTTTTGCCAACCGCCGCCGCGGTGTGGGTCCCCGACTTCGCGTTGGGGATTTGGTATGGCTGTCTTCTCGATTTGTTCCTATGAAGGTCTCCTCTCCCAAATTTAAGCCTCGCTTCATTGGTCCTTACAAGATATTGGAAATCATTAATCCTGTATCCTTTCGCCTGGATCTTCCGGTGTCGTTTGCCATCCACAACGTATTTCATAGGTCCTTGTTGCGGCGGTACGTTGTGCCTGTGGTTCCTTCTGCTGAGCCTCCTGCTCCGGTGTCGGTTGAGGGCGAGTTGGAGTACGTGGTGGAGAAGATCTTGGATTCTCGTCTCTCCAGGCGGAGGCTTCAGTACCTGGTCAAGTGGAAGGGCTATGGTCAGGAGGATAATTCCTGGGTGGTCGCCTCTGATGTGCATGCGGCCGATTTGGTTCGTGCCTTTCACACCGCTCATCCTGATCGCCCTGGTGGTCTTGGTGAGGGTTCGGTGCCCCCTCACTAAGGGGGGGTACTGTTGTGAATTTATCTTTTTGGCTCCCTCTAGTGGTTACTAGTGATTTGACTCTGGGAATGTCTGCCATCCCTTGTATGCTCACCTGGGTCGTTAGGTCAGGGGTGTTGCTATATAAGCTCCCTGGACCTTCAGTTCAATGCCCGGCAATGTTGTAATCAGAGCTAATCTGCTGTGCTCTTGTCTACTGATCCTGGTTCCTGCTAAATTAAGCTAAGTCTGCTTTCTTGCTTTTTCTTATTTGTTTTTGTTTGCATTTTTGTCCAGCTTGTACATAATTTGTATCCTAACCTTGCTGGAAGCTCTAGGGAGGCTGGAGTTCTCCCCCCGGGCCGTTAGACGGTTCGGGGGTTCTTGAATCTCCAGTGTGGATTTTTGTTAGGGTTTTTGTTGACCATATAAGTTATCTTACTACATTCTGCTATTAGTAAGTGGGCCTCTCTTTGCTAAACCTAGTTCATCTCTGTGTTTGTCATTTCCTCTTACCTCACCGTTATTATTTGTGGGGGGCTTGTATCCTACTTTTGGGGTCTATTCTCTGGAGGCAAGAGAGGTCTTTGTTTTCCTCTTCTAGGGGTAGTTAGTCCTCCGGCTGGCGCGAGACATCTAGCGACCAACGTAGGCATGTTCCCCGGCTACTTCTAGTGTTGGCGTTAGGAGTAGATATATGGTCAACCCAGTTACCACTGCCCTATGAGCTGGATTTTTGTACGTCACAGACTTACTTGTTCCTCTGAGACCCTCGCCATTGGGGTCATAACAGGATTTGGTATGGCTGTCTTCTCGATTTGTTCCTATGAAGGTCTCCTCTCCTAAATTTAAGCCTCGCTTCATCGGTCCTTACAAGATATTGGAAATCCTTAATCCCGTGTCCTTTCGCTTGGATCTTCCTGTGTCGTTTGCCATTCACAACGTGTTCCATAGGTCTTTGTTGCGGCGGTACGTTGTACCTGTGGTTCCTTCTGTTGAGCCTCCTGCTCCGGTGTTGGTTGAGGGTGAGTTGGAGTACGTGGTGGAGAAGATCTTGGATTCTCGTCTCTCCAGGCGGAGGCTTCAGTATCTGGTCAAGTGGAAGGGCTATGGTCAGGAGGATAATTCCTGGGTGGTTGCCTCTGATGTGCATGCGGCCGATTTAGTTCGTGCCTTTCACGCTGCTCATCCTGATCGCCCTGGTGGTCTTGGTGAGGGTTCGGTGACCCCTCCTTAAAGGGGGGGTACTGTTGTGAATTAGACTTTTTTGGCTCCCTCTTGTGGTCACTAGTGATATGACTCTGGGATTGTCTTTCCCTTGTTTGGCACCCACCTGGGTCGTTAGTCCAGGGGTGTTGCTATATAAACTTCCTGAATTCTCAGTCTGGTGCCTGGCATCGTTGTAATCAGTTCCTTTCTGTTTGCTCCTGTCTGCTGGTCGTGGTTCTTGCAAAATTAAGTTAAGTCCTGCTTCCTTGTTTTTTGGTTATTTGCATTGCTCTTATTTATTTGTCCAGATTGTACTAAATGTGATTCCTGATTTTGCTGGAAGCTCTAGGGGGCTGGTGTTCTCCCCCCGGGCCGTTAGACGGTTCGGGGGTTCTTGTATATCCAGCGTGGAAATTTTGATAGGGTTTTTGCTGACCGTATAAGTCATCTTACTATATTCTGCTATTAGTCAGTGGGCATCTCTTTGCTAAATATCTAGTTCATTCTTACGTTTGTCTTTTCTTCTTACCTCACCGTTATTATTTGTTGGGGGCTTGTATCCAACTTTTGGGGTATTTTCTCTGGAGGCAAGAAAGGTCTATCTTTTCCTTTCTAGGGTTAGTTAGTTCTCCGGCTGGCGCGAGACGTCTAGAACCAACGTAGGCACGTTCCCCGGCTGCTGCTATTTGTGGTGCTAGGATTAGTTATACGGTCAGCCCAGTTACCACTGTCCTATGAGCTAGTTTTTTGTGTTTGCAGACTTGGTAATTACTTCTGAGACCCTCTGCCATTGGGGTCATAACACATCCCTATACTCCATGTGCTCTGCTCTGTCCAGGATCCAGTACCCTCTGTGTGATCCCTGCCGTGTCCTGTTTTCCGGGTTTTCTCTGTGGCTGCTCCGCCGATCTGGTCCTCGGTGATTACCCTGATTCTCCTCGTTGTCCTCGAGCCGTCCCTCTGGCACAAGCTATCATGGTGTATCTCCCTCCTAGGCTTTCCCCTAACGGTCCCAGTATAGGGGTCAGTTCCACCTGGTCAGCTCGCCTGGGAGCCTGTTATGATCCTTAGTGGCTGAGGATCACGAATAGACCAGCAAGTGAATAAACTAAGGACAAGCTCTAGGGAGATGGTAACTGGACTGATCGCAAATCTGAACCTATGCAACACAACTAGAGGTAGCCGGTGAACGTGCCTAAAAATTGCCTAGACGTCTCGAGCCAGCCTGAAGAACTAGCTACCCCTATAGAGAAAGAGAGACCTCGCTTGCCTCCAGAGAAATAATCCCCAAAGATATAGAAGCCCCCAACAAATATTAACGGTGAAGTAAGAAGAAGGCACATACGTAGGGATGAAATCAGATTCAGCAAAAGAGGCCCACTAGTACTAGAAAGCAGAAAATAGAGCAGGGGTCTATGCGATCAATAAAAAACCCTTAAAAAATATCCATCCTGAGATTTCAAGAACCCACGCACCAACTAATGGTGTGTGGGGAGAAACTCAGTCCACTAGAGCATCCAGCAAGCGAGGGAATCACATTTTAGCAAGCTGGACAAGACAACATGATAAACACTGCTGATCAAAAAATGAGCAAACAAAACTTAGCTTGTCCTGGATGGACTGGGAGCAAGGTAGTCAGAAGGAATCTGAGTAGCACTGATTACATCGACAGCCGGCCACAAGTGGAAGCAAAACAGAGCTAAATAGGAACCTCCCAGAGGATAACGAACCAGCTGATAGCCAGAGACCAGCAGGATAACAAACAAAGCCACCAGGGGGAGCCCAAAGCAAAAGTCACACCATACCACCAGTGACCACAAGAGGGAGCCTGAAAACAGAGTTCACAACAGTACCCCCCATTAAGGAGGGGTCACCGAACCCTCATGAAAACCCCCAGGGCGATCAGGATGAGCCACATGGAAGGCACGAACCAAATCGGCCGCATGAACATCAGAGGCGACAACCCAAGAATTATCCTCCTGACCATAGCCCTTCCACTTGACCAAATACTGGAGCCTCCGTCTAGAAACACGAGAATCCAAGATCTTCTCCACCACGTATTCCAATTCTCCCTCAACCAGCACCGGGGCAGGAGGCTCAACCGGAGGAACCACAGGTACCACATACCTCCGCAACAACGAGCGATGGAACACATTATGAATAGCAAATGATGCCGGGAGGTCCAGACGGAATGACACAGGGCCAAGGACTTCCAGAATCTTATAAGGACCGATAAACCGAGGCTTGAACTTAGGAGAGGAGACCTTCATAGGAACGAAGCGAGAAGACAACCACCCCAAGTCCCCAACGCGAAGTCGGGGACCCACACAGCGACGGCGGTTGGCAAAGAGCTGAGCCTTCTCTTGTGACAACCTCAAATTGTCCACTGTTGTGAATTCTGTTTGTGGGCTCCCCCGGTGGTGTTTTATGGTAGTGCCACTTATTTGCCTTCTTCTATCCTTGATCACCTGTTGACACCCATTAGGGGAGTTTCCTATTTAAGGCTGCTTGGCTGCTGGTCTGATGCCGGCCAACAATGTATCAGTAGCATTCTGTTGCATTCTCCTGCCTCAAGATCCTGTTCAGCTAAGTTGAATTTTGTTTCTAGTTTATGCTATTTTTGTCCAGCTATTTGCAATGTGACTCTCTGTAGTTGGAAGCTCTCGTGGACTGAAATTGCCACTCCAGTGGCATGAGTTGTCACTGGAGTTTTAAAGTAATTTCAGGATGGTGTTTTTGAGTAGTGTTTTGAAGTTGACCGTGAAGTGACTCTTTCCTGTACTTCTGCTATCTAGTAAGCGGACCTCACTGTGCTAAATCTGCTGTTCATCCTACCTATGTCTTTTCCTCTTGACTCACCGTCAATATCTGTGGGGGGCTGCTATCTCCTTTTGGGGTTCATCTCTGGAGGTAAGGCAGGCCTGTATATTCCTCTGATAGGGGTAGTTAGATCTCCGGCTGGCGCGTGGTGTCTAGGGCATCGTAGGAAACACTCCCCGGCTACTTCCAGTGTCGTGTCAGGTTCAGGTCACGGTCACTTTAGTTCCCATCACCCGAGAGCTAGTCCGTTGTTATTTTGATTTCCCTGCCATTGGGAAAATCATAACAGTTTGGCCGGCCCACATGTGTTAAAACTATGCACTAAAGCAGGAAAGGATATGAAAAGGTTTTTTTTCCTTCTGTGTTTGGAAAGTGCACCTTAGTGCTTATTTGTACTCCTTGCTTAAACTGCAGTCTTCACCTTTTATTTTTTTTTTTTTTTTTCCTCTCCTCTTAATCTCTGAATGGCTTTGGTTACACCTGTTTGAATCATGGATCCACAGAGTTTGGTTGCAGGTTTGAATAACCTGGCTACAAAGGTCCAGAACTTACAAGATTTTGTTATACGTGCTCCAATGTCTGAACCTAAGATCCCTATGCCTGAATTTTTTACCGGAGACAGATCCCGTTTTTTGAATTTCAGAGAGAATTGTAAATTGTTTTTGTCTCTGAAATCTCACTCTGCTGGTGATCCTGCGCAACAGGTTAAAATTGTTATTTCTCTATTGCGGGGTGACCCACAAAGTTGGGCATTTGCATTGTCGCCAGGGGATCCTGCGTTATTAAATGTAGATGCGTTTTTTCTGGCTTTGGGGTTGCTTTATGAAGAACCTAATTTAGAGATTTTGGCTGAGAAAGCCTTGATAGCTCTTTCCCAAGGGCAAGATGAAGCTGAGATATACTGCCAAAAATTTCGTAAATGGTCGGTGCTTACTAAATGGAATGAGTGCGCTCTAGCAGCTAATTTCAGAGAAGGTCTCTCTGATGCCGTGAAGGATGTCATGGTGGGGTTCCCTGTGCCTACAGGTCTGAATGATGCCATGAAATTGGCTATCCAGATTGATCGGCGTTTACGGGAGCGCAAATCTGTGCACCATATGGCGGTATCTTCTGAGCAAAAATCTGTGCACCATATGGCGGTATCTTTTGAGCAAAAACCTGTGCACCATATGGCGGTATCTTCTGAGCAAAAACCTGTGCACCATATGGCGGTATCTTCTGAGCAAAAACCTGTGCATCATTTGGCGGTGACCTCTGAAAAGGCACCAGAGCATATGCAATGCGATAGTGTATTGTCTAGAGGCGAACGACAGAATTACAGGCGCAAAAATGGGTTGTGCTTCTATTGTGGAGATCCAGCTCATGTTATATCAGCATGCTCTAAACGCATAAAGAAGGTTGATAAAAAGGTTGATAAATCTTTTTCTATGGGTACCTTGCAGTCTAAATTTCTTTTGTCCGTGACATTGATTTGTACTTTTTCATCTGTTACTGTGGATGCTTATGTGGATTCTGGCGCCGCTCTGAGTCTCATGGATTGGTCCTTTGCCAAGCGTTGTGGGTTTGATTTAGAGCCTCTGGAGGTTTCTATTCCCTTAAAGGGTATTGATTCTACACCTTTGGCTAGCAATAAACCACAATATTGGACACAAGTGACTATGCATCTTTCCCCAGACCATCAGGAGATTATTCGTTTCCTTGTGTTATATAATCTACATGACGTATTAGTACTTGGATTACCATGGTTACAAATTCATAATCCAGTCTTGGACTGGAGATCAATGTCTGTGCTGAGCTGGGGATGTCAGGGGATTCATGGGGATGCACCTTTGGTTCCCATTTCTTCATCTACTCCCTCTGAGATCCCAGCATTTCTGTCAGATTTTTATGATGTCTTTCAGGAGCCTAAAACTGATTCTCTCCCCCCTCACAGAGAGTGTGACTGCGCTATTGAGTTGATTCCCGGTAGTAAATTTCCTAAGGGTCGCTTGTTTAATTTGTCTGTACCTGAACATACTGCTATGCGGGAGTATATCAGACAATCTTTGGAAAAGGGTCATATTCGCCCTTCTTTGTCTCCACTGGGGGCAGGGTTTTTCTTTGTGGGTAAAAAGGATGGTTCATTGAGACCTTGTATCGACTATCGACTTCTGAATAAGATTACAGTTAAATACCAGTACCCGTTACCTTTACTGACTGATCTTTTTGCTCGCATAAAGGGGGCGAAGTGGTTCACTAAGATCGATCTACGTGGTGCGTATAATTTGGTTCGGATTAAGCAGGGGGATGAGTGGAAGACCGCATTTAATACGCCTGAAGGCCATTTTGAGTATTTGGTAATGCCTTTCGGTCTCGCGAATGCCCCTTCCGTTTTTCAGTCCTTTATGCACGATATTTTCCGTGAATATCTGGATAAATTTATGATTGTGTATTTGGATGATATTTTGATTTTTTCGGAGGACTGGGAATCTCATGTTCAACAGGTCAGGAGAGTTTTTCAGGTTTTACGAGCTAATTCTCTATTTGTGAAGGGCTCAAAGTGTATTTTTGGGGTGCAGAGAATTTCCTTTTTGGGATATATTTTTTCCCCTTCATCTATGGAGATGGACCCTGTTAAGGTTCAGGCTATTTGTGATTGGGTACAACCTACTTCTCTAAAGAGTCTTCAGAAATTCTTGGGATTTGCTAATTTCTATCGCCGATTCATAGCGGGTTTTTCTGCCATTGCTAAACCTTTGACTGATTTGACCAAGAAGGGTGCTGATGTTGCTAATTGGTCCTCTGCGGCTGTGGAGGCCTTTCGGGAGCTTAAGCGCCGCTTTTCTTCTGCTCCTGTGTTGCGCCAGCCTGATGTTTCGCTCCCGTTCCAGGTTGAAGTAGATGCTTCCGAGATCGGAGCAGGTGCAGTTTTGTCGCAGAAAGGTCCTGACTGCTCAGTGATGAGACCATGTGCGTTTTTCTCTCGAAAGTTTTCGCCCGCTGAGCGAAATTATGATGTTGGAAATCGGGAGCTCTTGGCCATGAAGTGGGCATTTGAGGAGTGGCGTCATTGGCTTGAGGGTGCTAGACACCAGGTGGTGGTCTTGACTGACCACAAAAATCTAATTTATCTTGAGTCAGCCAGGCGTCTGAATCCTAGACAGGCGCGCTGGTCGTTGTTTTTCTCTCGATTTAACTTTGTGGTTTCATATCTGCCTGGGTCTAAGAATGTGAGGGCGGATGCCCTCTCTAGGAGTTTTGAGCCTGACTCGCCTGGTGATTCCGAACCTACTGGCATCCTGAAGGATGGGGTGATATTGTCAGCTGTCTCCCCAGACCTGCGGCGCTCTTTGCAGGAGTTTCAGGTGGATAGGCCTGATCGCTGTCCGCCTGGTAGACTGTTTGTCCCTGATGACTGGACCAGTAGAGTTATTTCGGAGGTTCACTCTTCCGCGTTGGCAGGTCATCCTGGAATTTTTGGCACCAGGGATCTGGTGTCTAGGTCCTTCTGGTGGCCTTCCTTGTCTCGAGATGTACGTATTTTTGTGCAGTCTTGTGATGTTTGTGCTCGGGCTAAGCCCTGCTGTTCCCGGGCCAGCGGGTTGTTGTTGCCCTTGCCTATTCCTAAGAGGCCTTGGACGCACATCTCTATGGACTTTATTTCTGACCTTCCTGTTTCTCGTAGGATGTCCGTCATCTGGGTGGTGTGTGACCGTTTTTCCAAGATGGTTCACTTGGTACCTTTGCCCAAATTGCCCTCCTCCTCTGAGCTGGTCCCTCTATTTTTTCAGAATGTTGTGCGTTTGCATGGTATTCCTGAGAATATAGTGTCTGACAGGGGTACTCAGTTTGTGTCTAGATTTTGGCGGGCGTTCTGTGCCAGGATGGGCATCGACTTGTCTTTTTCGTCTGCATTCCATCCTCAGACTAATGGCCAGACTGAGCGTACTAATCAGACCTTGGAGACTTACTTGAGGTGTTTTGTGTCCGCTGATAAGGCGATTGGCTTGATTTTTTGCCATTGGCAGAGTTTGCCCTTAACAATCGGGCCAGTTCTGCCACTTTGGTTTCTCCTTTTTTTTGTAATTCAGGGTTTCACCCTCGCTTTTCGTCCGGTCAATTGGAGTCTTCGGATTGTCCTGGAGTAGATGCTGTGGTTGATAGAATGCATCAGATTTGGGGACAGGTTGTGGACAATCTGAAGTTGTCCCAGGAGAAGACTCAACAGTTCACTAATCGTCATCGGCGTGTTGGTCCTCGTCTTTGTGTTGGGGACCTGGTTTGGTTGTCTTCTCGATTTGTTCCTATGAAGGTCTCGTCTCCTAAGTTTAAGCCTCGGTTTATCGGCCCTTATAGGATTCTGGAGGTTCTCAATCCTGTGTCCTTTCGTTTGGACCTCCCAGCATCTTTTACTATTCATAATGTTTTTCATCGGTCATTGTTGCGGAGGTATGAGGTGCCGGTTGTTCCGTCTGCTGATCCTCCTGCTCCTGTGCTGGTTGAGGGTGAGTTGGAGTATGTGGTGGAAAAGATCTTGGACTCCCGTGTTTCCAGACGGAAACTTCAGTATCTGGTTAAGTGGAAAGGCTATGGTCAGGAGGATAATTCTTGGGTGACAGCATCTGATGTTCATGCTCCTGATTTGGTTCGTGCATTTCATAGTGCTCATCCAGATCGCCCTGGTGGTTCTGGTGAGGGTTCGGTGCCCCCTCCTTAAGGGGGGGGTACTGTTGTGAATTCTGTTTGTGGGCTCCCCCGGTGGTGTTTTATGGTAGTGCCACTTATTTGCCTTCTTCTATCCTTGATCACCTGTTGACACCCATTAGGGGAGTTTCCTATTTAAGGCTGCTTGGCTGCTGGTCTGATGCCGGCCAACAATGTATCAGTAGCATTCTGTTGCATTCTCCTGCCTCAAGATCCTGTTCAGCTAAGTTGAATTTTGTTTCTAGTTTATGCTATTTTTGTCCAGCTATTTGCAATGTGACTCTCTGTAGTTGGAAGCTCTCGTGGACTGAAATTGCCACTCCAGTGGCATGAGTTGTCACTGGAGTTTTAAAGTAATTTCAGGATGGTGTTTTTGAGTAGTGTTTTGAAGTTGACCGTGAAGTGACTCTTTCCTGTACTTCTGCTATCTAGTAAGCGGACCTCACTGTGCTAAATCTGCTGTTCATCCTACGTATGTCTTTTCCTCTTGACTCACCGTCAATATCTGTGGGGGGCTGCTATCTCCTTTTGGGGTTCATCTCTGGAGGTAAGGCAGGCCTGTATATTCCTCTGATAGGGGTAGTTAGATCTCCGGCTGGCGCGTGGTGTCTAGGGCATCGTAGGAAACACTCCCCGGCTACTTCCAGTGTCGTGTCAGGTTCAGGTCACGGTCACTTTAGTTCCCATCACCCGAGAGCTAGTCCGTTGTTATTTTGATTTCCCTGCCATTGGGAAAATCATAACAGTCCACCACATGATACCAAATCTGATGCAACCTATCCACCACAACATCCACTCCAGGACAGTCAGAAGGCTCCACCTGACCCGAGGAAAAACGAGGATGAAACCCCGTATTACAAAAAAAAGGAGAAACCAAAGTAGCAGAACTAGCCCGATTATTAAGGGCAAACTCGGCCAACGGCAAAAAAGTAACCCAGTCGTCCTGGTCAGCAGAAACAAAACATCTTAAATAAGTCTCCAAGGTCTGATTAGTTCGCTCGGTTTGGCCATTCGTCTGAGGATGGAAGGCCGACGAAAAAGACAATTCAATGCCCAACTTAGCACAAAAGGTCCGCCAAAATCTAGACACAAACTGGGATCCTCTGTCAGAAACAATGTTCTCAGGAATCCCGTGCAAACGAACCACATTTTGAAAAAACAGTGGAACCAACTCGGAGGAGGAAGGCAACTTAGGCAAGGGCACCAAATGGACCATCTTAGAAAAATGATCACACACCACCCAGATGACAGACATTCTCTGAGAGACAGGGAGATCTGAAATAAAATCCATGGAAATGTGCATCCAAGGCCTCTTCGGGACAGGCAAAGGTAACAGCAAACCACTGGCACGAGAACAGCAAGGCTTCGCCCGAGCACAAATTCCACAAGACTGCACAAAGGAACGCACATCCCGTGACAAGGAAGGCCACCAAAAAGACCTGGCCACCAAGTCTCTGGTACCAAATATTCCAGGATGGCCCGCCAACACCGAAGAATGAACCTCGGAGATGACTCTGTTGGTCCATCTATCCGGGACAAACAGTCTCTCCGGTGGACAGCGGTCAGGTCTATCCGCCTGAAACTCTTGCAGCACACGTCGCAAATCTGGGGAGATGGCAGACAAAATCACCCCTTCTCTAAGGATACCAGCCGGCTCTGAATCTCCAGGAGAGTCAGGCACAAAACTCCTAGAAAGAGCATCAGCCTTCACATTCTTCGAATCCGGCAGGTGCGAGACCATGAAATCAAAACGAGAGAAAAACAACGACCAACGAGCCTGTCTGGGATTCAGCCGCTTGGCCGACTCGAGATAAATCAAATTCTTGTGATCAGTCAAGACCACCACACGATGTTTAGCTCCCTCGAGCCAATGTCGCCACTCCTCAAATGCCCACTTCATAGCCAACAGCTCCCGATTACCGACATCATAATTCCGCTCGGCAGGCGAAAACTTTCTTGAAAAGAAAGCACATGGCTTCATCACAGAGCCATCGGGGCTTCTCTGCGACAAAACAGCCCCCGCTCCAATCTCGGAAGCATCAAACTCCACCTGGAAGGGAAGTGAGACATCTGGCTGACATAAGACCGGAGCCGAAGAAAACCGACGCTTCAGCTCCCGAAAAGCCTCCACAGCCGCAGAAGGCCAATTAGTCACATCAGAACCCTTCTTGGTAAAATCCGTCAAAGGCTTAACAACGCCAGAAAAATTAGCTATGAAGCGACGGTAAAAATTAGCAAAACCCAAGAACTTCTGAAGACTCTTAACAGATGTAGGCTGCGTCCAGTCATGAATAGCCTGAACCTTGACTGGGTCCATCTCAATAGTAGAAGGAGAAAAAATGAAACCCAAAAAAGAAATCTTCTGGACTCCAAAAAGACATTTTGAGCCCTTCACAAATAAAGCATTGTCACGCAGGACCTGAAAGACCATCCTGACCTGCTTAACATGAGACTCCCAATCATCCGAAAAAAACAGAATATCATCCAGATACACAATCATAAACTTATCCAGATATTCACGGAAGATGTCATGCATAAAGGACTGAAAGACTGAAGGAGCATTAGAAAGTCCAAAAGGCATCACCAAGTACTCAAAATGGCCTTCAGGCGTATTAAATGCAGTTTTCCATTCATCACCCTGTTTTATACGCACAAGGTTATACACACCACGAAGATCTATCTTGGTGAACCAACTAGACCCCCTAATGTGAGCAAACAAATCAGTTAACAATGGCAAAGGATACTGAAATTTGACCGTGATTTTATTCAAAAGGCGATAATCAATACAGGGTCTCAGGGAACCATCCTTTTTAGCCACAAAAAAGAATCCTGCACCAAGAGGGGATGAGGACGGGCGAATATATCCCTTCTCTAAAGACTCCTTTATATAACTCCGCATGGCAGCATGCTCCGGCACAGATAAATTGAAAAGTCGTCCCTTAGGAAACTTACTACCGATAATCAAATTTATAGCACAATCACAGTCCCTATGAGGAGGTAGAGAATTCAGTTTGGCTCCTCAAATACATCCTGGTAGTCTGACAAAAACGTAGGGACTTCAGAAGGAGTGGACGAAGCAATTGACACCACAGGAGCGTCACCATGAATTCCCTGACAACCCCAACTTGACACCGACATAGCTTTCCAATCCAGGACTGGATTATGAGTCTGCAACCATGGTAGACCCAACACGACAACATCATGCAAATTATGCAGTACAAGAAAGCGAATCACCTCCTGATGAACAGGAGTCATGCACATGGTCACTTGTGGGAATATGGGTCACAAGGGCCCAAACAAAACGACCAATAAGTCCAAAGTAAACTAATGTATGTAAAAGATTCAAAAAACTTTATTACACAGAATTCATATACAAAATATGACATACATTACATATACAGGGTACAGGTAGCTGTACCCTGTATATGTAATATACAGGTACCTGTACCCTGTATATGTAATGTATGTCATATTTTGTATATGAATTCTGTGTAATAAAGTTTTTTGAATCTTTTACATACATTAGTTTACTTTGGACTTATTGGTCGTTTTGTTTGGGCCCTTGTGACCCATATTCCCTCATTGTCCCCTAGTAGCGACTTGTCCTGTACTTAGTCCCATTATAGGTTTGTATGGCGGTAATTATTGGTTAGCCTTTATGGCTTCCTTACCAGCTATGTGTTTCTTTGTTGTTTTTTTGCTTATTTATTACATGGTCACTTGTGTCCAGTACTGAGGTCTATTCGTAGCCAATGGTGTAGAATCAATTCCCCTTAGTGGAATAGGGAATTTTAAAGGCTCCAAATCAAAACCACAGCGCCTGGCAAATGACCAATCCATCAGACTCAGGGCGGCACCTGAATCTACAAAAGCATTAACCGGGTAAGATGACAGGGAACAAATCAGGGTAACAGACAAAATGAACTTAGGCTGTAAAGTACCAATGGTGACAGATTTATCAACCTTTTTTTTGCGCTTAGAGCATGCTGAGATAACATGAGCTGAGTCACCACAGTAAAAGCACAACCCATTTTGCCGTCTATAATTTTTCCGTTCACTTCTGGTCAGAATTCTGTCACATTGCATAGATTCAGGTGTCTGTTCAGAAGACACCACCAAATGGTGCACAGGTTTGCGCTCCCGCAAACGCCGATCAATCTGAATGGCCAGAGTCATTGACTCATTCAGACCTGCAGGCGTAGGGAACCCCACCATGACATTCTTAATGGCTTCAGAAAGACCTTCTCTGAAATTTGCAGCCAGGGCACACTCATTCCACTGAGTAAGCACCGACCATTTCTGAAATTTCTGGCAGTACACCTCTGCTTCATCTTGCCCCTGCGAGAGGGCCAATAACGTTTTTTCAGCCTGGTTCTCAAGATTAGGTTCCTCATAGAGCAATCCAAGGGCTAGAAAAAACGCATCTACACTAAGCAATGCAGGATCCCCTGGCGCCAATGCGAAGGCCCAATCTTGAGGGTCGCCGCGCAAGAAAGAAATAATAATCTTAACTTGCTGAACGGAATCACCAGAGGAACGAGGTTTCAAAGAAAGAAACAATTTACAATTGTTCTTAAAATTCAGGAACCTAGATCTATCTCCAGAAAACAACTCCGGAATAGGTATTCTAGGCTCTGACATAGGACTGTGAACAACAAAATCCTTAATACTTTGAACCCTAGCAGCAAGATGATCCAGACTCGAAGCCAAGCTCTGGACATCCATGTCAGCAGCTGAACTCAGAGCCACACCAAGATTAAGAGGAGGAGAGAAGCTAGCCACAGCAGCTAGACACACGGCAACAAACAAAAAAAAAAAAAATTTCTCAAGGCTTCTTTTCTCCTGCTTCTGCCATCCAATTAACACTTTAGAGGCCGGCTGTACTGTTATGATCCTTAGTGGCTGAGGATCACGAATAGACCAGCAAGTGAATAAACTAAGGACAAGCTCTAGGGAGATGGTAACTGGACTGATCGCAAATCTGAACCTATGCAACACAACTAGAGGTAGCCGGTGAACGTGCCTAAAAATTTCCTAGACGTCTCGAGCCAGCCTGAGGAACTAGCTACCCCTATAGAGAAAGAGAGACCTCGCTTGCCTCCAGAGAAATAATCCCCAAAGATATAGAAGCCCCCAACAAATATTAACGGTGAAGTAAGAAGAAGGCACATACGTAGGGATGAAATCAGATTCAGCAAAAGAGGCCCACTAGTACTAGAAAGCAGAAAATAGAGCAGGGGTCTATGCGATCAATAAAAAACCCTTACAAAATATCCATCCTGAGATTTCAAGAACCCACGCACCAACTAATGGTGTGTGGGGAGAAACTCAGTCCACTAGAGCATCCAGCAAGCAAGGGAATCACATTTTAGCAAGCTGGACAAGACAACATGATAAACACTGCTGATCAAAAAATGAGCAAACAAAACTTAGCTTGTCCTGGATGGACTGGGAGCAAGGTAGTCAGAAGGAATCTGAGTAGCACTGATTACATCGACAGCCGGCCACAAGTGGAAGCAAAACAGAGCTAAATAGGAACCTCCCAGAGGATAACGAACCAGCTGATAGCCAGAGACCAGCAGGATAACAAACAAAGCCACCAGGGGGAGCCCAAAGCAAAAGTCACACCATACCACCAGTGACCACAAGAGGGAGCCTGAAAACAGAGTTCACAACAGGAGCCTGGGTCAACTACCCGAAAAGCCAGTGCCATCTTCCATGTGGGATGGCAGCTATAGCGGATGCAGTGGTACGGAAAGTATTCAGACCCCTTTAAATTTTTCACTCTTTGTTTCATTGCAGCCATTTGGTAAATTCAAAAAAGTTATTTTTTTTCTCATTAATGTACAACCTGCACACCATCTTGACTGAAAAAAAAACAGAAATGTAGAACTTTTTGCAAATTTATTAAAAAACAAAAACTGAAATATCACATGGTCATAAGTATTCAGACCCTTTGCTCAGTATTGAGAAGCACCCTTTTGAGGTAGTACAGCCATGAGTCTCCTTCGGAATGATGCAAGAAGTTTTTCACACCTGGATTTGCGGATCCTCTGCCATTCTTCCTTGCAGATCCTCTCCAGTTCCGTCAAGTTGGATGGGGAATGTTGGTTGACAGCCATTTTCAGGCCCTTCCAGAGATGCTCAATTGGGTTTAGGTCAGGGCTCTGGCTGGGCCAGTCAAGAATGGTCACAGAGTTGTTCTGAAGCCACTCCTTTGTTATTTTAGCTGTGTGCTTATGGTCATTGTCTTGTTGGAAAGTGAACCTTTGGCCAAGTCTGAGGTCCAGAGCACTCAGGAAGAGGTTTTCTTCCAGGATATCTCTGTACTTGGCCACATTCATATTTCCTTAAATGACAACTAGTTGTCCTGACCCTGCAGCTGAAAAACACCCCCATAGCATGATGCTGCCACCACCATGTTTCACTGTTGGGATTGTATGGGGCAGGTGATGAGCAGTGCCTAGTTTTCTCCACACATACCGCTTAGAAATATCACCAGAAAGGTCTATCTTCAGCTTGTCCAACCAGAGAATCTTATTTCTCATAGTCTGGGAGTCCTTTATGTGTTTTTTAGCAAACTCTATGCCGGCTTTCATATGTCTTGCACTGAGGAGAGGCTTCTGACGGGCCACTCTACCATAAAGGCCTGACTGGTGGAGGGCTGCAGTGATAGTTGACTTTGTGGAACTTTCTCCCATCTCCCTACTGCATCTCTGGAGCTCAGCCTCAGTGATCTTGGGGTTCTTCTTTACCTCTCTCACCAAGGCTCTTCTCCCATGATTGCTCAGTTTGGCTGGACGGCCAGGTCTAGGAAGACTTCTGGTGGTCCCAAACTTCTTCCATTTAAGGACTATGGAGGCCACTGTGCTCTTAAGAATTTTGAGTACTGCAGAACTTCTGTTGTAACCTTAGCCAGATCTGTGCCTTGCACAGTTCTGTCTCTGAGCTCCTTGGCCAGTTCCTTTCACCTCATGATTCTCATTTGATCTGACATGCACTGTGAGCTGTGAGGTCTTATATAGACAGGTGTGTGCCTTTCCAAATCAAGTCCTATCAGTTTAACTAAGCAAAGCTGGACTCCAATGAAGGAGTAGAACCATCTCAAGGAGATTAACAGCATGTGACTTAAATATGAGTGTCTGAGCAAAGGGTCTGAATATTTATGACCATGTGATATTTCAGTTTTTCTTTTTTAGTAAATTTGCAAAAATTACTACATTTCTGTTTTTTTCACTCAAGATGGGGTGCAGAGTGTACATTAATGAGAGAAAAAAATAACTTTTTTGAATTCACCAAATGGCTGCAATGAAACAAGAGTATAAAATTTAAAGGGGTCTGAATACTTTCCGTACCCACTGTATATACCCTTTCCTGGTTATCTAGCAGTTAAATGGAGGTTGATCATCAAAGCTTAATCTTTATTTTTCAGCTCAACAGTAGTGTTGAGCATTCCGATACCGCAAGTATCGGGTATCGGCCGATACTTGCGGATATCGGAATTCCGATACCGAGATCCAATACTTTTGTGGTATCGGGAATCGGTATCGGGATTAATATCAATGTGTAAAAGAAAGAATTAAAATAAAAAATAGGGATATACTCACCTCTCCGACGCAGCCTGGACTTTACTGCCGTAACCGGGAGCCGTTGTACCTAAAAATGCGCGCTTGAAAGGCCTTAGATGACGTCACGGCGCTCTGATTGGTCCGTAGCGGTCGCGTGACCGCTACGCGACCAATCACAAAGCAGTGACGTCACCTAAGGTCTATCAAGCGCTTGAAAGACCTTAGGTGACGTCACTGCTTTGTGATTGGTCGCGTAGCGGTCACGCGACCGCTACGCGACCAATCAGAAGCTGCGGACGTCTTCTAAGGTATTTCAAGTGCTTAAAAGACCTTAGGTGATGTCACTGCTTTGTGATTGGTCGCGTAGCGGTCACGCGACCGCTACGGACCAATCAGAGCGCCGTGACGTCATCTAAGGCCCTTCAAGCGCGCATTCTTAGGTACAACGGCTCCCGGTTACGGCGGTAAAGTCCAGGCTGCGTCGGAGAGGTGAGTATATCCCTATTTTTTATTTTAATTCTTTCTTTTACACATTGATATGGATCCCAGGGCCTGAAGGAGAGTTTCCTCTCCTTCAGACCCTGGGAACCATCCAGGATACCGTCCGATACTTGGTGTCCCATTGACTTGTATTGGTATCGGGTATCGGTATCGGATTAGATCCGATACTTTGCCGGTGTCGGCCGATACTTTCCGATACCGATACTTTCAAGTATCGGACGGTATCGCTCAACACTACTCAACAGGCATTAGTTGTAGTTTTTTTAAGCATATATGATAGCTAGAGTTGTCCTAATGGGGGTCACCGGTATTTTTCGCTAGGCCACAAGTCCCTAGATATGCGAGTCACTTGGTACACAGTATGCCTGTTACACTGGCAGTTTTCATTCCCTGAAGCATGAAAACGGCCCACACCCTGTACAATACATCTATGCATTAAGTAACGGCCGACAGGAATGGTCCTACGCTACAGCCAGATCGTCTCTCAGGCCTGATTCGACTCTGGTCATGGTCTTCCACTGGTGCTGGTAAAAGTCCTCTAATGGTGCTGCTTACGGTCTTCTACTCAGGTAAGTTAAGGCCTTCTCAAGGAGTCTTTTGTGGTTTTGGTGGCTGTAAACCCACTTTGCAGTCACACGACCTGCCTGTAACAGACTCTGGCATGGATGTACCCAGGATCAAAACTAGGGGGGCAAGCCATGGTCGTCTCCGTCTCTGCAAGATAAATAACCCAGTCTATGGATAAGATGCGGTGATTCCGCATGTGTTCAATGAGCACATGCGGTATCACCGCGCGTAAAACAGGGGGCGACGCATTGGGCAGGACAGGGTTTCCGCTGAGTCCAAAGTGCTGCAAGTATGCAGCATGGAAGCATACCTTAACACTAGTGTTGAGCATTCCGATACCGCAAGTATCGGGTATCGGCCAATACTTGCGGTATCGGAATTCCGATACCGAGTTTCGATACTTTTGTGATATCGGAATCGGATCCATCTTCATGTAAAAAATAAAGAATTAAAATAAAAAATATGGATATACTCACCTCTGCGGCGGCCCCTGGACCTTACCGATGTAACCGGCAGCCTCCGTTCCTAAGAATGAGCGCGTGAAGGGCCTTCGATGACGTCGCGGCTTCTGATTGGTCGCGTGACCGCTCATGTGACCGCTCACGCGACCAATCACAAGCCGCGACATCATCGTAGGTCCTTCACGCGCTCATTCTTAGGAACGGAGGCTGCCGGTTACATCGGTAAGGTCCAGGGGCCGCCGGAGAGGTGAGTATATCCATATACTCACCTCTCCGGCGGCCCCTGAACCTTACCATCCAGGATACCTTCCGATACTTGAGTCCCATTGACTTGTATTGGTATCGGGTATCGGTATCGGCGATATCCAATATTTTTCGGGTATCAGCCGATACTATCCGATATCGATACTTTCAAGTATTGGAAGGTATCGCTCAACACTACTTAACACACTACAGCGGCACTCAGGTATTTAATTACGCTCTATGCGGACATCACATATTGGATCTTTCTTTGGATGAGAGACTATGATGAATTCATTATCACATGAGCACTGCACTGCCTCAGACTAAGATGGCCACTAACAGCACTCTGCAGCAGTATGTATGTATAAAAATAAAAAAATGGAGTTCTAACAATTAGGTAAAAAAACAATACTTTATTAATCAATAATTACAAATTCAATTAATACAGACAAAAAAGGACAATTGACCCTTGTAAAAAAGCATGGGTCTCCAGGCATAAATGTCATTACAACTAAGTCAGAACATGCTATGCTATGCTAACAATCAATTATATCCCTATTTGATAAAGCTAAACAAGAAACATGTGTCGGGATTGGGCCTGGCTCTGTGGCATAGCAATACATCATGGATAAGCATTGAGCATATTTGACAGATTCATTATTTTCTACCTGTAATATACATACTGATGTTATGGGAACTTCCTTAAGTTGATGGTAGATATTTGATGTTTGATCCCTGATGCTGTGTGCACTTTGGCAATTGGCAGCTTGGCTTTATTAGACTTGCACTTGCTTTAACCCCTTTCTGACATTAGACGTACTATCCCATCGAGGTGGGGTGGGCCCGTATGACCACCGACGGGATAGTACGTCATATGCGATCGGCCGCGATCTCGGGGGGAGCGCGGCCGATCATGGCTGGGTGTCAGCTGACTATCGCAGCTGACATCCGGCACTATGTGACAGGAGTGGTCACGGACCGCCCCAGCACATTAACCCCCGACACACTGCGATCAAACATGATCGCAGTGTTCCGGCGGTATAGGGAAGCATCGCGCAGAGAGGAGGCTCCCTGCGTGCATCCCTGAGACCCCAGGGGCAACGCGATGTGATCGCGTTGCTCCGAGGGTCTCTTACCTCCTCCTCCCTGCAGCAGGCCCGGACCCAAAATGGCCGCTGCATCCGGGTCCTGCAGGGAGGTGGCTTCACAGCCAGTGCACAGCAAAGTGTCAGATCAGCGATCTTACACTATAACATGATGCCCCCCCCCCCCCCCCCCGGAGCATTGTTATAGTGTAAAAAAAAAATATTCACATGTGTAAAAAAAAATAAAAAAAAATTCCAGAAAAAAAATATACACTCACCGGCCACTTTATTAGGTACATCATGCTAGTAACGGGTTGGACCCCCTTTTGCCTTCAGAACTGCCTCAATTCTTCGTGGCATAGATTCAACAAGGTGCTGGAAGCATTCCTCAGAGATTTTGGTCCATATTGACATGATGGCATCACACAGTTGCCGCAGATTTGTCGGCTGCACATCCCAAAGATGCTCCATACAAGGCAGGATGGATCCATGCTTTCATGTTGTTTACGCCAAATTCTGACCCTACCATCTGAATGTCGCAGCAGAAATCGAGACTCATCAGACCAAGCAACGTTTTTCCAATCTTCTACTGTCCAATTTCGATGAGCTTGTACAAATTGTAGCCTCAGTTTCCTGTTCTTAGCTGAAAGGAGTGGTACCCGGTGTGGTCTTCTGCTGCTGTAGCCCATCTGCCTCAAAGTTCGACGCACTGTGCGTTCAGAGATGCTCTTAGGCCTACCTTGGTTGTAACGGGTGGCGATTTGAGTCACTGTTGCCTTTCTATCAGCTCGAACCAGTCTGCCCATTCTCCTCTGACCTCTGGCATCAACAAGGCATTTCCGCCCACAGAACTGCCGCTCACTGGATTTTTTTTTTTTTTCGGACCATTCTCTGTAAACCCTAGAGATGGTTGTGCGTGAAAATCCCAGTAGATCAGCAGTTTCTGAAATACTCAGACCAGCCCTTCTGGCACCAACAACCATGCCACGTTCAAAGGCACTCAAATCACCTTTCTTCCCCATACTGATGCTCGGTTTGAACTGCAGGAGATTGTCTTGACCATGTCTACATGCCTAAATGCACTGAGTAGCCGCCATGTGATTGGCTGATTAGAAATTAAGTGTTAACAAGAAGTTGGACAGGTGTACCTAATAAAGTGGCCGGTGAGTGTATATATATATTGTTCCTATAAATACATTTCTTTATCTAAATAAAAAAAAACAATAAAAGTACACATATTTAGTATCGCCGCGTCCGTAATGACCCAACCTATAAAACTGTCCCACTAGTTAACCCCTTCAGTGAACACCGCAAAAAACAGCGCTTTATTATCATACTGCCAAACAAAAAGTGGAATAACACGCGATCAAAAAAACGGATATAAATAACCATGGTACCAATGAAAATGTCATCTTGTCCCGCAAATAACAAGCTGCCATACAGCATCATCAAAGAAAAAATAAAAAAGTTATAGTCCTAAAAATAAAACTATGCAAAAATAATTATTTTTTCTATAAAATAGTTTTTATCGTATAAAAGCGCCAAAAGATAAAAAAATGATATAAATGAGGTATCGCTGTAATCGTACTGAACCGAAGAATAAAACTGCTTTATCCATTTTACCAAACGCGGAACGGTATAAACGCCTCCCCCAAAAGAAATTAATGAATAGCTGGTTTTTGGTCACTCTGCCTCACAAAAATCAAAATAAAAAGCAATCAAAAAATGTCACGTGCCCGAAAGTGTTACCAATAAAAACGTCAACTCGCCCGCAAAAAACAAGACCTCACATGACTCTGTGGACCAAAATATGGAAAAATTATAGCTCTCAAAATGTGGTAATGCAAAAAATATTTTTTGCAATAAAAAGCGTCTTTCAGTGTGTGATGGCTGCCAATCATAAAAATCCGCTAAAAAAGCCGCTATAAAAGTAAATCAAACCTCCCTTCATCACCCCCTTAGTTAGGGAAAAATAAAAAAATTAAAAAAAATTATTTATTTCGATTTTCCCATTAGAGTTAGGGTTAGGGCTAGGGTTAGTGCTAGGGTTAGGGCTAGGGTTAGGGCTAGGGTTAGGCTTGGGGCTAGGGTTAAGGCTACAGTAAAGGTTGGGGCTAAATTTAGGGTTAGGGTTGGGGCTAAACTTAGGGTTAGGGTTTGGATTACATTTACGGTTGGGAATAGGGTTGGGATTAGGGTTAGGGGTGTGTCACGGTTAGGGGTGTGGTTAGGGTTACCATTTGGATTAGGGTTAGGGATTTGTTTGGATTAGGCTTTCAGTTATAATTGAGGGATTTCCACTGTTTAGGCACATCAGGGGCTCTCCAAACGCGACATGGCGTCCGATCTCAATTCCAGCCAATTTTGCGTTGAAAAAGTAAAACAGTGCTCCTTCCCTTCTGAGCTCTCCCGTGCGCCCAAACAGGGGTTTACCCCAACATATGGGCTATCAGCGTACTCAGGACACATTGGAAAACAACTTTTTGTGTACAATTTCCCCTGTTACCCTTGGGAAAATACAAAACTGGGGGCTAAAAAATAATTTTTGTGGAAAAAAAAAGGATTTTTTATTTTCACGGCTCTGCGTTATAAACTGTAGTGAAACACTTGGGGGTTTAAAGTTCTCACAACACATCTTGATAAGTTCCTTGGGGGGTCTAGTTTCCAATATGGGGTCACTTGTGGGGGATTTCTGCTGTTTAGGTACATTAGGGGCTCTGCAAACGCAATGTGATGCCTGCAGACCAATCCATCTAAGTCTGCATTCCAAATGACGCTCCTTCCCTTCCGAGCTCTGCCATGCGCTCAAACGGTGGTTCCCCCCCCCACATATGGGGTATCAGCGTACTCAGGACAAATTGGACAACAACTTTTGGGGTCCAATTTCGACTGTTACCATTTAAAAAATACAAAACTGGGGGCTAAAAAATAATTTTTGTGGAAAAAAAGAGAATTTTTATTTTCACGGCTCTGCGTTATAAACTGTAGTGAAACACTTGGGGGTTCAAAGCTCTCACAACACATCTAGATGAGTTTCTTAGGGGGTCTACTTTCTAAATTGGTGTCATTTGTGGTGGGTTTTCAATGTTTAGGCACATCAGGGGCTCTCCAAGCGCAACATGGCGTCCCATCTCAATTCCTTTCAATTTTGCATTGAAAAGTCCAACGGCGCTCCATCCCTTCCGAGCTCTCCCATGCACCCAAACAGTGGTTTACCCCCACATATGGGGTATCAGCGTACTCAGGACAAATTGGACAACAACTTAGGGGTCCAATTTCTTCTCTTACCCTTGGGAAAATAAAAAATTGGGGGCGAAAATATCATTTTTGCGAAAAAATATGATTTTTTATTTTTACGGCTCTGCATTATAAACTTCTGTGAATCACTCAATGGGTCAAAGTGCTCACCACACATCTAGATAAGTTCCTTAGGGGTCTACTTTCCAAAATGGTGTCACTTGTGGTGTGTTTTCAATGTTTAGGCACATCAGGGGCTCTCCAAACGCAACATGGCGTCCCATCTCAATTCCAGTCAATTTTGCATTGAAAAGTCAAATGGCACTCCTTTTCTTCCGAGCTCTGCCATGCGCCCAAACAGTGGTTTACCCCCACATATGGGGTATCGGCGTACTCAGGACAAATTGTACAACAACTTTTGGGGTCCATTTTCTCCTGTTACCCTTGGTAAAATAAAACAAATTGGAGCTGAAGTAAATTTTTTGTGAAAAAAAGATAAATGTTCATTTTTATTTAAACATTCCAAAAATTCCTGTGAAACACCTGAAGGGTTAATAAACTTATTGAATGTGGTTTTTAGCATGTTGGGGGGGGGAAGTTTTTAGAATGGTGTCACACTTGGTTATTTTCTATCATATAGACCCCTCAAAATGACTTCAAATGAGATGTGGTCCCTAAAAAAAATGGTGTTGTAAAAATGAGAAATTGCTGGTCAACTTTTAACCCTTATAACTCCCTAACAAAAAAAAAATTGTTTCAAAATTGTGCTGATGTAAAGTAGACATGTGGGAAATGTTACTTATTAAGTATTTTGTGTGACATATCTCGGTGATTTAATTGCATAAAAATTCAAAGTTGGAAAATTGTAAAATTTTCAACATTTTCACCAAATTACTGTTTTTTTCACAAATAAACGCAGGTAATATCAAAGGAATTTTACCACTATCATGAAGTACAATATGTCACGAGAAAACATTGTCAGAATCACCGGGATCCGTTGAAGCGTTCCAGAGTTATAAGCTCATAAAGGGACAGTGGTCAGAATTGTAAAAATTGGCCTGGTCATTAACGTGCAAACCACGCTTGGGGGTAAAGGGGTTAAACTTTGCATTTTGCTTCCATAATGGAATGCTACCATAGTGATGTAACATCACTGATGTTCTGACTTCATTGTAATGACATTTATGCCTGGAGACCCATGCTTTTTTACTAGGGTCAATTGTCCTTTTTTGTCTATATTAATTGTATTTGTAATTATTGATTAATAAAGTATTGTTTTTTAATTAATTGTATAGAACTCCATTTTTTTTGTTCATGGACATGGACACCACTTACTGCAGGGCGCAGGCACTGGAGAGTGGGAGTCTCAGTCTGGGACCCAGACTGGCCTGTGGGCTGCTGTGGGCCTGTGGCACACTGTAATGGTGGCTGCTGCCTGTCTTCTCAGCCTCTGCCTCAGATCCGGAGGGTTCAGACAAGGTTCAGAGGCATGCTATTGTGGCACCCCAGGAGTTCGGGTACCACAGTAGTGCTGCCTTCCTTTCGGGGAGGGTATTGTTATGCCTGGAGACAAGTGAGATTCCCTTTGGCAGGTTATCACACACACAACATCTTCCAAATCCAGGCCAGGAGGGGGAGCTCAAAACCCTGTTTTAGGGCAGCTTCCCTGGATAAAGATCCTGAATTGGAGGAGGAGTCAGACAGTTGGTCCCAGGAGACCAGTGAGTACAGTATATGAGCGAGAACAGAAAGGAAGGGAGCAGAGAGGAGATACAGGACTCCAGGAGGCTACGAGTAGGCCTCCAGGGAGTCAGTGCGCAGAATCTGTGTACCGGGAGCCCAAGGTTTTTGTGGAGTACTAAGACACAAAGCTGAACTGGAGGGCATAGGATTACACGGACATTGCCCATTTGCACCTGTGTCAGGACTCTGAACATTTTTTATTAACTTTTTGTGCGTTACTGCCCTTTTCCAAGATGGCGTCTTTGGTCTCATGTTCACTGTGTCTTCCTGCTATAAAACTCCACCCCAGCCTTCAGTCTGTGCTAGAGTATTCTGCCTTGCTTCCAGCTCCTGACCTCTGGTGACTCCCTGGCTATATACCTGCTCCTGTGAACCTGTGTGGTGATCCTGCTACTCTGCTCTGAGTTCCTGCTGCATACACCAGTTCCAGTAATCCTCCTTCATCTGCTGCTTGTGTTTACTTCCATCTGCATTTGCTGGACATGTAAGCTGTTTCTGCTCTGCAAGAACCTGAGACTATTACCCAGACCTCCCTGGTTGAGCTAAGATATTATTTGAACTGCCTTATAAGCATATCTATCTGTGTTTTGGACTAAGCAAGGACTTATTTGTGTCAAGTATCCTCAAGAATAATTGTGCTTCATAGACTTTCTGCATGATTGCATTTTCCTCTGAAGTTTCCTATAGACTGCTGAGCTGCATTTGATATTTGCACCAAGTGTTGTGGACTTAAGTTTCTCTCTGCACCTGTTTGAATCACCGTGTGATAATATAGACTTTACCACTTATAAAACTGTGTCCTGTAGTTGTCTTGTTCCACGCAAAGAGTCTCCTGAGTTATCCCCTATAATTATTACACTGTGATACAGCAGCACCCTGGAGCCGCCATCCGTAGACCCCCCCAGAAGGTATGGCTCAAGCTGCCTACCATACAGGTACCTGTCCCAGGACAGGGGAAAGAACTGAAACAACTGAAACAACTAGGACCTTGTTTGGAGCACTTAGTGGCAGCAGGGACCTCAGACACAGCAAGCGCAGAGTGGAAGGCCCCCAACCTGACCTGCCAAGGGGATTCCACTTGTCTCTGGACTGCCTGAACTCCTAATGTACCTTTTGCCGGTGCCCTGGACTGTGGCCTACCATCTGCAGTAAGCCAGGTTACGACTTACAACTTGTCTCCTCCATTTATTCACCGGCACATACTATCCACACCTTACACCATAGGACCCCTGGTGACCCCGCTTCACCTGTGGGAAGTGTAACACCCATGCTGCCGACACCCCCCCCAGGGGACCCCTTCGACGCAGCGTCGGTCCCACTCCTGACCAAACACCACAGGTGCATTTTTGTCCTACACTGCCAAATATCTGCTTGGATGCCCTGTTATATTCTTACGAGATGGAGGCCTGATGCTATCGCAACAGGAGGGTGGTAATGTCACGATGGGGCATTCTTTGCAGCACTGAGAATCTCTCCCCCATGTGCTCACCCACCTATCCACTCTCTCTTTCCCCATGTGCTGACTTCTCCGCCTCCACCTTTGTGCAGACAGATAGCGGCGGTCCCATTAAAACTGCGCATGCACTCGTCCTGTACAAAGATGGCGGCGGTCAGTGAATCATTCGGCTGATCCCAGCAGCGGCATGTTCGCGATGGTGTTCCACTGGTGGTACCACGCAAGAGGCTGAGTATGGCATATAGTGTGTGTGTGTGTGTGATGCATACAGCATATACAGTGTGCGTGTTGTGCATACGGCGTATACAGTGTGTGTTTGTGTGTGTCTGTGTGGTGCACACGGAGTATACAGCGTGTGTGTGGTGCAATGGTGTTCTGCTGGTGGTCCCGTGCAAGAGGCTGGTACCACCAGCAGTATTCCATATTGAGACACACTTCACTTGGGTGTCCCAATATGGAGGTTGGTGAACTTCCGCCGATTGGAATTCTGGGATCCGGACACATTTGGACGGAACAGGATGTGAAGACATTACAAGGTAAGTATATATTAAGATACCATGCGGCTTCTGCCACTGCACAGTCACATGTGGCTAACACTGCAGCCTTGCAGCGATGGAGTCCTGGGTTCAAATCCCACCAAGGACAACATCTGCAAGCAGTTTGTACTGGGTACTCTGGTTTCCTCCCACATTCCAAAGACATACTGATACGGATTCTAGATTGTGAGCCCCAATGGGGACAGTGCCAATAATGTTTGCAAAGCGCTGTGGAATTAATGGCGCTATATAAATTAGTTAAATAAAAATAAATAAACATATCTCCTGGGAGCCTAATGTAGAGGTGTCAATAAGACGCCTATCCATTATTAGTTCTATAGTTATTAATGGGTTAAAAAAAAGACAGCCAGAAAAAAGTATTTTAATGAAATAAAAGACTACGCATTTTTTCATAATTTTTATTCCAATCCTAATCCGATCGAAGGTATCGATCAACTTCAAAAAATTTAAAAAACAAACACAAATACTTCCTGTTCCGTAGTCCCTCTTTAATAACGAGTGTCCCACGACAATCTCCCCTATAGAGTGGTCACATCAGCAGATGTCACCGCTCTATAGGGCCTCCAATGACACAATGACTGGAGATAACCCTCCCGCAGTGTATTATCGGAATTCACTTTATGGCACTACAGCCGTGAGACAATTATCATGCTGTAGTGCCGCAAGTGACAGGTGAACTCAGGTGACTTGTTGGCGGTGGAGTGATACAGTGCGGAGGATTATCTTCATTATTGCATCCCGAAGCCCCTGGAGAGCGGTCACATCTGCTGATGTGACAGCTCTCCATGGGAGATCGTCGTGGGACAATCGTTATTAATTGGATTACATCAGACACGGGAGTATATTGTTTGTTTATTATTTTAATTTTATTTGCAGATGATCGATGGCTTCGGAGATTAGGTGTATATGATAAGTATGTACTATATGTGTACTGTATGTACTTTTTTTTTTGTTTTTTTAACATTCAACACATTAGTCAGATGATGGGATTACTTTCCCATCATTGGCTAATGGTGTCACTGTAGCAGGCATAGCCGGATGGGATTAGTAGTCCCATCGGACAATGCCTGCCTACACACAGCTCCACACACACCCACACACAGACACAGATTCACACAGACACCGGCACACACACACATACACGCAGACCCCCGCACACACATACACGCACATAGCTCCGCCCACACTGTGCCCACACATTTTCCTCCTCCCGATCTGCAGCGTTTCTCACACCCACATCCGCAGGAAATCCCCGGATCTTTTTTACATCTGCGGTTTTGCTGCTGATGTGCCTGACTCAATGGAAGTCAATGGGTGCAGAAACGCTTCAGATCCGCAAAAAGAATTGACATGCTGCGGAAAAAAAATGCTGCAAATCTTAGCGGATTTTTCCGCAGCATGTGCACAACAAATCTCCATTTCCCATAGATTAACATTGGCTGTGCACTACACTGCGGATTTGATGCAAATCCGTGCTGCCAAAAACACTGCATATCCGCATCTAAATCTGCAACCTGTGCACATAGCCTTAATGTTTGGCTATTGCATCTGCAGTTGTCAAAGAATAAACTCTTGATACTCCCCAAACAAGGATAATTTTTGAACCACTGCTTGCACCGTCTTTGTATAAACCTCCACAAGGCAGGCTCCCAAAAGAGATAATTTTTGGACCATTTTTACAGTTTTAGTAACCTACTAGTAGAATAACCGTGGCTTCGCTCGCGGAAAATATGTTAAATTGTTGGTTATAGTAGCTAAAGTAAAATTTTCAGTGTCACCCTGAAATTGACATTTTCAGAGTGCTACACTAAAAAAAAAATTCCACTTTAAATTTTTATTATTTTGGCATTTTACTAATTTGCTAATTTGGAGTCTATTGCTCCATTCCCTGACAGCAAGCAAGCTTGAATGGTAACATATCATTCATTCTTTGAACTGAAATATCCTGCATGTCTATTGCTCCATTCCCTGACAGCAAGCAAGCTTGAATGGTAACATATCATTCATTCTTTGAACTGAAATATCCTGCATGTCTATTGCTCCATTCCCTGACAGCAAGCAAGCTTGAATGGTATCAGAGTCCTTCTACCTTCGGCATTGATTCCTGCTTATATCTATATTTGTTAGCCAGCTTGTTATGCAATTGTTTTTGTTTCTAGATATTTAATTCTCTTCTGCTTGTCCTTATGCCAAGAGTTCGCATAACTGTTTTTCAAAGGGGTTTATGATCCATGTAGACCTGGACATTTGTTTATCTGATCACTACATTTATTGTGCCCTGCTGTCTCAATTGAGTTAGATTGATTGGTAACGAGAGGGGGGAAGTCCAAAAAAAAAAAAAAAAAAAAAGTGAGATCTAAGAGCTGGCCACCTATAAATGTAGATATAGCTTGGGGAAGCATTCATGCAGGGGGCATTCGTGCACTATTATTCGTGTACATTTTTTTTTCAAAGTATTCAGCAGTTATAACATGGCAGTTGGGCAGGAGACAGGTAAGACAATCAAAATCTATTCCCTATTCAGTTGGCACACAGCAAATACTCACCATATGTATTTGTATAATCTATATCATGGCTGCTGCTTTCACACACAATCACCGCCCTTGCATCAACTCTTTACACTCCATCCATATTGGCCCCTCTGTCCTGGCCTCTCCTATGTATAGCACTCATGCTCTGTTCACATTGCTCAACAGTACAGATCCATTCAGTCCCACCATCCAACACAAGAGACGCTCTCACAAATCACTTAACCATCTGCTCACTCTTTCTATCCTCCTTCTCCTAGTTGCTGGAGACATCTCTCCGAACCCCGGCCCCAGTAGCGTAGCTACTGGGGGGGCAGAGGGGGCCATCGCCCCGGGCCCAGTCACATGAAGGGGCCCACTGGGAGCCAGGGCAGGGCTTCTGTGAGGAGGCAGAACACCACATAGGAGGAGAGCAGTATGTCAGCTCCTGTCTGACGGAGACTCTGCAGGCTATTAGCACAGTGGCCGGCTGCAGTCTCCCTCCTGCAGTGAATGGTTTCGCCCATCTGACCTGCTCATGAAGCTTTTCCTGGCTGCAGTTTTCTTCACTCTGTGCAGGCTGGGATTGGCTCAGGCACGCTGGGTCCTAGTGCCCACAGCTTGCATTTCACTTACACTTCCTGGTCCTGCCTGCAGTGTAAACTTCATCAGTAATTGCTGGGGATGGAACTTATTAGGTTTATGAAATTCAGGTATGCCAGTGTGAGACCGTTGGGGTATTGTGGGGGAGGGGGGACAGGGCACTGGAGGGTAAATGTGAGACCATTTGGGTGTTGTGAGGGCAGAAGGTGGGTGAGGTGGGACAGGGTACTGGGGGGTGGATGTGAGCTGATGGGGGTACTGGGGCTGAAGTGGGGGAGGGGGACAGGTCACTGGGGGCTGAATATTATAATGTTTTGTTATCATATTATATGTACTCCATCATGTAATATTTGCTGTCTGGGGAGGCTGGAGATGGGGGGTAGGAGGCTTTTGATACGGACCACCTGGGCCTTTTATGAGTATTAGTATAAGGAGCCGCATACAGTAACCAAGAGCTGCATCACATTTACAGCACCACTCCAGCATTATTTTTTATTTCATTGCTGGAGCGGTGCTGACAATCCCCGTCCCCTGCCCCCTGTCTGATACTCACCTTCTGGTGTTTTCATCTGTTTTAGTCTCCGCTTGGCTCCGTCTCCTGCAGTTTGTGGCCTGTCCGAGGCTCCAGTGTTTCATGGAGCAGCGCAGAGGTCACTAATCAATGTAAGTCTATGGGAGCCTCGTTCTGGCCTCTTTCTCACTCTCAGGCTATGTGCACACGGTGCAGATTGGCCGCTGCGGATTCACAGCAGTTTTCCATCTGGTTTACAGTGCCATGTAATCCTATGGAAAACCAAATCCGCAGTGCACATGGTGCGGAAAATACCACATGGAAACGCTGCGTTGTATTTTCCACAGCATGTCAATTCTTTGTGCGGATTCCGCAGCGTTTTACACCTGCTCCTGTATAGGATTCCGCAGGTGGTAAAACGCAGGTGAAATCTGCACAAAAAACACAGGAAATCAGCGGTAAATCCGCACACGAATCTGCAACAAGTGCACATAGCCTCATAGTCTTACATTGAGCGCTTGTGACATAGCTTCTAACTTCTGGCCTGTCAGAAGCTGCGCTCACAAGTTTGAGCAGCGGCACTGCAGCAGTGCCACAAAATAGTGATTACGCCGGAGGATGAGTAAATGACCGGGGCATCCAAATCATGACAGGGAGCTGTGAGTCCATCATACTGTGTATAAGGGAGCTGCGGGCCCATCATACTGTGTATAAGGGAGCTGTAAGTCCATCATACTGTGTATGAGGGAGCTGCGGGCCCATCATACTGTGTATAAGGAAGCTGCGGGCCCATCATACTGTGTATAAGGAAGCTGCGGGCCCATCATACTGTGTATAAGGGAGCTGCGGGCTCATCATACTCTGTATAAGGAAGCTGTGGGCTCATCATACTGTGTATAAGGGAGCTGTGAGCCCATCATACTGTGTATAAGGGAGCTGCGGGCCCATCATACTGTGTATACGGGAGCTGTGAGTCCACCATACTGTGTATAAGGAAGCTGTGCACACATAATACTGTGTATATGGAAGCTGCGGGCCAATCATACTATGTATAAAGGAGCTGTGGGCCCATCATACTGTGTATAAGGGAGCTGCGGGCCCATCATACTGTGTATAAGGGAGCTGCGGGCCCATCATACTGTGTATAAGGGAGCTGTGGGCCAATCATACTGTGTATAAGGGAGCTGCGGGCCCATCATACTGTGTATAAGGGAGCTGCGAGCCCATCATACTGTATATAAGGGAGCTGCGGGCCCATCATACTGTGTACACGGGAGCTGCGGGTCCATCATACTGTGTATAAGGGAGCTGCGGGCCCATCATACTGTGTATACGGGAGCTGTGGGCCCATCATACTGTGTATAAGGGAGCTGCGGGCCCATCATACTGTGTATAAGGGAGCTGCGGGCCCATCATACTGTGTATAAGGGAGCTGTGGGCCAATCATACTGTGTATAAGGGAGCTGCGGGCCCATCATACTGTGTATAAGGGAGCTGCGGGCCCATCATACTGTGTATAAGGGAGCTGCGGGCCCATCATACTGTGTATACGGGAGCTGCGGGCCCATCATACTGTGTATAAGGGAGCTGCGGGCCCATCATACTGTGTATACGGGAGCTGCGGGCCCATCATACTGTGTATAAGGGAGCTGCGGGTCCATCATACTGTGTATAAGGGAGCTGCGGGTCCATCATACTGTGTATAAGGGAGCTGCGGGCCCATCATACTGTGTATAAGGGAGCTGCGGGTCCATCATACTGTGTATACGGGAGCTGCGGACCCATCATACTGTGTATACGGGAGCTGTGGACCCATCATACTGTGTATAAGGGAGCTGCGGGCCCATCATACTGTGTATAAGGGAGCTGCGGGCCAATCATACTGTGTACATATAAGGGAGCTGCGGGCCCATCATACTGTGTATAAGGAAGTTGTGAGCCCATCATACTGCGTATACGGGAGCTGCGGGCCCATCATACTGTGTATAAGGGAGCTGCGGGCCCATCATACTGTGTATAAGGGAGCTGCGGGCCCATCATACTGTGTATAAGGAAGTTGTGAGCCCATCATACTGCGTATACGGGAGCTGCGGGCCCATCATACTGTGTATAAGGGAGCTGCGGGCCCATCATACTGTGTATAAGGGAGCTGCGGGCCCATCATACTGTGTATAAGGGAGCTGTGGACCCATCATACTGTGTATAGGGAACTGTGAAGGCATATTGTGCATATGGGAGCTGTTGGCCCATTACACTGTATATAGGGGAGCTCTGGGGGGCATTATACTTTCTATAGTGGAGTTCTGTCAGCATTATACTGTCTATAGGGGAGCAGTGGGAACATCATACGGTGTACAGGGGAGTTATAGAACCATCATAATGTGTGTAGGGGAGCTGTGGGAGCCTAGGGGCTTGTTCACACTTTGCGGAATTAGCTGCAGATTTTTCTGCTGCGGATTTGGAAAGACCGCAGTGCAAAACCGCTGCGGTTTTCACTGCGGATTTTCCTGCGGTTTCTTCTGCGGATTCCTCTGCGGGTTTTCAACAGCACTTTCCTATTGGTGCATGTTGAAAACCGCTGCGGAATCCGCAGAAAGAAGTGACATGCTCCTTCTTTTTTTCCGCAGCAATTCCGCGCGGTTTTTTAAGGGAATTTCCGCAATGTGGGCACAGCGGTTTTTGTTTTCCATAGGGTAACATTGTACTGTACCCTGCATGGGAAACTGCTGCGGATCCGCAGCGTCAAATCCGCTGCGGATCCGCAGCAAAAACCGCAAAGTGTGAACATAGCCTAAGACTGTGTATAGGGAAGCTTTAAGTTCACGATACTGTGTATAATGGAGCAGTACATGGGGGAACTTAGGGGACATTATTATTGTGCATATGGTCCAATATGGCGGTAAAGTCAATGTTCGTTTTTGTATATAGATTTATATTCAATAACAGTAGTGTCACATTCTGAGGTTCCCCTATATTCACAATAAGTGCGCAACCGTAGCTGTAATCAGGGTTAGCTGGTTAGGGGCCCACTCAGATGTTTCGCCCCCCCTAAGTTGAAACCCTAGCTACGCCTCTGCCCGGCCCCCCATGTTATAGCCAGTCAAACCTCCCAACTGCTACACCCAGAAACCCCTCTAACCTTATTAATATTCCATGCATGCCTTCTGTCTCTTTCAATTGTGCTCTTTGGAATTCTCGCTCTGTGTGTAATAAACTCTCCTTCATTCATGACTTCTTCCTTTCTAACTCTCTTAATCTCCTGGCTCTTACTGAAACCTGGATCCAGCAGTCAGACACCACCGCTGCTGCTGCTCTCTCATTTGGTGGACTACACTTTTCTCATACCCCAAGATCAGACAACAGAGCAGGTGGAGGCGTTGGTCTGCTCCTTTCACCCAAATGTACCTTCCAAGTTATCCCCCAAGTACCCTCACTTGTATTCCCTTCCTTTGAGGTCCATGCTGTCAGATTCTACGTCCCCTTCTCCATGCGAGTGGCGGTGGTGTATCGTCCTCCCGGCCCCTCTCACCAGTTCCTGGATCATTTTGCCACCTGGCTTCCACACTTTCTCTCTTATGACACCCCCACCCTCATCATGGGTGATTTCAATATCCCAATTGCTTCTCCCCTCTCCCCATCTGCTTCTCACCTTTTATCTCTAACCTCCTCTTTCGGCCTCTCGCAGCATACTAACTCTCCAACACATGATGATGGAAACTCCCTTGATTTGGTCTTCTCCCGGCTTTGCTCACTGGATGATTTCACAAACTCCCCTCTCCCGCTCTCTGACCACAACCTTCTTTCATTCTCTATCAAGAACTGCCATCCCGCTCAGGTCATCCCCACTTTCCACACTTATAGAAACATACAGGCCATTAACACCCAGAAACTTATGAAGAACTTGCAGTCTTCATTGGCCCCAATCTCCTCCATCTCTTGTCCTGATTCTGCTCTGAAGCATTACAATGAAACCCTGCAAAGTGCCCTGGAAGAAGCTGCACCTCCTATACATAGAACAACTCGGCACAGACGGCGACAACCGTGGCACACGCTGCAAACACGTTTCCTGCAGCGGTGCTCCAGGTGCGCCGAACATCTGTGGAGAAAATCTAATCTGCCCGAAGATTTCATCCATTATAAGTTCATGTTAAAAACATACAACTCTGCCCTTCACCTCTCCAAACAAACCTATTTCAACACCCTCATCACCTCGCTGTCCAATAACCCTAAACGTCTCTTTGACACTTTCCGGTCCCTACTCAACCCAAGAGAGCAGGCCCCAACCACAGATCTCCACGCTGACGATCTGGCCAATTACTTCAAAGAAAAAATTGACCACATTCGACAGGAAATCATTTCCCAATCTCTTCATACCAAGCACTGTCCTCCCTCCCCCACTGCATCTAGTTCACTCTCTGACTTTGAACCAGTTACAGAAGAAGAAGTAAGCAGGCTCCTTGCATCTTCTCGCCCGACCACTTGCACCAGCGACCCCATTCCGTCGCATCTCCTCCAGTCCCTTTCCCCGGCTGTCACCTCTCACCTAACAAAAATATTCAACCTTTCCCTCACTTCCGGTATTTTTCCCTCCTCATTTAAGCATGCCATCATACATCCACTACTTAAAAAGCCCTCCCTCGATCAAAATTGTGCCGCTAATTATAGACCTGTCTCTAATCTTCCCTTCATCTCTAAACTCCTGGAACGCCTGGTCCACTCCCGTCTTACCCGCTATCTCTCAGATAATTCTCTTCTCGACCCTCTTCAATCTGGTTTCCGCTCTTTACACTCTACTGAAACTGCCCTCACTAAAGTCTCTAATGACCTACTAACAGCTAAATCTAATGGTCACTATTCCATGCTAATTCTCTTGGATCTCTCCGCAGCATTCGACACTGTGGATCATCAGCTCCTCCTCACTATGCTCCGCTCCATCGGCCTCAAGGACACCGTTCTCTCTTGGTTCTCCTCCTATCTCTCTGGCCGATCCTTCACTGTTTGTTTTGCTGGTTCCTCCTCCTCTCACCTTCCCCTTACTGTTGGGGTTCCTCAAGGATCAGTCCTAGGCCCCCTCCTCTTCTCTTTGTATACTGCCCCTATTGGACAAACAATCAGTAGATTTGGTTTCCAGTACCATCTCTATACTGACGACACCCAATTATATACCTCTTCTCCTGTTATCACGCCGACCTTTTTAGAAAACACCAGTGATTGTCTTACCGCTGTCTCTAACATCATGTCCTCCCTCTATCTGAAACTGAACCTGTCAAAAACTGAACTCCTCGTGTTCTCTCCCTCTACAAACCTACCTTTGCCCGACATTGCCATCTCTGTGTGCGGTTCCACCATTACTCCAAAGCAACATGCCCGCTGCCTTGGAGTCATCCTTGATTCCGAGCTTTCATTCACCCCCCACATCCGATCACTGGCTCGCTCTTCTTATCTGCATCTCAAAAACATTTCCAGAATTCGCCCTTTTCTTACTTTCGACTCTGCAAAAACTCTTACTGTCTCACTTATTCATTCTCGTCTGGACTATTGTAACTCTCTACTAATTGGCCTACCTTTTACCAGACTCTCCCCGCTCCAATCTGTCCTGAATGCTGCTGCCAGGATCATATTCCTCGCCAACCGTTACACCGATGCCTCTACCTTGTGCCAGTCATTACACTGGCTACCCATCCAATCCAGAATCCAGTACAAAACTACTACCCTCATCCACAAAGCACTCCATGGCTCAGCACCACCCTACATCTCCTCTCTGGTCTCAGTCTACCAACCTACCCGTGCCCTCCGCTCTGCTAATGACCTCAGGTTAGCATCCTCAATAATCAGAACCTCCCACTCCCGTCTCCAAGACTTTACACGTGCGGCGCCGATTCTTTGGAATGCACTACCTAGGTTAATACGATTAATCCCCAATCCCCACAGTTTTAAGCGTGCACTAAAAACTCATTTGTTCAGATTGGCCTACCGCCTCAACGCATTAACCTAATTATCCCTGTGTGGCCTATTAATAAAAAAACAACAACATAATCACGTTCCTCCATCATGTTCTCATACACTTTATGCAGTTAATAGCCTCTGTGTCTGTACTGTTACATACTTAGGCAGTTAACTGGTTCATGCAGCTTTACATGAACACCCGAGCCTTACACTATGGCTGGTCCAAATAACTAAAGCAATTGTTACCATCTACCTCTTGTGTCTCCCCTTTTCCTCATAGATTGTAAGCTTGCGAGCAGCAGGGCCCTCATTCCTCCTGGTATCTGTTTTGAACTGTGATTTCTGTTATGCTGTAATGTCTGTTGTCTGTATAAGTCCCCTCTATAAGTTGTAAAGCGCTGCGGAATATGTTGGCGCTATATAAATAAAATTATTATTATTATTATTATTATTATTAATTTGTCGTAACATTGATGTGAACAACCTTTTTTTTAAATTTCACAATTTTTATTGATTTTACATATTCAATACATTTTATGTAGTATAAACTATCACAACTATTTTTTGAACAATTTTTTTATTTTTTTTTATCAAAAATGAAAATTTATGCACCTTACACAAACATATAAAACATTCACACCCAATTAATAACATAGTGCAACCTTCCCCCCCCCCCTCGCTCCAGTGTAATCCATAAGTAGTTCACGGACAAAAGAGTATGATTGGTTTACAGTTAAACAACTATCTATTGTAGTGTTTTTTGGTAACCAATATTTCTGGTTTTATCATCAGGTGCATATATGAAAAGATTTTTGGGGTTACCCACTCTAGGGAAAGCAACGTACAACTGTCCATGTGAAAAACACGGGCTCTCCAAATTATGCCTACTACTTTAAGTGCTTTGTTTATAGTCATAGCAAATGCAAGTCGAATTGGGAACTGCAAATGCTTAAAATTGAAGGGCATGTTGCTTGGTAGCAAAGGAATACACGGAATGAAAACATTTGCTCCCTTAGAGTTTCCCATAAGAATAATGGCTTCAATAGCATTGGCTATGAGACTCTTAATGCACAATCTTGTGCCGTTATACATTTTTGGTGGGTCAAGGTCCCGAAGCAAAATAATTGTGGCTCCTATTTTTAAAGTGAGCTTATGCAGTGGCATGCCAGGAGGCTCCAAAGAATTCAGGAACTCTAATGGATACATTGCGGCTTGTTTACTTTCCATGACTGAATCAATGGACATGTATGTGGTCACTAGACCAGGCTGCCTTCTCTGAAATAGTAGATTTATGGAGCTGACACTATCATTTATAGGCGCTAGGATTGCACATTCACAAAGCCACTGATGTTTGTTAAAATTGTTACAAATATCAGGGAAAACGTGGTCAATAAGTTCCATTACTGAAGATGTAATTTCACAAAAATCTTCTGGAAAGGAAATGAGACCAGTAATGGAAACAGTAGGGAACCAGTCATTTCCAAGGCATAGTAGCTGGTGTGTAAATTTAAATGCAGTTGTACTTCCTATCAAATGAACCCGCATATTAGTAGTAAGAGTTTCCTTCTGAACATGTATCCACAGATAAGAAGATTTTAGACAGGCATTCAGCTCATCAGCTGTTGTTGCTCCTTTAACCCCTTCCCGACCCTTGACGCCACGTAGGCGTCATGAAAGTCGGTGCCAATCCGACCTGTGACGCCTATGTGGCGTCATGGAATGATCGCGTCCCTGCAGATCGGGTGAAAGGGTTAACTCCAATTTCACCCGATCTGCAGGGACAGGGGGAGTGGTACTTCAGCCCAGGGGGGGTGGCTTCACCCCCCCCTGTGGCTACGATCGCTCTGATTGGCTGTTGAAAGTGAAACAGCCAATCAGAGCGCTTTGTAATATTTTTTACAATCCAGCCATGGCCGATGCTGCAATATCATCGGCCATGGCTGGAAACACTGGTCTGCACCCCCCACCGCCACCGATCACCTCCTCAGTCCTCCATCCTGTGCTTCGCTCCCCTCCGTCGTCCTGTACGCTCCCCGTCCTCCTGTCTGCTCCCCCCGTGCTCTGATCCCACCCCCCTGCTCCGATCATCCCCCCGTGCTCCGATCCCCCCCCCTCATACTTACCGAGCTTCCCGGTGTCCGTCCGTCTTCTCCACAGGCGCCGCCATCTTCCAAAATGGCGGGCGCATGCACAGTGCGCCCGCCGAATCTGCCGGCCGGCAGATTCGTTCCAGCTACATTTTGATCACTGTGATAAAACCTATCACAGTGATCAAAATAAAAAAAATAGTAAATGACCCCCCCCCCTTTATCACGCCCATACGTAGGGACAATAATAAAATAAAGAAAATATTTTTTTTTTCACTAGGGTTAGAACTAGGGGTAGGGTTAGGGGTAGGGTTAGGGGTAGGGTTAGGGTTAGGGTTAGCATTAGAACTAGGGTTAGCGTTAGAATTAGGCTATGTGCACACGGTGCAGATTTGGCTGTGGATCCGCAGCGGAATGGGTGCTGTGGATTCGTAGCAGTGTTCCATCAGATTTACAGTACCATCCGCTGTGCCCATGGTGCGGAAAATCCACGCGGAAATGCTGCGTTGTATTTTCCGCAACATGTTAATTCTTTGTGCGGATTCCGAAGCGTTTTACACCTGTTCCTCAATAGGAATCCGCAGGTGAACTCTGCATAAAAAACACTGGAGATCCGCGGTAAATCCGCAGGTAAAACACAGTGCCTTTTACCTGCGGATTTTTCAAAAATGGTGCGGAAAAATCTCACACGAATCCGCAACGTGGGCACATAACTGTTGTGAATTCTGCTCTTGGGCTCCCTCCGGTGGTTGTTAGTGGTAGTGCAGTGGTCTCTGGATTATAGCCAGGGCAGGTGTTTCTGCTTATTGCAGCTCTATTAGGTATTTAGGTTTGTAGGATCCATCAATCCCTGCCAGTTGTCCATTGTATCTTGGAGGGATTGCATCTCTGTCTGGCTCCACTTGCCCTGCTGACATTTCAACTAAGATAAGTGTCTGGTTTTGGTTCTCTGTAGCACGCATGCAGTGTGCTTTTATGTGCAGTGCAATCTATTGTGTTTTTGTCCAGCTTAGACTTTGTTTGGATTTTTCTGTCATGCTGGTTTCTCTGGAGATTCAGATATACATCCTATGTCTTTAGTTAGATGTAGTATCTAGTATTCTGCTGTGGAATTTTCTAGTGTTTTAATACTGACTGCTTAGAACTCTGTCCTATCCTTTTCTATTTAGCTAGAAGTGCCTCTTTTGCTAAACTCTGTTTTTTCTGCCTGTGTACGTATTTCCTCTTAAACTCAAAGTCAATATTTGTGGGGGGCTGCCTATCCTTTGGGGCTCTGCTCTGAGGCAAGATAGGATTTCCCATTTCCATCTTTAGGGGTATTTAGTCCTCCGGCTGTGTCGAGGTATCTAGGCCTGGTTAGGTACATCCCACGGCTACTTCTAGTTGCGGTGTCAGTATTAGGATTGCGGTCAGTACAGGTACCACCTACTCCAGAGATAGTCTCATGCGGCTCCAGGGTCACCGGTTCATAACAGTACAACTGGCCAACAATGAGTTAAATGCATCTCAGAAGAAGGGAAGAAAAGTGCTGAGCCATTTTTTTTTCTGCAGTCTGTTTTGTCTTTCCTTCCCTCTTTTCCTCTGGGTGACTGAAGAGCTGTGTGCTAGCATGGATGTTCAGGGATTAGCTTCTCGTGTAGACCAACTAGCTGCTAGGGTACAGGGTATTTCCGATTATATTGTTCAGACTCCGGTTTTAGAGCCTAGAATTCCTACTCCTGATTTATTTTTTGGGGACAGGTCTAAATTTTTGAGTTTTAAAAATAACTGTAAACTGTTTTTTGCTCTGAAACCTCGTTCTTCTGGTGATCCCATTCAGCAGGTTAAAATTGTCATCTCCCTGCTGCGTGGCGATCCTCAGGATTGGGCATTTTCCCTGGAATCTGGGAATCCTGCCTTGCTTAATGTAGAAGCCTTTTTTCAGGCTCTAGGGTTATTATATGATGAACCAAATTCTGTGGATCATGCTGAGAAGAACTTGTTGACCCTGTTTCAGGGTCAAGAAGCGGCAGAATTGTATTGTCAGAAATTTAGAAAATGTTCTCTGCTGACTAAATGGAATGAGGATGCTTTGGCGGCAATTTTCAGAAAGGGTCTTTCTGAATCTGTTAAAGATGTTATGGTGGGGTTTCCCACGCCTATTGGTCTGAGCGATTCTATGTCTCTGGCCATTCAGATTGATCGGCGCCTGCGTGAGCGCAGAGCTGTGCGCGCTGTGGCGTTGTCCTCAGAGCAGATACCTGAGCCTATGCAGTGCGATAGGATTCTGTCTGGAGCTGAACGACGGGGATTCAGACGTCAGAATGGGTTGTGTTTTTACTGTGGCGATGCTTCTCATGTCATTTCGGTCTGCCCTAAGCGTACTAAGAGAATCGCTAGTTCAGTTACCATTGGTACCATACAACCAAAATTTCTGTTATCTGTGACATTGATCTGCTCATTGTCATCATTCATGGCGTTTGTAGATTCTGGCGCCGCTTTGAATTTAATGGACTTTGAATTCGCTAGACGTTGTGGTTTCCCCTTGCAGTCTTTGGAGAACCCTATTCCTTTAAGGGGTATTGATGCTACACCTTTGGCTAAAAATAAACCCCAGTTTTGGACACAGGTGACCATGTGCATGGCGCCAGCCCATCGGGAGGATGGTCGCTTTTTGGTGTTGCATAATTTGCATGATGCCATTGTGCTGGGTTTTCCATGGTTGTAGGTACATAATCCGGTGTTGGATTGGAAATCTATGTCTGTGACTAGTTGGGGTTGTCAGGGAGTTCATGGTGACGTTCCTTTGATGTCAATCTCCTCTTCCCCCCCTTCTGAAATTCCAGAATTCTTGTCTGATTTTCAGGATGTGTTCAGTGAGCCCAAGTCCAGTTCCCTTTCACCGCATAGGGACTGTGATTGTGCTATAGACTTGATTCCAGGTTGTAAGTTTCCTAAGGGCCGACTTTTCAACCTGTCTGTGCCTGAACATACCGCCATGCGGAGTTATTTTAAGGAGTCTTTGGAGAAAGGGCATATTCGGCAATCTTCTTCACCATTGGGAGCGGGATTTTTTTTTGTTGCCAAGAAGGATGGCTCCTTGAGACCTTGTATTGATTATCGCCTCTTGAATAAGATCACGGTCAAATTTCAATACCCTTTGCCTTTGCTTTCCGATTTCTTTGCTAGGATTAAGGGGGCTAGTTGGTTTACTAAGACTGACCTTCGAGGGGCATATAATCTTATTCGTATTAAGCAGGGTGACGAATGGAAAACTGCGTTTAATACGCCCGAGGGCCATTTTGAATACCTTGTGATGCCCTTTGGGCTCTCTAATGCTCCATCTGTTTTTCAGTCCTTCATGCATGATATCTTCCAGAATTATCTTGATAAATTTATGATTGTATATTTGGATGACATTTAGATTTTTTCCGATGATTGGGAGTCTCATGTGAAACAGGTCAGGATGGTTTTTCAGATCCTTCGTGACAATGCTTTATTTGTGAAGGGGTCTAAGTGTCTTTTTGGAGTGCAGAAGGTTTCTTTTTTGGGCTTTATTTTTTCTCCCTCATCTATAGAGATGGATCCGGTTAAGGTTCAGGCCATTCATGATTGGATTCAGCCCACGTCCGTGAAGAGTCTTCAGAAATTTTTGGGCTTTGCTAATTTTTATCGCCGTTTCATTGCTAACTTCTCCAGTGTGGTTAAACCCCTGACCGATTTGACAAAAAAGGGCGCTGATGTGGCGAATTGGTCCTCTGCGGCCTTCTCTGCCTTTCAGGAGCTTAAACGCCGATTTACTTTTGCCCCGGTGTTGGTCAGCCAGATGTTTCTCTTCCATTTCAGGTTGAGGTTGACGCTCCTGAGATTGGGGCAGGGGCCGTTTTATCTCAGAGGAATTCTGATAGTTCCTTGATGAAACCATGTGCCTTCTTTTCCCGAAAGTTTTCGCCTGCTGAACGTAATTATGATGTTGGCAATCGGGAATTGTTGGCTATGAAGTGGGCCTTCGAGGAATGGCGACATTGGCTTGAGGGAGCCAAGCATCGTATTGTGGTCTTGACCGATCATAAACATCTGATTTACCTCGAATCTGCCAAGCGGCTGAATCCTAGACAGGCTCGATGGTCTTTGTTTTTCTCCCGTTTTGATTTCGTGGTCTCGTATCTTCCGGGTTCTAAGAATATTAAGGCTGATGCCCTCTCTAGGAGCTTTTTGCCTGATTCTCCGGAGGTCCTTGAACCGGTCGGCATTCTAAAGGAAGGGGTGGTCCTTTCTGCCATTTACCCTGATTTGCGACGGGTTCTTCAGGAATTTCAGGCTGACAAACCTGACCGCTGTCCAGTGGGGAAACTGTTCGTTCCTGATAAATGGACTAGTAGGGTGATTTTGGAGGTTCATTGTTCTGTGTTGGCTGGTCATCCTGGTATTTTTGGTACCAGAGATTTCGTTGGTAGGTCTTTTTGGTGGCCTTCTTTGTCGCGGTATGTGCGGTCTTTTGTGCAGTCCTGTGGGACTTGTGCGCGGGCTAAGCCTTGTTGTTCACGCGCTAGTGGGTTGCTTTTGCCTTTGCCGGTCCCTGAGAGGCCTTGGACGCATATTTCTATGGATTTTATTTCAGACCTTCCGGTTTCCCAGAGGATGTAGGATATCTGGGTGGTTTGTGACCGGTTTTCTAAGATGGTTCATTTGGTGCCTTTGCCTAAGTTGCCTTCCTCTTCGGATTTGGTTCCATTGTTTTTTCAGCATGTGGTTCGTTTGCATAGTATTCCGGAGAATATTGTGTCCGACAGAGGTTCCGAGTTTGTTTCTAGGTTTTGGCGAGCCTTTTGTGCTAGGCTGGGCATTGATTTGTCTTTTTCTTATGCATTTCACCCTCAGACAAATGGCCAAACCAAGCGAACTCATCAGACTTTGGAAACTTATTTGAGATGCTTCGTGTCTGCTGATCAGGATGATTGGGTGGCTTTCTTGCCATTGGCCGAGTTTGCCCTTAATAATCGGGCTAGTTCGGCTACCTTGGTTTCGCCCTTCTATTGTAATTTTGGTTTTCATCCTCGTTTTTCTTCAGGGCAGGTTGAGCCTTCTGATTGTCCTGGTGTGGATTCTGTGGTTGACAGGTTGCAGCAAATTTGGGCTCATGTGGTGGACAATTTGGTGTTGTCTCAGGAGGAGGCGCAACGTTTTGCTAATCGTCGTCGGTGTGTTGGTTCCCGGCTTCGGGTTGGGGATTTGGTCTGGTTGTCTTCCCGTCATGTTCCTATGAAGGTTTCTTCCCCTAAGTTTAAGCCTCGATTTATTGGTCCTTATAGGATTTCTGAGTTTATCAATCCGGTGTCTTTTCATTTGGCCCTTCCGGCATCTTTTGCTATCCATAATGTTTTCCATAGATCTTTATTGCGGAAATATGTGGTGCCCGTTCTTCCCTCTGTTGATCCTCCGGCTCCTGTGTTGGTTGATGAGGAGTTGGAGTATGTGGTTGAGATTTTGGATTCTCGTTTTTCGAGACCGAAGCTTCAGTACCTTGTCAAATGGAAGGGTTACGGCCAGGAGGATAATTCTTGGGTTTTTGCCTCTGATGTCCATGCTGCTGATTTGGTTCGGGCCTTTCATCTGGCTCGTCCTGATCGGCCTGGGGGCTCTGGTGAGGGTTCGGTGACCCCTCTTCAAGGGGGGGGGTACTGTTGTGAATTCTGCTCTTGGGCTCCCTTCGGTAGTTGTTAGTGGTAGTGCAGTGGTCTCTGGATTATAGCCAGGGCAGGTGTTTCTGCCTATTGCAGCTCTATTAGGTATTTAGGTTTGTAGGATCCATCAATCCCTGCCAGTTGTCCATTGTATCTTGGAGGGATTGCATCTCTGTCTGGCTCCACTTGCCCTGCTGTCATTTCAGCTAAGATAAGTTTTGGTTCTCTGTAGCACGCATGCAGTGTGCTTTTATGTGCAGTGCAATCTATTGTGTTTTTGTCCAGCTTAGACTTTGTTTGGATTTTTCTGTCATGCTGGTTTCTCTGGAGATGCAGATATACATCCTATGTCTTTAGTTAGATGTAGTATCTAGTATATTCTGCTGTGGATTTTTCTAGTGTTTTAATACTGACCGCTTAGAACTCTGTCCTATCCTTTTCTATTTAGCTAGAAGTGCCTCTTTTGCTAAACTCTGTTTTTCCTGCCTGTGTACGTATTTCCTCTTAAACTCAGAGTCAATATTTGTGGGGGGCTGCCTATCCTTTGGGGCTCTGCTCTGAGGCAAGATAGGATTTCCCATTTCCATCTTTAGGGGTATTTAGTCCTCCGGCTGTGTCGAGGTGTCTAGGCCTGGTTAGGTACATCCCACAGCTACTTCTAGTTGTGGTGTCAGTATTAGGATTGCGGTCAGTACAGGTACCACCTACTCCAGAGATAGTCTCATGCGGCTCCAGGGTCACCGGTTCATAACACATAGCCTTAGGGTTGGAATTAGGGCTAGGGTTGGAAGTAGGGTTAAGAATAGGCTTGTCGTTAGGGTTATGGTTAGGGGTGTGTTGGGGTTAAAGTTGTGGTTAGGGTTGGGGTTAGGGTTGGGATTAGGGTTATGGCTAGAGTTGGGATTAGGGTTAGGGGTGTGTTGGGGTTAGTGTTGGAGTTAGAATTGATGGGTTTCCACTGTTTAGGCACATCAGGGGTCTCCAAACGCAACATGGCGCCACCATTGATTCCAGGCAATCTTGCGTTCAAAAAGTCAAATGGTGCTCCCTTCCGAGCCCTGACGTGTGCCCAAACAGTGGTTTACCCCCACATATGGGGTACCAGCATACTCAGGACTAACTGGGCAACAACGATTGGGGTCCAATTTCTCCTGTTACCCTTGCAAAAATAAAAAATTGCTTGCTAATACATAATTTTTGAGGAAAGAAATTTTTTTTTTTATTTTCACGGCTCTGCGTTATAAACTTCTGTGAAGCACTTGGGGGTTCAAAGTGCTCACCACACATCTAGATAAGTTCCTTGGGGGTCTAGTTTCCAAAACGGGGTCACTTTTGGGGGGTTTCTACTGTTTTGGCACATCAGGGGCTCCGCAAATGCAACGTGGCACCCGCAGACCATTCCATCAAAGTCTGCATTTCAAAACGTCACTACTTCCTTTCCGAGCCCCGACGTGTGCCCAAGCAGTGGTTTACCCCCACATATGGGGTATCAGTGTACTCAGGACAAACTGGGCAACAACGATTGGGGTCCAATTTCTCCTGTTACCCTTGGGAAAATTAAAAAATTCTGGGCTAAAAAAATATTTTTGAGGAAAGAAAACACATTTATTATTTTCACGGCTCTGCGTTATAATCTTCTGTGAAGCACCTGGGGGTTTAAAGTGCTCACTATGCGTCTAGATAAGTTCCTTGGGGGGTCTAGTTCGAGGGGGTCCGAGCCTTGCCGTGCACCCAAACAGTGGTTTACCCCCACATATGAGGTATCAGCGTACTCAGGAGAAATTGCCCAACAAATTTTAGGATCCATTTTATCCTATTGCCCATGTGAAAATGAAAAAATTGAGGCTAAAATAATTTTTGTGTGAAAAAAAAGTACTTTTTCATTATTACGGATCAATTTGTGAAGCTCCTGAGGGTTTAAAGTGCTCACTATGCTTCTAGATAAGTTCCTTGGGGGGTCTAGTTTCCAAAATGGGGTCACTTGTGGGGGAGCTCTAATGTTTAGGCACACAGGGGCTTTCCAAACGCGACATGGTGTCCGCTAACGATGGAGATAATTTTTCATTCAAAAAGTCAAATGGTGCTCCTTCCCTTCCAAGCCTTACCATGTGCCCAAACAGTGGTTTACCCCCACATGTGAGGTATCGGTGTACTCAGGAGAAATTGCTCAACAAATTTTAGTATCCATTTTATCCTGTTGCCCATGTGAAAATGAAAAAATTGAGGCTAAAAGAAATTTTGTGTGAAAAAAAAGTACTTTTTCATTTTTACGGATCAATTTGTGAAGCACCTGAGGGTTTAAAGTGCTCACTATGCTTCTAGATAAGTTCCTTGGGGGGTCTAGTTTCTAAAATGGGGTCACTTGTGGGGGAGCTCCAAATGTTTAGGCACACAGGGGCTTTCCAAACGCGACATGGTGTCCGCTAATGATGGAGATAATTTTTCATTCAAAAAGTCAAATGGCGCTCCTTCCCTTCCGAGCCTTACCATGTGCCCAAACAGTAGTTTACCCCCACATGTGAGATATCGGTGTACTCAGGAGAAATTGCTCAACAAATTTTAGTATCCATTTTATCCTGTTGCCCATGTGAAAATGAAAAAATTGAGGCTAAATGAAATTTTGTGTGAAAAAAAAGTACTGTTTCATTTTTACGGATCAATTTGTGAAGCATTTGAGGGTTTAAAGTGCTCACTATGCTTCTAGATAAGTTCCTTGGGGGGTCTAATTTCCAAAATGGGGTCACTTGTGGGGGAGCTCAAATGTTTAGGCACACGGGGGCTCTCCAAACACGACAAGGTGTCCGCTAAAGATTGGAGCCAATTTTTCATTCAAAAAGTCAAACGGCGCTCCTTCCCTTCCGAGCCCTGCCGTGCGCCCAAACAGTGGTTTACCCCCACATATGAGGTATCTGCATACTCAGGACAAATGGTACAACAAAGTTCATTGTCCAGTTTCTCCTTTTACCCTTGGGAAAATAAAAAAATTGTTGCTAAAAGATTATTTTTGTGACTAAAAAGTTAAATGTTCATTTTTTCCTTCCATGTTGCTTCTGCTGCTGGGAAACACCTGAAGGGTTAATAAACTTTTTGAATGTGGTTTTGAGCACCTTGAGGTGTGCAGTTTTTAGAATGGTGTCACTTTTGGGTATTTTCAGCCATGTAGAACCCTCAAACTGACTTCAAATGTGAGGTGGTCCCTAAAAAAAAGGTTTTGTAAATTTTGTTGTAAAAATGAGAAATCACTGGTCAAATTTTAACCCTTGTAACTTCCTAGCAAAAAAAAATTTGTTTCCAAAATTGTGCTGATGTAAAGTAGACATGTGGGAAATGTTATTTATTAACTATTTTGTGTCACATAACTCTCTGGTTTAACAGAATAAAAATTCAAAATGTGAAAATTGCAAAATTTTCAAAATTTTTGCCAAATTTCCATTTTTTTCACAAATAAACTCAAAAATTATTGACCTAAATTTACCACTAACATGAAGCGCAATATGTCATGAAAAAACAATCTCAGAACCGCTAGGATCCGTTGAAGCGTTCCTGAGTTATTACCTCATAAAGGGACACTGGTCAGAATTGCAAAAAATGGCCAGGTCATTAAGGTCAAAATAGGCTGGGTCATGAAGGGGTTAAGAACAGGTAATGTCTGGCAGGAGTCACCTGCAAAAATTACAATTCCCCCCATTAAACAATCAGTTCCCCATAGATCTTTCAAGGTGCGATTAAGGGCCTCGACAGCTTTCTTGTGCGCCATGGTACATTCATCCCAAACAATTACTTTGCAAGTTTGTAATACCTTAGCTTTCCCAGAGCCCTTAGTGATATTGCAGACAGGAGTTTCTGACAGCGCTAGATTAAAGGGCAATCCAAGTGCTGAATGAGCCGGACGCCCTCCATCTAAAAGAGTGGGCGCAATCCCAGATGAGGCAACAGCCAAGGTAATGTCATTGTTTGAACGAATTTCTGCAAGCAGCAAATTAATTAAAAACGTTTTACCAGTACCTCCTGATGCATCTAGGAAAAATAGTCCCCCATTTACACTGGAAATCTGAGCCATAATTGCCATATAGGCTTAACTTTGGTCATTAACTAAAAGAGGCTTACTTAATATGACAAATTCTTTACATTTTTACAAATCATAGCTTTTTTCTTGCATAATATCTCTGTTCATAATATCAAAGTCTGGTCAATTTGGTGCTGGTAAACCTAATTCTATTAGAGTTTTACTTTTAATAGATATGCACCTTCTAAAATTAAGAGGGCTTTGTGGAATATGTCCTCAGTGAAATTTAAGTCTAAGTCTGGATCAACTCTTCCTTGCACTCTAAGAATATCTTCACTAAGATATTCTTTGTATTTGTCCCAAAGCGCACAGGGATTGGAAGGTGTGCAGGTTGTACAGTAATTATTATAGCGAACAGGTCTCTTAGTTGAGGTGGAAAGCGAGTGAAAGATACTTTCAGCAATGTCATGTCCCAGTGTTGATCGTCTTCAATTGGACCAAGCTTTTGACATGCTTCCCTGTAAGTTTGACACAGCTCTCCATCAACTATTTTCAAATCTGTGAAATATGTTGGCCCACGGACAGTGTGAAGCAGTAATCGGAGGTAGTAGTTGTTTGGATGCACTGTATACAGACGTCAAAGAACATCACTGGAACATCTGGCCCATCCTGGGACCCTTGCTCTTTTTTCCTCTTGCAAAATACTTTTCTTGATTTATTCCATGAATAATATTTTGGAACATCTGAATATAATAAAGTCCTTGCAAATGGATCTACTTGACATAGGAGAAAGAAAGCTGTCAATGTTGTATTGGGTGTTCGAGCAGCTCTTTCCTCTGCATAGTTGGGAGTAAAATACACTCGTCCAGTTTCAAGATGGACACTGAGATGAACTACAGTCAGATGTCTTTCATGGATGGGAAAATTTAGTAATCGCCACACTGCTTCATTACTATTTATATACCTTCCCATCTGATACCGCAAAATCTCATCAGTTGTACATTTTGGATTCTCTAGCTGGAAAACTGCCATATCATTGCCCTTGTTAACATATTTGCAAATGTATTTAATTGACTTAACATTACAATATTCTACATTAATGTGCGCATCAAACATTTTTGAAAGCAGTGGAGAGTAAGGTACAATATTTCAATATCTGTGTTTTGTTTAACCCTTTTTAGTCTGATTGTTGCAGTATATCCTCCCTGTTCAGGTTTCCGTCTTCTGTAAAAAAGGATAACCATCATCTCCTGTTTATGTTTCTACAATCAAATTGCGAGATTACTTTTTAGTACATTTTTCTTCCTTCATACATGGTGGTCTTGGTTTAAGTGGCTCACATGGGCCATGGATCATATTTTTAAAAACAGTTTCAAAAAGTACTGGGTCCTCTTCTGGATTTGGAAGCTCAGCAGAAATAACACTGTCAATTTGATCAGGGCTGTCAATTTGATCTTATTCTTTAGCCATATCAGTAAATGAGCATGTGGAAGACCTCTTTTTTGCCACTCAATTGAATACATCCAACATTGACTTTCACCAAAAATGTAACACTTTGTAATTATGTCCATGAGCTTGATCAGTTTTTGTTTAAAAACCCTTGCTGTTAAATCATGTTGATCAGAGGGGCTATGACCGGTCAGAAGCTCTTCCCTTATCTCTGACCAAGTTGAATTACATGTAACTGTAATAAACAAATCAGGACGACCATATATCCGAACATAAGTCATGGCGTCCTGAGCATACTCATGCATATGTCTGGGACTTCCAGTAAATGTAGCTGGTAAAATAAACATACGCCCAATGTCAGCCACGTTGCCATCATTAGCAATAGCATCCCTTAAATGAATATATTCATCCACTCTAAGTATTTGTTGGTTCAATCGTATATACAAAAGATGCTCACTTTCCACCTTGGCATACATATAAACTATAAATTGATGAACAAGTTGCCTACATTGTAAAATGTGGTTAGAAGACCCATGTCTGATCATTATTTGGCATAAAAGTCCATAGCTGATATTTTTTTTTATTGGTTGGCCTAGCAGACTTGGGATCAGTCTGTGTTAGATTAACCCCTTAAGCCCCGGGGGTGGTTTGCACGTTAATGACCGGGCCAATTTTTACAATTCTGACCACTGTCCCTTTATGAGGTTATAACTCTGGAACGCTTCAACGAATCTTGGCAATTCTGACATTGTTTTCTCGTGACATATTGTACTTCATGATAGTGGTAAAATTTATTTGATATTACCTGCGTTTATTTGTGAAAAAAATGGAAATTTGGCAAAAATTTTGAAAATTTTGCAATTTTCCAACTTTGAATTTTTATGCCCTTAAATCACAGAGATATGTCACACAAAATACTTAATAAGTAACATTTCCCACAAGTCTACTTTACATCAGAACAATTTTGGAAACATTTTTTTTTTTGTTAGGGAGTTATATGGGTTAAAATTTGACCAGCAATTTCTCATTGTTACAACAAAATTTACAAAACCATTTTTTTTAGGGACCACATCACATTTGAAGTCACATTTAGGGGTCTATATAGCAAAAAAATACCCAAAAGTGACACCATTCTAAAAACTGCACCCCTCAAGCTGATCAAAACCACATTCAAGAAGTTTATTAACCCTTCTGGTGCTTCATAAGAGCTAAAGCAATGTTGAAGGAAAAAATGAAAATTTTACTTTTTAGTCATGAAAACGATCTTTTAGCAACGATTTTTTTTATTTTCCCAAAGGTAACAGGAGAAATTGGACTGCAAAATTTGTTGTCCAATTTGTCCTGAGTACGCTGATACCTCATATGTGGGGGGAACCACTGTTTGGGCGCATGGCAGGGCTCAGAAGGGAAGGAGCGTCATTTGACTTTTTCAAGCTAAAATTAGCTGGAATTGAGATCGGACACCATGTCGCGTCTGGTGAGCCCCTGATGTGCCTAAACAGTGGAAACCCCCCACAAGTGACCCCATTTTGGAAACTAGACCCCCTAAGGAACTTATCTAGATGTGTGGTGAGCACTTTTATCCCCCAAGTGCTTCACAGAAGTTTATACCGCCCGTGCATGAAAATAAAAAAACATATTTTTTCCACAAACATGATAGTTTAGTCCCCAATTATTTATTTTCACAAGGGTAACTGAAGAAATTGGACCACAAAAGTTGTAGTCCAATTTGTCCTTAGTATGCCAATACCCCATATGTGGGGGGAACCACTGTTTGGGCGCATGGCAGGGCTCAGAAGGGAAGGAGCACCATTTGACTTTTTCAAGCTAAAATTAGCTGGAATTGAGATCGGATGCCATGTCGCGTTTGGTGAGCCCCTGATGTGCCTAAACAGTGGAAAGCCCCCATAAATGACCCCATTTTGGAAACTAGACCCCCTAAGGAACTTATCTAGATGTGTGGTGAGCACTTTTATCCCCCAAGTGCTTCACAGAAGTTTATACCGCCCGTGCGTGAAAATAAAAAAACATATATTTTTTCCACAAACATGATCATTTAGTCCCCAATTTTTTATTTTCACAAGGGTAACTGAAGAAATTGGACCACAAAAGTTGTAGTCCAATTAGTCCTGAGTACGCCAATACCCCATATGTGGGGGGGAACCACTGTTTGGGCACATGGCAGGGCTCAGAAGGGAAGGAGCGCCATTTGACTTTTTCAAGCTAAAATTAGCTGGAATTGAGATCGGATGCCATGTCGCGTTTGGAGAGCCCCTGATGTGCCTAAACAGTGGAAACCCCCCACAAGTGACCCTATTTTGGAAACTAGACCCCCTAAGGAACTTATACAATTACCAACATCCCAAATAGATAAAGCTGGCACTTCCAAATACAATGTAAACACCAATAGTCACCCTAAGGGGTAACTACCATGAAGAGATCCAGAGTAACATTAATTAAGGCTTTTATTGGAAAACTTTTATAAAATGCATAAAATGCCCAAGCACCCTAACATAAGGTGGAGGCTAAGTGCAGTACATCATTAGGTTATATTAATTGCAAGGTAGTGATATCATAATGACATGTTAATTTCAGTACATCTTAGCTGCCCAAGCATGCCCACAATATACAAACAGTGCCAATGTACATAATCAATTATCATAATAGTATCTACCTGCAGACGGCACAGCTTTCCACCTCACCCCAACGCGTGTTTCGCACCAAGCTTCTTCCGGGGGCGTGTCTGGAGTGGGTAAGTGCGGGGTTTTTTATAATGGCAATCTGCCAATGACAGAGGGTAGGTGCGAGCATGTGACCGAGAGTAACGCAGAGCGGTTACCTAGTTACCTGACCACATTCGGCGCTTGCACCGCCGCCTGCTTCCTGGAGTAAAGGTCACTTCTGGACCTGCGCTCCCTGGAATGCCTGCTGGTAAACAAGCCGTCCAGATATGAGCGCATCCGGAACTGAACAGGGCTGGCGCATGCGCACGGTCAGGAAAACAAACCACTCCGCCGCCAGTGAATCCATGAGCGGGGATCCATCAATAAAGAACCATACAGCGGATAGTGTGACAAAAGGAAGGGGGCAGGAATATTCCTATACGCCGAAAACGGTGCTCTGTGCTACATAAGGGCATTTATACAAAACCCTTCCATATCTACATTATAATTAACAAAACAAAACAAAAAAACCAACCCCATCCCATAAAAGAATATCTCACAAAGATTTAGGGAGACGTATCTGAAATATACATCAATAAGCACTAAGTCACTTTAAATTAGGTATTTTTGCACTTTAAGTGTTGCACTATATATATATATATATATATATATATATATATATATATATATATATATATATATATATGATTATACACTAATATGTGCGCATATATAGAAAGGCCTTGACACATAATTGGGGTCTTTCGGTAATATAGATAAGCGCTAAGTCACTTTAAATTAGGTATTTTTGCACTCTAAGTGTTACACTGGATATATATATAATTATACACTAATATGTGCGCATATATAGAAAGGCCTTGACACATAATTGTGGTCTTTCGGTCAAGGTGGGCACTAGGTCACTTTAATTATAATGTAGATATGGAAGGGTTTTGTATAAATGCCCTTATGTAGCACAGAGCACCGTTTTCGGCGTATAGGGATATTCCTGCCCCCTTCCTTTTGTCACACTGTCCGCTGTATGGTTCTTTATTGATGGATCCCCGCTCATGGATTCACTGGCGGCGGAGTGGTTTGTTTTCCTGACCGTGCGCATGCGCCAGCCTCCTGCCCTGTTCAGTTCTGGATGCGCTCATATCTGGACGGCTTGCGTACCAGCCGGCGTTCCAGGGAGCGCAGGTCCGGAAGTGACCTTTACTCCAGGAAGCAGGTGGCGGTGCAAGCGCCGAATGTGGTCAGGTAACTAGGTAACCGCTCTGCTTCACTCCCGGTCACATGCTCGCACCTACCCTCTGTCATTGGCAGATTGCCATTATAAAAAACCCCGCACTTACCCACTCCAGACACGCCCCCGGAAGAAGCTTGGTGCGAAACGTGCGTTGGGGTGAGGTGGAATGCTGTGCCGTCTGCAGGTAGATACTATTATGATAATTGATTATGTACATTGGCACTGTTTGTATATTGTGGGCATGCTTGGGCAGCTAAGATGTACTGAAATTAACATGTCATTATGATATCACTACCTTGCAATTGATATAACCTAATGATGTACTGCACTTAGCCTCCACCTTATGTTGGGGTGCTTGGGCATTTTATGCATTTTATAAAAGTTTTCCAATAAAAGCCTTAATTAATGTTACTCTGGATCTCTTCATGGTAGTTACCCCTTAGGGTGACTATTGGTGTTTACATTGTATTTGGAAGTGCCAGCTTTATCTATTTGGGACGTTGGTAATTGTATCTGTATTTGGGCTGTTTTCAAACAGCAATTTTTTGTCCACGGATTATAGAAATAATGCTAATACTTAGCTTTTGGTAAAAAAACACCTTTTTTTTACCTGGATACTAATTGATTAGTTCATTTTGTTACTTTTTCTAGACCGTCTATTGTGATGGATTTGAAAGCCAAAGAAAGCTCTTGGCGTGTTAAGGCTTCGGATATTTTTAAACATAGCACCGTAACAGTTTTGCAGGATGTCTCGCAGGATTTTAGGGAGATTATGCACCGCTATAGAAATATATTATATCGTAAAACTAAGTTATGGTGGAATCGGGCCACCTTAGAGAACTATTTATCAAAAAGGATTGTACCGAGAGGGTTAAGGGTTCAGTTATACCCGACTTTTGAATTGGATGATGAAAGCTTAATAAAAAGATGGACAACTGCAGCTACTACGTGCTCCTGTGAGTTTATCCAAATCCTCATCGAGAAAAATACTCTCTCCCTGGTGGAAATGGATGAAGAGCTGGAGAGGATACATAGCACTTTGAATAAAGATGTACCTAAGGACACCTTGGATAAATGGCTTAAGAAATTAGAGACTGACACTGTCAAGTGGGAAGAAGAGGTGAGCCAGGGCAAACTTAAAAAATGTAAATAAGATGTAACAGATTACGACACGGATAAGGTGTATAAATGGCAAAACAGAAAAAGAGGTGTCCCCAGTAAGAATAGATCTAGGTAACCTTCCGTGGCATCAAGCACCTCTGGCATTGAAAGCCATACTACAACTAGTGACATTGAAGATCGAAGGGATTTCAACCTGAGAACGGGCGCACGCAAGAAACAGTTTCCAGATATGTTCAACAGGACATATAAGCACAAGAATAAAAAGGATCAGTTTAAGGTAGTTAACTTGTCAAAGCATGAAATTACACCTATCCAAGAAAAAGTACTAGAACGAGGTCTCAATTTTTCTCCTTCCTACCGAATAGATGCATTCACAGCGGTAAAGGACACCCACTTATTGTCCAGAAAAATAATTTAGAAGAAATTACATTATAAGAATATTTCGTCTGATGTCTTTACTACACCAGAGGAAATTGAGGCATTGGAAAATCTCATTGCTTTGGAGGAGGAAAATGCAGCCATGGAGGTAAGTAACATCCCTATCCATCTCTATAGCAGATCCAAGAAATTTCCTGCATTTGGCTTATGCCCAGCAGTTGAAGTGTTCACTAAATTAGTTACAAGGGACATTGAACATCTGGCGGGAAGATGTGGGAGTTCTTCCAATCTGGATAAAATGGAACGCATGGCGCTCGAGGAGTTACAATCCTGGAAAGATGTAGTTTTCAAGCCTGCGGATAAAGGGGGAAACCTCGTCATCTGGCCCTGTCAGATGTACGAGAAGCAGGCCAATAAATTATTAGGAGATACGATATGTTATCGTAAAGTGACGTTTAACCCTTTACCTTCCTTCCAGGACAAACTTGTGAACATTCTTGAGAAAGCATTTATGGAGGGCACTATTTCTAAGAAACTGTTGGATACTATAAAGAAACTACATCCAAAGCTTCCCACGTTCTACATCATCCCTAAATTACACAAGGACCCGCTGGACCCACCCGGACGACCTACAGGTCCTTCTCAAAAAATTAGCATATAGTGTTAAATTTCATTATTTACCATAATGTAATGATTACAATTAAACTTTCATATATTATAGATTCATTATCCACCAACTGAAATTTGTCAGGTCTTTTATTGTTTTAATACTGATGATTTTGGCATACAACTCCTGATAACCCAAAAAACCTGTCTCAATAAATTAGCATATCAAGAAAAGGTTCTCTAAATGACCTATTACCCTAATCTTCTGAATCAACTAATTAACTCTAAACACATGCAAAAGATACCTGAGGCTTATAAAAACTCCCTGCCTGGTTCATTACTCAAAACCCCCATCATGGGTAAGACTAGCGACCTGACAGATGTCAAGAAGGCCATCATTGACACCCTCAAGCAAGAGGGTAAGACCCAGAAAGAAATTTCTCAACAAATAGGCTGTTCCCAGAGTGCTGTATCAAGGCACCTCAATGGTAAGTCTGTTGGAAGGAAACAATGTGGCAGAAAACGCTGTACAACGAGAAGAGGTGACCGGACCCTGAGGAAGATTGTGGAGAAGGACCGATTCCAGACCTTGGGGAACCTGAGGAAGCAGTGGACTGAGTCTGGTGTGGAAGGAAATGGGCTACAGGTGCCGCATTCCCCAGGTAAAGCCACTTTTGAACCATAAACAGCGGCAGAAGCGCCTGACCTGGGCTACAGAGAAGCAGCACTGGACTGTTGCTAAGTGGTCCCAAGTACTTTTTTCTGATGAAAGCAAATTTTGCATGTCATTCGGAAATCAAGGTGCCAGAGTCTGGAGGAAGACTGGGGAGAAGGAAATGCCAAAATGCCTGAAGTCCAGTGTCAAGTACCCACAGTCAGTGATGGTGTGGGGTGCCATGTCAGCTGCTGATGTTGGTCCACTGTGTTTCATCAAGGGCAGGGTCAATGCAGCTAGCTATCAGGAGATTTTGGAGCACTTCATGCTACCATCGGCTGAAATGCTTTATGGAGATGAAGATTTCATTTTTCAGCACGACCTGGCACCTGCTCACAGCGCCAAAACCACTGGTAAATGGTTTACTGACCATGGTATTACTGTGCTCAATTGGCCTGCCAACTCTCCTGACCTGAACCCCATAGAGAATCTGTGGGATATTGTGAAGAGAAAGTTGAGAGACGCAAGACCCAACACTCTGGATGAGCTTAAGGCCGCTATTGAAGCATCCTGGGCCTCCATAACATCTCAGCAGTGTCACAGGCTGATTGCCTCCATGCCACGCCGCATTGAAGCAGTCATTTCTGCCAAAGGATTCCCGACCAAGTATTGAGTGCATAACTGAACATTATTATTTGATGGTTTTTTTGTTTGTTATTAAAAAACACTTTTATTTGATTGGACGGGTGAAATATGCTAATTTATTGAGACAGGTTTTTTGGGTTATCAGGAGTTGTATGCCAAAATCATCAGTATTAAAACAATAAAAGACCTGACAAATTTCAGTTGGTGGATAATGAATCTATAATATATGAAAGTTTAATTGTAATCATTACATTATGGTAAATAATGAAATTTAACACTATATGCTAATTTTTTGAGAAGGACCTGTATAGTAGCAGGTATTGGGGGATTATGTGAAATAGCATCGGACATTGTAGATTATGTTTTGAAACCGATAGTTTCAACGCTACCCTCATATATTAAAGACACCACAGTGGCTCTCCAGCGTATTGATCAACTACAGGTGGAGGAGAATGCCATTATGGTTACAGCAGATGTAGAGGCGCTGTATACGTCCATCCGTCATACGGATGGATTTAGGGCCACAAGATGGTTTCTGCAGTCCAGTAATGTTCATCCCCCCATTGCCGACCTTGTATTGATTCTGTTGGAATTCATTTTGAACCACAATGTGTTTACATTTAACAACAATATTTTTCTTCAACTACAGGGTACGGCAATGGGGGCATCCTGTGCCCCGGCCTATGCCAATTTATTTTTGGGGGCATGGGAAAGAAGTATCTTTCAGGGAGATCTCATCCAGAGGATACCTTATTTGAGAACCAAGCTAAGGACCTCACTCATAGGTTTGAAGCAAGAGGATACAGTGCCCGATATATCAAGAGGGGATACATGAGGGCTAAGCGAACCACTCAGAATGAACTGCTATACAGACAGACGAATGAGATAAAGGATAAGGAGGACAAACAGGTGAGATTCATCTCAACACACAATTGTCAGTGGCAAATGCTGACTTGTTATGATCCTTAGTGGTTGAGGATCACAAATTACTCCAGCTAAGTAACAAACCTAGGACAAGCTCTAGGGAGGTGGCAAACTGGACTGACCGCAAATTTGAACCTATCCAAACACACTAGAAGTAGCCGGTGAACGTGCCTAAAAATCCTAGACGTCTCGAGCCAGCCTGAGGAACTAACTACCCCTAGAGAGAAAGAAAGACCTCTCTTGCCTCCAGAGAAATAATCCCCAAAGATATAGAAGCCCCCAACAGATAATAACGGTGAGGTAAGAGGAAGGCACATACACAGGGGTGAAAGCAGATTCAGCAATTGAGGCCCACTAATACTAGATAGCAGAAAATAGAAAAGAGAATCTATGCGGTCAGTAAAAAACCCTTAAAAAATATCCACTCTGAGATTTCAAGAACCCCCACACCAACTAACGGTGTGGGGGGAGAAACTCAGTCCCCTAGAGCAACCAGCAAGCGAGGAAATCACATTTTAGCGAGCTGGACAAAAAAACATAATGAACACTGATAATCAAAAAGTGATCAAACAAAAACTTAGCTTGTCTTGGAGAGACTGGGAGCAAGGTAGACACAAGGAATCTGAAGAGCACTGAATACATTGATAGCAGGCAAGGAACTGAGTCTCCAGGTGAGCTAAATAGGAAACCAACCAAGGATAACGAACCAGCTGATGCAGCCAACCTGCAGAAAGACAACACTATACAGTACCGCTTGTGACCACTAGAGGGAGCCCAAACAATAGAATTCACAACAGTACCCCCCCCTTGAGGAGGGGTCACCGAACCCTCATCAAGACCCCCAGGGCGATCAGGATGAGCCGCGTGGAAGGCACGAACCAAATCGGCCGCATGAACATCAGAGGCGACAACCCAGGAATTATCCTCCTGACCATAGCCCTTCCACTTAACCAAATACTGAAGTCTCCGTCTAGAGATACGAGAATCCAAAATCTTCTCCACCACGTACTCCAATTCGCCCTCGACCAGCACCGGAGCAGGAGGCTCAACAGAAGGAACCACAGGCACCACATACCTCCGCAACAAAGACCTATGGAACACATTATGAATGGCAAACGATGCTGGGAGATCCAAACGAAAAGACACCGGGTTAAGGATTTCCAAGATCTTATAAGGACCGATGAAGCGAGGCTTGAATTTAGGAGAGGAGACCTTCATAGGAACGAAGCGAGAAGACAGCCACACCAAATCCCCAACACGAAGTCAGGGACCCACACCGCGGCGGTGGTTGGCAAAGCGCTGAGCCTTCTCCTGTGACAACCTCAAATTGTCCACCACATGGTTCCAAATCTGCTGCAACCTATCCACCACAGAATCCACCCCAGGACAGTCAGAAGGCTCAACCTGACCCAAGGAAAAACGAGGATGGAAACCAGAATTTCAGAAAAAAGGCGAAACCAAAGTAGCAGAACTAGCCCAAGGGCAAACTCGGCCAATGGCAAAAAAGTCACCCAATCATCCTGATCAGCAGAAACAAAACATCTCAAATAAGTTTCCAACGTCTGATTAGTTCGCTCGGTTTGGCCATTAGTCTGAGGATGGAAGGCCGACGAAAAAGACAAATCAATGCCCATCTTAGCACAAAAAGTCCGCCAAAACCTGGACACAAACTGGGATCCTCTATCAGACAATATTTTCAGGAATGCCGTGCAAGCGAACCACATTCTGAAAAAATAGAGGAACTAAATCGGAGGAAGAAGGCAACTTAGGCAAGGGCACCAAATGGACCATCTTGGAAAAACGATCACACACCACCCAGATGACAGACATTTTCTGAGATACTGGAAGATCCGAAATAAAATCCATGGAAATGTGCGTCCAAGGCCTTTTCGGAACAGGCAAAGGCAAAAGCAAACTGCTGGCACGAGAACAGCAAGGCTTAGCCCGAGCACAAATCCCACAAGACTGCACAAAGGAACGCACATCCCGCGACAAGGAAGGCCACCAGAAGGACCTAGCCACCAAATCTCTGGTACCAAAAATCCCAGGATGACCCGCCAACACCGAAGAATGAACCTCGGAAATAACTTTGCTGGTCCATCTATCCGGGACAAACAGTCTCTCTGGTGGACAACGGTCAGGTCTATCCGCCTGAAATTTCTGCAGCACTCGTCGCAAATCTGGGGAAATGGCAGACAAAATCACTCCCTCTCTGAGAATACCAGCCGGCTCAGAAACTCCCGGAGAGTCAGGCACAAAACTCCTAGAAAGTGCATCAGCTTTCACGTTCTTCGAACCAGGCAGGTATGAGACCACGAAGTTGAAACAGGAGAAAAACAATGACCAACGAGCCTGTCTAGGATTCAGGCGCTTGGCAGATTCAAGGTAAATCAGATTTTTGTGATCAGTCAAGACCACCACACGATGTTTAGCTCCTTCGAGCCAATGTCGCCACTCCTCAAATGCCCACTTCATAGCCAACAACTCCCGATTACCAACATCATAATTCCGCTCGGCAGGCGAAAACTTTCTTGAAAAGAAAGCACATGGCTTCATCACAGAGCCATCAGAGCTTCTCTGCGACAAAACAGCCCCTGCTCCAATCTCAGAAGCATCAACCTCGACCTGGAAGGGGAGAGAGACATCTGGCTGACATAAGACTGGAGCTGAAGAAAACCGGTGCTTCAGCTCCCGAAAGGCCTCCACGGCCGCAGGAGACCAATTAGTCACATCAGAACCCTTCTTGGTCAAATCCGTCAAAGGTTTAACCACGCTAGAAAAATTAGCGATGAAACGACGGTAAAAATTAGCGAAACCCAAGAACTTCTGAAGACTCTTAACAGACGTGGGCTGAGTCCAGTCATGAATAGCCTGGACCTTGACTGGGTCCATCTCCACAGTAGAAGGAGAAAAAATAAAACCCAAAAAGGAGACCTTCTGTACTCCGAAGAGGCATTTTGAGCCCTTCACAAATAAAGCATTAGCACGCAGGACCTGAAACACCATCCTGACCTGCTTCACATGGGACTCCCAATCATCAGAAAAGACCAAAGTGTCATCCAGATAAACAATCATAAATTTATCCAGATATTCTCGGAAGATGTCATGCACGAAGGACTGAAACACAGAAGGAGCATTAGAGAGTCCAAAAGGCATCACCAAGTACTCAAAATGGCCTTCGGGCGTATTAAATGCTGTTTTCCATTCATCTCCCTGCTTAATGCGCACAAGGTTATACGCACCACGGAGATCTATCTTGGTGAACCAACTGGCACCCTTAATCCGAGCAAACAAATCAGACAATAGTGGCAAAGGATACTGAAATTTGACTGTGATTTTATTCAGAAGACGATAATCTATACAAGGTCTCAAAGAACCGTCCTTCTTGGCCACAAAAAAAAAATCCTGCACCAAGAGGGGAAGAGGATGGGCGAATATGTCCCTTCCCCAAAGACTCCTTTATATAACTCCGCATCGCGGCATGCTCTGGTATAGACAAATTAAAAAGTCGTCCCTTAGGGAATTTACTACCAGGAATTAAATTTATAGCACAGTCACAATCCCTATGAGGAGGCAGGGCACAGGACCTGGGCTCATCAAATACATCCTGGTAGTCAGACAAAAACTCAGGGACCTCAGAAGGAGTGGAAGAAGCAATAGACACCAACGGAGTATCGCCATGAATTCCCTGACAACCCCAACTTGACACAGACATAGCTTTCCAATCTAAAACTGGATTATGAGCTTGCAGCCATGGCAGACCCAAAACGACAACATCATGCAAATTATGCAGAACAAGAAAGCGAATCACCTCCTGATGTACGGGAGTCATGCACATGGTCATTTGAGTCCAATACTGAGGCTTATTCTCAGCCAATGGCGTAGCATCAATTCCCCTCAGAGGAATAGGAAATTCCAAAGGCTCCAGGACAAAACCACAGCGCCTGGCAAACGACAAATCCATCAGATTCAGGGCCGCACCCGAATCCACAAAAGCCATAACCGGGTAGGACGACAAAGAACAAATCAAAGTAACAGACAAAATAAATTTAGGCTGTATAGTACCAATGGTGACAGGTTTAGCGATTTTTTTTAAGCGTTTAGAGCATGCTGAGATAACATGAGTAGAATCACCACAGTAAAAGCACAACCCATTTTGACGTCTATGACTTTGACGCTCAATTCTGGTCAGAGTTCGGTCACATTGCATAGACTCAGGTCTCTGTTCGGAAAATACCGCCAAAGGATGAGCAGATTTGCGCTCCCGCAAACGCCGATCAACCTGAATGGCTAAAGCCATAGAATCACTCAGACTTGCAGGGGTGGGAAAACCCACCATAACATTCTTAATGGCCTCAGAAAGACCTTCTCTGAAATTTGCAGCCAGGGCACACTCATTCCATCGAGTAAGCACCGACCATTTCCGAAATTTTTGACAATACACCTCTGCTTCATCCTGACCCTGAGAGATAGCCAGCAACGCTTTTTCTGCCTGATTCTCAAGATTAGGCTCCTCATAAAGCAGTCCAAGAGCCAGAAAAAATGCATCTACATTAAGCAATGCAGGATCTCCTGGCGCCAGAGAGAAAGCCCAATCTTGAGGATCGCCACGCAACAAGGAGATAACAATTTTAACTTGCTGAGCGGAATCACCAGAGGAACGAGGTCTCAGAGATAGAAATAACTTACAATTATTCTTAAAATTTAGAAACCTAGATCTATCTCCAGAAAACAACTCAGGAATGGGTATCTTGGGTTCTGACATATGGCTATGAATAACAAAATCCTGAATACTTTGCACCCGTGCAGTAAGATGATCCACACTAGAAGTCAGAGTCTGAACATTCATGTCTGCAGCTGAGCTCAAAACCACCCAGAGTTCAAGGGGATGAAAGAAGCTAAACAGACTGCAGCAAAGGAAAAGCGGGAGGAAAAAAAAAAAAATGTACTCAGGTCTTCTTTTTATCCCATTTCTGCGATGCATTAAACACTTTTAGGCCTGCTATACTGTTATGATCCTTAGTGGTTGAGGATCACAAATTACTCCAGCTAAGTAACAAACCTAGGACAAGCTCTAGGGAGGTGGCAAACTGGACTGACCGCAATTCTGAACCTATCCAAACACACTAGAAGTAGCCGGTGAACGTGCCTAAAAATCCTACACGTCTCGAGCCAGCCTGAGGAACTAACTACCCCTAGAGAGAAAGAAATACCTCTCTTGCCTCCAGAGAAATAATCCCCAAAGATATAGAAGCCCCCAACAGATAATAACGGTGAGGTAAGAGGAAGGCACATACACAGGGGTGAAAGCAGATTCAGCAATTGAGGCCCACTAATACTAGATAGCAGAAAATAGAAAAGAGAATCTATGCGGTCAGTAAAAAACCCTTAAAAAATATCCACTCTGAGATTTCAAGAACCCCCACACCAACTAACGGTGTGGGGGGAGAAACTCAGTCCCCTAGAGCAACCAGCAAGCGAGGAAATCACATTTTAGCGAGCTGGACAAAAAAACATAATGAACACTGATAATCAAAAAGTGATCAAACAAAAACTTAGCTTGTCTTGGAGAGACTGGGAGCAAGGTAGACACAAGGAATCTGAAGAGCACTGAATACATTGATAGCAGGCAAGGAACTGAGTCTCCAGGTGAGCTAAATAGGAAACCAACCAAGGATAACGAACCAGCTGATGCAGCCAACCTGCAGAAAGACAACACTACACAGTACCGCTTGTGACCACTAGAGGGAGCCCAAACATAGAATTCACAACACTGACTAATATCATTCGAAAACATTGGGAAGTATTGATGGTAGATCCCATCCTTAAACAGGTGTTACCTTCAGCTCCATCTTTTGTGGCAAAACGCTCTCCGAATCTCAAGGACGCTTTAGTACGAAGCCATTATGTGGCCCCCAAGTCAGGACCCGCTAGACCGGTAGGTGGAGACTGTAAAGGGTTTTTTCCTTGTGGCATGTGTAAGGGATGCCTTAACCACACTAGATCTACAGAATTCTGCAATTTTGATGGATCAAGAACATACAGTATTAGGAAACATCTGAGCTGCAATTCCCGGGGGGTAATTTATCATGCCCAATGCCCGTGTGGGAAGATATATATAGGGCTAACTACCAGGGAACTCAAAATCAGAACAAGGGAACACGTTAAGGACATCAGTAAAGCAAGGTCGGTGGAGGATGAAACCACCTTAAAAACACTGCCCAGGCATTTCAAAAAATATCACGATGGACAGTCTGGAGGCCTAAAAATTAAGGGCATTGACCAAATCAATATTGATATACGTGGTGGAGACCTAGGTAGGACCCTGGCTCAATTAGAGAGTAGGTGGATCTACAGGTTGGGGGCTATGACCCCCCAAGGTCTTAATGAGACCTTAGGATTCGCCTCATTCCTATAAACTGATGTATATTTCAGATACGTCTCCCTAAATCTTTGCGAGATATTCTTTTATGGGATGGGGTTGGGGTTTTTTTTTGTTTTCAATGTTTGATTTTAATAATATGATTTTAACCCTATTTTTCATTAGTTCTTAAGAGTATGTGATATTTGAGACGTTGTCCTTTGTGCTATCATGTTCAACTACGGAGGGGGTATCCTCTGAGCTGGGTGGATCTGGAAAACTATATCTGACACTGAAGAGGAATTATAAAGACTGAAGTTCACCATATGACTACTATATCATGGGGCTAAAGAATTCATCCCCTCAATAACAACGAATGGACTGTTCTAGCAACTCAAGGATGATCCACTTCCAATGTATAACACTGTAATCGAAATAATCTGGGACTTTTTGCCTTTCTGTCTTACCATTTGGGAGATTCTGTCAGATGAATTGAGGGGAGAGGTGTTGTAGAATTATTATTGGGGCAGTGTGGAGACAGGGAATAGGGGGTATGTATAGGGATATGTTTAGGTATAGTATATATGTGAGTATTAATTTTAATATTTGTATTAACCCCATTGAGGGTAATTTTGATATGATACTCTTTCAATAGTATAATAAATTTGTACACATACATGTATTTTGTGTTCACTTACGGCACTTTTATGGGCACTCGGCGGCACGCCAACACTGACCTATTTTTGGTATAATAGGTATTGTGAACCAAGTTGGTGCACATTTTTCACTAATAATAATTTATTATACAGAGGGATAATATGCAATTCTTATGAGTCATCTTTAATATAGATAAGCACTAAGTCACTTTAAATTAGGTATTTTTGCACTTTAAGTGTTGCACTATATATATATATATGTGTATATATATATATATATATATATATATATATATATATATAATTATACACTAATATGTGCGCATGTATAGAAAGGCCTTGACACATAATTGGGGTCTTTCGGTAATATAGATAAGCACTAAATCACTTTAAATTAGGTATTTTTGCACTCTAAGTATTACACTGGATATATATATAATTATACACTAATATGTGCGCATATATAGAAAGGCCTTGACACATAATTGTGGTCTTTCGGTCAAGGTGGGCACTAGGTCACTTTAATTATAATTTAGATATGGAAGGGTTTTGTATAAATGCCCTTATGTAGCACAGAGCACCGTTTTCGGCGTATAGGGATATTCCTGCCCCCTTCCTTTTGTCACACTGTCCGCTGTATGGTTCTTTATTGATGGATCCCCGCTCATGGATTCACTGGCGGCGAAGTGGTTTGTTTTCCTGACCGTGCGCATGCGCCAGCCTCCTGCCCTGTTCAGTTCCGGATGCGCTCATATCTGGACGGCTTGCGTACCAGCAGGCGTTCCAGGGAGCGCAGGTCCGGAAGTGACCTTTACTCCAGGAAGCAGGCGGCGGTGCAAGCGCCGAATGTGGTCAGGTAACTAGGTAACCGCTCTGCGTTACTCCCGGTCACATGCTCGCACCTACCCTCTGTCATTGGCAGATTGCCATTATAAAAAACCCCGCATTTACCCACTCCAGACACGCCCCTGGAAGAAGCTTGGTGCGAAATGCGCGTTGGGGTGAGGTGGAATGCTGTGCCGTCTGCAGGTAGATACTATTATGATAATTCATTATGTACATTGGCACTGTTTGTATATTGTGGGCATGCTTGGGCAGCTAAGATGTACTGAAATTAACATGTCATTATGATATCACTACCTTGCAATTGATACAACCTAATGATGTACTGCACTTAGCCTCCACCTTATGTTAGGGTGCTTGGGCATTTTATGCATTTTATAAAAGTTTTCCAATAAAAGCCTTAATTAATGTTACTCTGGATCTCTTCATGGTAGTTACCCCTTAGGGTGACTATTGGTGTTTACCCCTAAGGAACTTATCTAGATGTGTAGTGAGCACTTTTATCCCCCAAGTGCTTCACAGAAGTTTATACCGCCCGTGCGTGAAAATAAAAAATCCTATTTGTTGCCCACAAAAATGATCTTTTAGTCCCCAATTTTTTAATTTCCCAAGGGTAACAGGAGAAATTGGTCCACAAAAGTTGTTGTCCAATTTGTCATGAGTAGGCTGGTACCCCATATGTGGGAGAAAACTACTGTTTGGGCACACTTCAGGGGTCGGAAGGGAAGTAGTGACGTTTTGGAATGCAGGCTTTGATGGAATCGTCTGCGGCCGTCATGTTCCGTTTGATGAGCCCCTGATGTGCCTAAACAGTGGAACCCCCCCACAAGTGACCCCAATTTGGAAACTAGACCCCCTAAGGAACTTGTCTAGATGTGTGGTGAGAACTTTGAACCCCCAAGTGTTTCACTAAAGTTTATAACGCCCGAGCGTGAAAATAAAAAATCCTATTTTTTGCCCACAAAAATGATCTTTTAGTGCCCAATTTTTTAATTTCCCAAGGGTAACAGGAGAAATTGGACCACAAAGGTTGTTATCCAATTTGTCCTGAGTAGGCTGGTACCACATATGTGGGAGAAAACTTCTGTTTGGGCACACGTCAGGGCTCGGAAGGGAAGTAGTGACGTTTCGGAATGTAGGCTTTGATGGAATCGTCTGCGGCCGTCATGTTCCGTTTGACGAGCCCCTGATGTGCCTAAACAGTGGAAACCCCCCACAAGTGACCCCAATTTGGAAACTAGACCCCCTAAGGAACTTGTCTAGATGTGTGGTGAGAACTTTGAACCCCCATGTGTTTCACTAAAGTTTATAACGCCCAGGCATGAAAATAAAAAATCCTATTTTTTGCCCACAAAAATGATCTTTTAGTCCCCAATTTTTTAATTTCCCAAGGGTAACAGGAGAAATTGGACCACAAAAGTTGTTGTCCAATTTGTCCTGAGTACGCTGGTACCCCAAATGTGGGAAAAAACTGTTTGGGCACACGTTGGGGCTCGAAAGGGAAGTACTGAAGTTTTGGAATGCAGACTTTGATGGAATCGTCTGCGGGCGTCATGTTCCGTTTGCAGAGCCCCTGATGTGCCTAAACAGGAAAAAAAAACCCAAGTGACAACATTTTGGAAAGTAGGTCCCCAAAGAACTTACGTAGATGTGCCTCCTTTGGAATAAATCTGTTTCCTGTAAATTAGTAGTGCATGGAGGTGTGGTACAATTTAAAGCAATCCTTCATACACAGGCCAGGTTTGTCGGGGCAGGTGTCGCATTGATAGATGGTGTCCTTGCGTATTCCTCTTTTGTAGCACACTCGGCACCTTTTTTGCGGCTTACCTTTTCTTCCAGTTGGCAGGACCACCCCCGGAAAATGCTGACCTGGTACGATACGTGTACCTTCAGTTCCAGAAGTACTGGGGCCCGCTCCTTCCCTTGTGCCAAACATCAGGGCCTTAACCACTACCTCCTGGAAATGAAGGTACGACGTATCGGTGTTGTGTGCACATCATGACAGCAGGAAAGCGTTGAGCATTGCCATTTGTACAATGTGCATGGACAACTTTTTGTACCACACCCTGGCCTTTCTCAAAGCACTGTACGGTTGGAGGAGTTGGTCAGAGAGATCAACGCCCCCCAGTACACAGGTTTGTTTGCTGACCTCTGTAGAGGTACCCCTTACAGTGCTGAGGGCGCTGCCATTACCGTGCATGGTGGTCAATAGAAGGACATCCCTTTTGTCCTTGTACTTGACCACCAGCAGTGTTGTGAATTCTGTTTGTGGGCTCCCCCGGTGGTGTTTTATGGTATTGCCACTTATTTGCCTTCTTCTATCCTTGATCACCTGTTGACACCCATTAGGGGAGTTTCCTATTTAAGGCTGCTTGGCTGCTGGTCCGATGCCGGCCAACAATGTATCAGTAGCATTCTGTTGCATTCTCCTGCCTCAAGTTCCAGTTCAGCTAAGTTGAATTTTGTTCCTAGTTAATTTTATTTTTTGTCCAGCTATCTGCAATGTGACTCTCTGCAGCTGGAAGCTCTCGTGGACTGAAATTGCCACTCCAGTGGCATGAGTTGTCACTGGAGTTTTAAAGTAATTTCAGGATGGTGTTTTTGAGTAGTGTTTTGAAGTTGACCGTGAAGTAACTCTTTCCTGTACTTCTGCTATCTAGTAAGCGGACCTCACTGTGCTAAATCTGCTGTTCATCCTACGTATGTCTTTTCCTCTTGACTCACCGTCAATATTTGTGGGGGCCTGCTATCTCCTTTTGGGGTTCATCTCTGGAGGTAAGGCAGGCCTGTATATTCCTCTGATAGGGGTAGTTAGATCTCCGGCTGGCGCGTGGTGTCTAGGGCATCGTAGGAAACACTCCCCGGCTACTTCCAGTGTTGTGTCAGGTTCAGGTCACGGTCACTTTAGTTTCCATCACCCGAGAGCTAGTCCGTTTGTTATTTTTGATTTCCCTGCCATTGGGAAAATCATAACAGTTTGGCCGGCCCACATGTGTTAAAACTATGCACTAAAGCAGGAAAGGATATGAAAAGGTTTTTTTTTTCCCTTCTGTGTTTGGAAAGTGCACCTTAGTGCTTATTTGTACTCCTTGCTTAAACTGCAGTCTTCAGCCTTTTTTTTTTTTCCTCTCCTCTTAATCTTTGAATGGCTTTGGTTACACCTGTTTGAATCATGGATCCACAGAGTTTGGTTGCAGGTCTGAATAACCTGGCTTCAAAGGTCCAGAACTTACAAGATTTTGTTATACGTGCTCCAATGTCTGAACCTAAGATCCCTATGCCTGAATTTTTTACCGGAGACAGATCCCGTTTTTTGAATTTCAGAGAGAATTGTAAATTGTTTTTGTCTCTGAGATCTCACTCTGCTGGTGATCCTGCGCAACAGGTTAAAATTGTTATTTCTCTATTGCGGGGTGACCCACAAAGTTGGGCATTTGCATTGTCGCCAGGGGATCCTGCGTTATTAAATGTAGATGCGTTTTTTCTGGCTTTGGGGTTGCTTTATGAAGAACCTAATTTAGAGATTTTGGCTGAGAAAGCCTTGATAGCTCTTTCCCAAGGGCAAGATGAAGCTGAGATATACTGCCAGAAATTTCGTAAATGGTCGGTACTTACTAAATGGAATGAGTGCGCTCTAGCAGCTAATTTCAGAGAAGGTCTCTCTGATGCCGTGAAGGATGTCATGGTGGGGTTCCCTGTGCCTACAGGTCTGAATGATGCCATGAAATTGGCTATCCAGATTGATCGGCGTTTACGGGAGCGCAAATCTGTGCACCATATGGCGGTATCTTCTGAGCAAAAATCTGTGCACCATATGGCGGTATCTTTTGAGCAAAAACCTGTGCACCATATGGCGGTATCTTCTGAGCAAAAACCTGTGCACCATATGGCGGTATCTTCTGAGCAAAAACCTGTGCATCATTTGGCGGTGACCTCTGAAAAGGCACCAGAGCATATGCAATGCGATAGTGTATTGTCTAGAGGCGAACGACAGAATTACAGGCGCAAAAATGGGTTGTGCTTCTATTGTGGAGATCCAGCTCATGTTATATCAGCATGCTCTAAACGCATAAAGAAGGTTGATAAAAAGGTTGATAAATCTTTTTCTATGGGTACCTTGCAGTCTAAATTTCTTTTGTCCGTGACATTGATTTGTACTTTATCATCTGTTACTGTGGATGCTTATGTGGATTCTGGCGCCGCTCTGAGTCTCATGGATTGGTCCTTTGCCAAGCGTTGTGGGTTTGATTTAGAGCCTCTGGAGGTTTCTATTCCCTTAAAGGGTATTGATTCTACACCTTTGGCTAGCAATAAACCACAATATTGGACACAAGTGACTATGCATCTTTCCCCAGACCATCAGGAGATTATTCGTTTCCTTGTGTTATATAATCTACATGACGTATTAGTACTTGGATTACCATGGTTACAAATTCATAATCCAGTCTTGGACTGGAGATCAATGTCTGTGCTGAGTTGGGGATGTCGGGGGATTCATGGGGATGCACCTTTGGTTCCCATTTCTTCATCTACTCCCTCTGAGATCCCAGCATTTCTGTCAGATTTTTATGATGTCTTTCAGGAGCCTAAAACTGATTCTCTCCCCCCTCACAGAGAGTGTGACTGCACTATTGAGTTGATTCCCGGTAGTAAATTTCCTAAGGGTCGCTTGTTTAATTTGTCTGTACCTGAACATACTGCTATGCGGGAGTATATCAGAGAATCTTTAGAAAAGGGTCATATTCGCCCCTCTTTGTCTCCATTGGGGGCAGGGTTTTTCTTTGTGGGTAAAAAGGATGGTTCATTGAGACCTTGTATCGACTATCGACTTCTGAATAAGATTACTGTTAAATACCAGTACCCGTTACCTTTACTGACTGATCTTTTTGCTCACATAAAGGGGGCGAAGTGGTTCACTAAGATCGATCTACGTGGTGCGTATAATTTGGTGCGGATTAAGCAGGGGGATGAGTGGAAGACCGCATTTAATACGCCTGAAGGCCATTTTGAGTATTTGGTAATGCCTTTCGGTCTCGCGAATGCCCCTTCCGTTTTTCAGTCCTTTATGCACGATATTTTCCGTGAATATCTGGATAAATTTATGATTGTGTATTTGGATGATATTTTGATTTTTTCGGAGGACTGGGAATCTCATGTTCAACAGGTCAGGAGAGTTTTTCAGGTTTTACGAGCTAATTCTCTATTTGTGAAGGGCTCAAAGTGTATTTTTGGGGTTCAGAGAATTTCCTTTCTGGGATATATTTTTTCCCCTTCATCTATGGAGATGGACCCTGTTAAGGTTCAGGCTATTTGTGATTGGATACAACCTACTTCTCTAAAGAGTCTTCAGAAATTCTTGGGATTTGCTAATTTCTATCGCCGATTCATAGCGGGTTTTTCTGCCATTGCTAAACCTTTGACTGATTTGACCAAGAAGGGTGCTGATGTTGCTAATTGGTCCTCTGCGGCTGTGGAGGCCTTTCGGGAGCTTAAGCGCCGCTTTTCTTCTGCTCCTGTGTTGCGCCAGCCTGATGTTTCGCTCCCGTTCCAGGTTGAAGTAGATGCTTCCGAGATCGGAGCAGGTGCAGTTTTGTCGCAGAAAGGTCCTGACTGCTCAGTGATGAGACCATGTGCGTTTTTCTCTCGAAAGTTTTCGCCCGCTGAGCGAAATTATGATGTTGGAAATCGGGAGCTCTTGGCCATGAAGTGGGCATTTGAGGAGTGGCGTCATTGGCTTGAGGGTGCTAGACACCAGGTGGTGGTCTTGACTGACCACAAAAATCTAATTTATCTTGAGTCAGCCAGGCGTCTGAATCCTAGACAGGCGCGCTGGTCATTGTTTTTCTCTCGATTTAACTTTGTGGTCTCATATCTGCCTGGGTCTAAGAATGTGAGGGCGGATGCCCTCTCTAGGAGTTTTGAGCCTGACTCGCCTGGTGATTCCGAACCTACTGGCATCCTGAAGGATGGGGTGATATTGTCAGCTGTCTCCCCAGACCTGCGGCGCTCTTTGCAGGAGTTTCAGGTGGATAGGCCTGATCGCTGTCCGCCTGGTAGACTGTTTGTCCCTGATGACTGGACCAGTAGAGTTATTTCGGAGGTTCACTCTTCCGCGTTGGCAGGTCATCCTGGAATTTTTGGCACCAGGGATCTGGTGTCTAGGTCCTTCTGGTGGCCTTCCTTGTCTCGAGATGTACGTATTTTTGTGCAGTCTTGTGATGTTTGTGCTCAGGCTAAGCCCTGCTGTTCCCGGGCCAGCGGGTTGTTGTTGCCCTTGCCTATTCCTAAGAGGCCTTGGACGCACATCTCTATGGACTTTATTTCTGACCTTCCTGTTTCTCGTAGGATGTCCGTCATCTGGGTGGTGTGTGACCGTTTTTCCAAGATGGTTCACTTGGTACCTTTGCCCAAATTGCCCTCCTCCTCTGAGCTGGTCCCTCTATTTTTTCAGAATGTTGTGCGTTTGCATGGTATTCCTGAGAATATAGTTTCTGACAGGGGTACTCAGTTTGTGTCTAGATTTTGGCGGGCGTTCTGTGCCAGGATGGGCATCGACTTGTCGTTTTCGTCTGCATTCCATCCTCAGACTAATGGCCAGACTGAGCGTACTAATCAGACCTTGGAGACTTACTTGAGGTGTTTTGTGTCCGCTGATCAGGACGATTGGCTTGATTTTTTGCCATTGGCAGAGTTTGCCCTTAACAATCGGGCCAGTTCTGCCACTTTGGTTTCTCCATTTTTTTGTAATTCAGGGTTTCACCCTCGCTTTTCGTCCGGTCAATTGGAATCTTCGGATTGTCCTGGAGTAGATGCTGTGGTTGATAGAATGCATCAGATTTGGGGACAGGTTGTGGACAATCTGAAGTTGTCCCAGGAGAAGACTCAACAGTTCACTAATCGTCATCGGCGTGTCGGTCCTCGTCTTTGTGTTGGGGACCTGGTTTGGTTGTCTTCTCGATTTGTTCCTATGAAGGTCTCGTCTCCTAAGTTTAAGCCTCGGTTTATCGGCCCTTATAGGATTCTGGAGGTTCTCAATCCTGTGTCCTTTCGTTTGGACCTCCCAGCATCTTTTACTATTCATAATGTTTTTCATCGGTCATTATTGCGGAGGTATGAGGTGCCGGTTGTTCCGTCTGCTGATCCTCCTGCTCCTGTGCTGGTTGAGGGTGAGTTGGAGTATGTGGTAGAAAAGATCTTGGACTCCCGTGTTTCCAGACGGAAACTTCAGTATCTGGTTAAGTGGAAAGGCTATGGTCAGGAGGATAATTCTTGGGTGACAGCATCTGATGTTCATGCTCCTGATTTGGTTCGTGCATTCCATAGTGCTCATCCAGATCGCCCTGGTGGTTCTGGTGAGGGTTCGGTGCCCCCTCCTTAAGGGGGGGGTACTGTTGTGAATTCTGTTTGTGGGCTCCCCCGGTGGTGTTTTATGGTATTGCCACTTATTTGCCTTCTTCTATCCTTGATCACCTGTTGACACCCATTAGGGGAGTTTCCTATTTAAGGCTGCTTGGCTGCTGGTCCGATGCCGGCCAACAATGTATCAGTAGCATTCTGTTGCATTCTCCTGCCTCAAGTTCCAGTTCAGCTAAGTTGAATTTTGTTCCTAGTTAATTTTATTTTTTGTCCAGCTATCTGCAATGTGACTCTCTGCAGCTGGAAGCTCTCGTGGACTGAAATTGCCACTCCAGTGGCATGAGTTGTCACTGGAGTTTTAAAGTAATTTCAGGATGGTGTTTTTGAGTAGTGTTTTGAAGTTGACCGTGAAGTAACTCTTTCCTGTACTTCTGCTATCTAGTAAGCGGACCTCACTGTGCTAAATCTGCTGTTCATCCTACGTATGTCTTTTCCTCTTGACTCACCGTCAATATTTGTGGGGGCCTGCTATCTCCTTTTGGGGTTCATCTCTGGAGGTAAGGCAGGCCTGTATATTCCTCTGATAGGGGTAGTTAGATCTCCGGCTGGCGCGTGGTGTCTAGGGCATCGTAGGAAACACTCCCCGGCTACTTCCAGTGTTGTGTCAGGTTCAGGTCACGGTCACTTTAGTTTCCATCACCCGAGAGCTAGTCCGTTTGTTATTTTTGATTTCCCTGCCATTGGGAAAATCATAACACAGCAGGTGGTCGCTACATAGGGCTTTGCTCTCACCTTTTCTGAGAGTCTGCCCAAGTAGCGTCTTCGGGAGGCCTCTCTGATTTTTGCGGACAGTACCGCAGGCTGCGGTACCTTGCGCAGAGAGAGATTTGTAGAGTGGGATGCTGGTGTAAAAGTTATCGGTATAGAGGTGATAACCTTTATCCAGCAGTGGGTGCACCAAATCCCACACAATTTTCCCACTCACTCCCAGGATAGAAGGACACTCAGGCGGTTCAATCCTGGTGTCCTTCCCTTCATAAACTCTAAAGCTGTGGGTATACCCGGAGGTACTCTCACACAGCTTGTAGAGTTTGATTCCGTACCTGGCCCTTTTGCTGGGCAGGTATTGATGGAATTTTAGACGCCCCTTAAAATGAATTAAGGACTCATCCACGTAGATGTCCCTTTGAGGCATGTACACTTCAGCAAACTTTTTGTTGAAGTGTTCGATGACCGGCCGAACTTTGAACAGACGGTCAAAGTTGGGGTCATCTCGTGCGGGACACCGTGCATTATCGTTGTAATGCAGGAACTTATGGATGGCCTCAAAACGCGTCCGGGTCATGACCATTCGGAATACTAGAGTGTTATATAAAATATCTTTACTCCAGTATTGCCGAAGTTCAGGCTTCTTCAGGATCCCCATGTGGAGGACCAGGCCCTAAAACTGCATCATTTCAACTGCGTCTACAGGAGACCAGTTAGAATATGATGAACCAGAGTTTTGGTCCAAAAATTGCCGATCATACAAGTTAGTTTGCTCCACCATTAGTTTAACGAAAGCCTCAGAGAAAAAGACTTTGAAAAAGTCTAGTTCTGTGAGGTCGGTGGTGTCAAACTTGATTCCTGATTCTGCCACAAAATCAGGAATCAGTGGCTCGTAATTTTCGGGTGGCGAGGTCCATATGGGGTCCGCAGTGGGGTGCGCTGGTTCATCTTCAGCAATGGTGGGCGCTTCATCTTCATCTTCATCAATGATGGGCCTTGCCTCATCTTCTGTCCTGCGGCGTCTGCATGGCGGTTCCGCAGGGCCGGAGGAGGAAGATGAGGAGTGGGAAGAGGATGAGGAAGAATCAGAAAAATAAAGAAAAGTGGGATCCTCTCCCTCGCTATCAGTGTCGGAGGCAAGGAAAGAATATACCTCCTCCGCTGAATAGCGCTGTTGGGACGAACGGGACGAGCGGGACATTTTTTTTGTAAGTGTGGTGCTTGGGTGTACATTATTATTAACTATGTGTAAGTGTGGGGGGGATAGTGCTTGGTGCAAACTACTCTGAAAAGAAAAAGCTAAAGGAAAAAAAAGCAAATAGGGAAAAAAAATACCTGTGAAAGAAAAGTATAAAACAGCAGGCCCTAGCTCTGATAAGTGAACTGCGTCACTTATCAAATTTCGGCCGCCTCTGTGTGTGCGAACGGGGATGTGAAAAAAAAACCGGCAGGCACGAGAGCTCTGATAAGTGAACCGCATCACTTATCAAAGTTCAGTGGCTGCTGGGTGTGCGAACGGGGATGTGAAAAAAAAAACGGCAGGCACGAGAGCTCTGATAAGTGAACCGCGTCACTTATCAAAGTTCAGCAGCTGCTGGGTGAGCGCACGGAGATGGGAAAAAAAAAAGGAAGGCGCAGGTTAGACGCGGCGGCTGGGTGAGCGCACGGAGATGGGAAAAAAAAAAGGAAGGCGCGGGTTACACGCGGCGGCTGGGTGAGCGCACAGAGATGGGGAAAGAAAAAAAGAAAGGCACGGGTTAGATGCGGCGGCTGGGTGAGCGCACGGAGATGAAAAAAGAAAAGGAAAGCACGGGTTAGATGCGGTGGCTGGGTGAGCGCACGGAGGTGGGAAAAAAAAAAAAGGAATGCGCGGGTTAGACGCGGTGGCTGGGTGAGCGCACGGAGATGGGAAAAAAAAAAAGTAAGGTGCAGGTTAGATGCGACGGCTGGGTGAGCGCATGGAGATGGAAAAAAAAAAGAAAAGGAAGGCACGGGTTAGACGCGGCGGCTGTGTGAGCGCACGGAGATGGTAAAAAAAAAGAAAACGGCAGGCACGAGGGCTTTGATAAGTGAACCGCGTCAATTATCAAAGTTCGGCGGCTGCTGGGTGTGCACACAGGTGTTGTGATAAAAAAAAGGAAAACGGCAGGCACAAGCTCTGATAAGTGAACTGCATCACTTATCAAAGTTTGGCGGCTGCGGGATGGGTGTACGAAATTGGGCAAAGGGGGCTGATGAAAAAAAAGCGAGCACAAGCGTTGATCGGTGAACTGCGGCACCAATCAACGCTCAGCGGCTGCTAAACGTGCGCATGGAGGCGGCGCAAAGAGGGACGGAGGGGGTAAAAAGGAGGGGGAAGGGGGGATGGCGGGATTGGGGGGTGAAGAGAGATCGGGTAGGGGCTGTTAACACTTACGTTTGTAGTCTCTCTTCTTTCTTCGGTTTTCTTTCTTCGGTTTTCTTTCTTCTTTCTTTCGCTGTTTTCGAATGCAGGGGATTGTGGTGGTACAGGCTTCTGTAGCACCACAAGGCCCAGCAAGACAAAATCTGGCTGTGTGACTGCTCTGCAGAAGTCCTCAGCTAGAGTGGGGACCCCTGCAGAGTGGTCAGACAGGTCACCTGCAGGTGACAGACAGGTCACAGAGCGGTCACACCGCTGCTGTGAGCTGTCATTGTGAGCTGTCGAATGATAACATCGATCCCACCAATCCCTGCAGGCCCTGGTGACCATGGCAACTGCCTAGGATCCCTCCGATCCTAGGCAGGTCACAGCCAGGTCACCAGCAGGGCACACAGTGGTCACAATGTGACCGCCGCTGTGCCCTGTGATTGGCACGATTGTCGATAGCATCGATCGCGCCAATCACCTCCTGCAGGCCCTGCTGGGCCTGCACTAGTCTCTGGCCTGCGAACGGTGTGATTGAAGCACCGATCCAGGCCACTGCAGCAGGGCACAGCAGGGCACAGCGCGGTAATACCGCTGCTGTGCCCTGCGATTGGTGCGATCAATTCGATCGGCGATTGAGCCAATCTGGGGGTCTTTTGCCGGTGCCTGGCATTGCCAGGCATCGGCTCCAGGATCGAGTGCATCGGTACTTGATCCTAGCCTGGGATCTCTTTGTTTCAGCCGCTCCGATTGGCTGAAACAATGAGAAACGCTGTGATTGGCTGTTCAGAATTGAACAGCCAATCACAGCGATCGTGAGGCCTGGGGGGTGGAGCCAGGCCCTGGGATGCCGACGCCATCTTCCTGCAGGTAAGATGGCGCCGGAAATTTAATGCGATCACTGCGACTTAAGTCGCGATGTCGCATTAAACAGGAGAACGTACTATCCCGTCACTGGGAATTAAGTCCCAGGTCACCTTGATGGGATAGTACGTCATATGGGATTAAGGGGTTAAAGTGATAGTCATCTTGGCCATTCCAAAATATTATTGAATATTGCAGAGCATCAAATGATCTATGTGCTTCCGCAATACGTTGAAGATCGTCGATTCATCGCTGAATAATTATATCTCGGCTTTGAAAGTCCTATCCAACCATCACAATAGCTACCTCATTAACAGTGGGAGAATTAAATCGCCTTTCATGCTTGCCAATCGGTGTCTTGTCTGCTCTTATTACAACTTGATATACATCACTTGGCATTCTTTCTAAGGCTATTTTGAAAAGGTTTACTAACTGATTGTGCTGATGGAAAAATCTTTGCAAATTTAACACAATCTCTTTTTTTTGTCTCAAGTATAGCTTCACAATTCCTATCAGCTTGCATTTGTTCGTCTCCCAAAAAATACATTTGTAAAACCTTTGGATCTTCAATTGCTACAGGAAGCATTGAACTGATTTTGTGATATATTTGGCCCTGGACTTTAAAAGTTGGCATAAATCCTGCTTCCTGGAGTACAGCTGTCGTACCAAAGGATTTCATCTGGAAAGATGAATTGTACCTTCTTATATTTTGAGAAAATGCTTGGACTCGGGAGTTGTTCCTGACATGTCTGAAAGAAGTTGCTCAGGAGGTAGATCTAAAGGTGGCAAACTGACTTTGCCATTTGAGCAGCACATACCAGGCGATTCCAAGTTAAACTTCTTTGCTTGACAATATTTGCATATTATGTCCATTTTGCCAATTATGATTTTCTGATGTGACCTATAGTCTTGAATTGGGTTGTAGTGAAATGATTCCAAACTCAAATCAACCTACCTACATCTTTGCACACGTTGCATAAACGTGCACATGGTCATTTTCACAATGTTCATCCTTTTGTTCAGATGTTTCCATATTCCTTGCTTCAGCCTGCCTTATTCGATTCTTGTGAAGACGACATTCCCGTTGCTCTGATGTCTCAGTTGCCTTACATTTAGCTTGTCTCACACGTTTCTTCTCAAGCTGTGAGTAGTGTTGAGCGATACCGTCCGATACTTGAAAGTATCGGTATCGGATAGTATCGGCTGATACCCGAAAAGTATCGGATATTGCCGATACCCGATACCAATACAAGTCAATGGGACACCAAGTATCGGAAGGTATCCTGATGGTTCCCAGGGTCTGAAGGAGAGGAAACTCTCCTTCAGGCCCTGGGATCCATATTAATGTGTAAAATAAAGAAATAAAATAAAAAATATTGATATACTCACCTCTCCGGAGGCCCCTGCACCTTACCGCTGTTAACCGGCAGCCTTCTTTGCTTAAAATGAGCGCGTTTAGGGCCTTCCATGATGTCACGGCTTCTGATTGGTCGCGTGCCGCTCATGTGACCGGCACGCGACCAATCACAAGCCGCGACGTCATTCTCAGGTCCTAAATTCCTAATTCTAGGAATTTAGGATCTGAGAATGACGTCGCGGCTTGTGATTGGTCGCGTGGCGGTCACATGAGCAGCACGCGACCAATCAGAAGCCGTGACGTCATGGAAGGCCCTAAACGCGCTCATTTTAAGCAAAGAAGGCTGCCGGTTAACAGCGGTAAGGTGCAGGGGCCTCCGGAGAGGTGAGTATATCAATATTTTTTATTTTAATTCTTTATTTTACACATTAATATGGATCCGATACCGATTCCCGATACCACAAAAGTATCGGAACTCGGTATCGGAATTCCGATACCGCAAGTATCGGCCGATACCCGATACTTGCGGTATCGGAATGCTCAACACTAGCCGTGAGTCATGTTGTTCACTTGTCTCAGCTCTTTGACACAATTTTGCTTTCTTAGCTTTTGGATGAACTTGCCCAATAGATGGTCGTTTTTTGGGCAGCATTTTAAAAAACAGACAGTCCTTAGTATTATGACCCTTTAGTATTCACCTGACACTGATAAGAGAGTAAATACAGAGCAGCCCTCCCACAGTATTACTATGACCTGATGGAGCTCACATCTCAGTAATGAAAACAGCCTCACAGGCAGACTTGTCTAGTTTCTCATAGCAGCCAGAGTTCAGCTTTCACTTTACCTCAGCAGCTTCATTGATGAAAGCTCCCTGTATAGTAAGCAATAATAACAATCTTACCATGAGGCATTTTTCGCCTGACTAACATTGCTGCTCAGTAATGTTTGTCCATGTGCGTAGGGTGCATCCATCTGAGTGTGTTTGCATGTGTGTGTGGTCCTTGCGTGCGTGTGTGTGTGTGTGTGTGTGTGTGTGTGTGTGTGTGTGTGTGTGGTATGCATGTGGTATTTATAGGGTGGTGTTGTGGTATTTGTGGGGTGGTGTTTGTGTTGTATGTGTCTAGAGTGGTCTGGTGTCTGTTGGTGTCTTGTGGCATTTGTGTGGTGTTGTGCTTGTGGGTTGGAGTATGTGTGCTGCATGTGTGATGTTTGGTGTTTGTGTGTTGTGTGTGTGTGGTGGTGCGGCCCCTTTAGCAGCGACTCTTTGGCGCTATAATCTGTCCCTGTCAGTCACAACTGTTGTTTTCCCCTCAGCACTTTTACTTTCACCTTCACCTTCACATTTTTCCATTGTATGTATAGGGCCTAACTTTGGGGGCCCGAATCTCATGACAGGGGGACACTAGTGAGATTTAACGTGTGCAGTATTCTGCTCCTGTGGGTGGAGAAGGGGCGTGCCAAATTTCAAATAAATCAGGTGAGAACTGTGGATTTGTATAGAGCGGGCTACTACAGATTTTGAATTTTATATATATACACACACATATATATATATATATATACAGTATATATATATATATATATATATATATATACATATATATATATATATATATATATATATATATATATATATATATATATATATATATATATATATATATATAGTCTGTTAGTACAGTGTGTTGTTAAATAGGCTGTTGGTTACAACAGGTTCAAATCTGCTGTTCCCAACCTGATAGTTTGAGGCTACTTTGAAATTTCTTCTGACATTGCATTAATGAGCGAAAAAGTGGTTCCATACAGTCCTAAGCGACTTCAGAGTGTTACACATCTTTTCTAGGCAATAATAGGCTTAGTAGGACTTCAAAGCAAATTGAAACTTTGACCCAGTCAAGGGCTCCACAATTAGAAATCCATTTAAAAGATTCTACATCTTAACCCCACTGTGCCCTTAATGTGGTCAGTACAGCAAATGAGATGAGAATCTGGATCGTCAGTGGCGCCCTTGACAGATCGCATTTATAGCTCTGTAGGATCCAATTAAGCTACAAATTACAAGTTCATTTTTAAGGGAATATCAAAGTCATTTCATGCATTATTTTAAGGAGACACAATTAAATTATATTTTTCTTCTTTATTTACCAAATGATGTTAACCTTTGCTAACTGTTGAGGGCATTGTTAATGAAAAATAAAAGTGCAGAAACATCCAATATGTCACATAATACATTCATGTATGATTGCAGTTAAAGAGCACCTGTAAGCTCTCATAGGATGCCTGTTTAAGTAAATAGGTGAATTTCCCATTATATAACAATTCTGGAGCATCTCTTGTTAGAACAACTGATTATGTTATGTTGTTCATCTGTTATTATTCCCGAGAATGTATGCATAAGTTGACAACTCGGTGCAACGAATTCCTCTTGTCTATATGGCATGGTCCTACAAAGCACCATTATTGGAACTGTGTAGGTGAAAATGTTATTTTCAAATGGAACTAGAACACTCAGTTGTCAATGTAGTTATAGAGAAGGAATAACACAGAAGAAGGAATAACATGGGAATGAAATGTTATCATCTGCTATTTCAGATTTGATAAGCTTAGTATTCACTAAAGCAGACATGCCTATTTTATTGATCGGTCAACTTTACACAAAGTAATATAACCCCTTGTGTTACTCACAGAGGTCACAAGAAAAATATATGGACTAGCTTAATTTACTTTCCCAGCAAAGTAGAACATTTAAGGAGAAAATACAACATAATTTACTCTAACTTTACAGAAACTCAAATTTGTGAGAAATTGAAAGTACCTTTCATTATTTTTGGGTGCTGATGGAACAGAATATGGCCTGGCTGGGTTGGTCTTAGGAAAATGCCAAAGTCTGTGATTTCTGAACCTGTATAAGCAAAGGTCAAATAATAGTGTGCTCATTTTGAAACCTCCAAATCACCTGCACCTAATCGCCGTGGCGCTCAGCATGAGGCCGCGCGATCGGTGCGTCGTACTAGTTCTATTGTTTGCGGTAGCACATCTCCCGCAGAGCAGTACTAGTATGGCGCATGTCGGGAACAGGTTAAGGGAAAAATGCTAAGAAACATTTCTTCCTTCATAATTACATGTATATAACCCCCCAAAAAATTACCTCCCCTTTAGCATATGTTCACACGGGGAATTTTGGCTTTAGTTTTTCCCTTCACATTTGTGAGGGCTCTCACTCCTACATTTGGGAGCTCCCTCCCTCATTCAAAAGTCTTAGCTAGATAGTGGAATACTTATTCCCCATCACTTTACAATGCCAGCTAAAACATGCTTATTTGAGTTTTGGCCTTCCCCCGTCACCACGTCCACTGCCATGCCATTATGCAGCATTAGCTTGAAATTTTAAAAAGGCCTGCAGATGCCGTGAAACCTGACATTGGAAAGGGCTCTCAGGTCTCCCTGTATCATACATTTGTGAGAGCTCTCACTCCTATAGTTGGGAGGTCCCTCCCTCATTCAAAATTCTTAGTTAGATAGTGGAATGCATTTTCCCCATCACTTTACAATGCCAGCTAAAACATGCCCATTTGAATTCTAAGATTCACCCGCCACCACCACCACGTCCACCGGCATGTCAAGATACAGCTCTCGCTTGACATTTTCAGCCAGCAGGTGCCGTGAAACCTGAGTTTGCGAAGGACCCTCAGGTGGCCCTGTATCATACACTTGGGAGAGCTCTCATTCCTACATTTGGGAGGTCACTCCTTCATTTAAAATTGTTAGCTAGAAAGTGGATTACATATTCCCCATAACTTTACAATACCAGCTAAAACATGCCCATTTGAATTTGAGCTTTGCTCACCACCACCACCATGTCCACCGCCATGTCATTATGAGGCCCTCACTTGGCATTTTCAGAGGGCCAGCAGGTGCCGTGAAACCTGAGTTTGGGAATGTTCATTCCTCATTCAAAATTCCTAGCTAGATAGTGAAATCCATTTTCCCCATCACTTTACAATACCAGCTAAAACATGCTCATTTGAATTCTGGGATTCACCCGCCACCACCACCACGTCCAGCGGCATGTCAAGATGCAGCTCTCGCTTGACATTTTCAGAGAGCCAGCAAGTGCCGTGAAACCCGAGTTTGGGAAGGGCCCTCATGTGGCCCTGTATCATACATTTGGAAGAGCTCTCAATTCTACATTTGGGAGGTCCCTCCCTCATTCAAAATTGGTAGCTAGATAGTGGAATATACACTCACCGGCCACTTTATTAGGTACACCTGTCCAACTTCTTGTTAACACTTAATTTCTAATCAGCCAATCACATGGCGGCAACTCAGTGCATTTAGGCATGTAGACATGGTCAAGACAATCTCCTGCAGTTCAAACCGAGCATCAGTATGGGGAAGAAAGGTGATTTGAGTGCCTTTGAACGTGGCATGGTTGTTGGTGCCAGAAGGGCTGGTCTGAGTATTTCAGAAACTGCTGATCTACTGGGATTTTCACGCACAACCATCTCTAGGGTTTACAGAGAATGGTCCGAAAAAGAAAAAAAATCCAGTGAGCGGCAGTTCTGTGGGCGGAAATGCCTTGTTGATGCCAGAGGTCAGAGGAGAATGGGCAGACTGGTTCGAGCTGATAGAAAGGCAACAGTGACTCAAATCGCCACCCGTTACAACCAAGGTAGGCCTAAGAGCATCTCTGAACGCACAGTGCGTCGAACTTTGAGGCAGATGGGCTACAGCAGCAGAAGACCACACCGGGTACCACTCCTTTCAGCTAAGAACAGGAAACTGAGGCTACAATTTGTACAAGCTCATCGAAATTGGACAGTAGAAGATTGGAAAAACGTTGCTTGGTCTGATGAGTCTCGATTTCTGCTGCGACATTCGGATGGTAGGGTCAGAATTTGGCGTAAACAACATGAAAGCATGGATCCATCCTGCCTTGTATGGAGCATCTTTGGGATGTGCAGCCGACAAATCTGCGGCAACTGTGTGATGCCATCATGTCAATATGGACCAAAATCTCTGAGGAATGCTTCCAGCACCTTGTTGAATCTATGCCACGAAGAATTGAGGCAGTTCTGAAGGCAAAAGGGGGTCCAACCCGTTACTAGCATGGTGTACCTAATAAAGTGGCCGGTGAGTGTATATTCCCCATCACTTTACAATGTCAGCTAAAACATGCTCATTTGAATTTTGGGCTTCGTCCGCCACCACCACGTCCACCGCCATGCCATTATGCAGCCTCCGTTTCACATGTTCAGAGGGCCAGCAGGTGCTGTGAAACCTGACTTTTGTGAGTTCCATAGTTCATTTGGCCACCGGGTCCCAATGGAGCCACTGTCATAGCGGGTGAAGCCACTGTTGGGTGAATATAATACAGAAGTTGAGGGAGCTGTATGCTCAATGTCAGTAAATTGGATTCTACCAGACACCAAAAGCATTAGAATTAAATTCTGAATACAGTGTATGCAAGCGATTAAATTGTGGTCAGTCTGTCAGGCCTGAAACCCATTTCCGGAAAATGCACAAGCCTCATTTTACTTGGAAGCAGCCTCCTCAAGGGAAAGAGATAGGAATGTCATTGATCAATCTGCACAAGTCTACGCACTTCTTCTGGAAACTACCCAACCAGGCAGAATTCATTTTTTGCATGGTTTTGAGCAACAATAGAGTGGTCATAGGATATGTCCCAGAGAGTGAGGAGGTCTGTGGAGTTTATTACTCAGGTGACAAGCAGTGCTACAGTGCTCAGGCAAAGGCATTAGCCTGACAATGACCATGTGCTAATATGTGTAAGGCTGCAGCCTGAATAGGTTGGTGGAGCTTATTAACCCAGTCTCTTCGACCTGCTAAAAATGTACAGAAACTGTCCAATACCACACCACCATTTTTTTAATCAAAATTTATAAAATTTAAGTTAAGCAACAGTTTTTTAAATAGACACAAGTCTCATTTAGGAGCCTGGAAAAACCAGGAATGGTCTTCCGCCAGCACTGGCAATGTAAAGTGCTAACAAATATGTATGCCCTATCTAACTAACAATTTGGGAAGAGACATATATGTTGACAAGGGACAACTGAACGCAGCGCTGGGACAACAAACTGGACGTGGTTGCTGACTGTTGTGTCTATGCAACTGCAGGTTGAGGGCAAGAGGCATCAGTGCCTGCTTCCTGGATAGCAGATTGGGAAGGACGTAACAAAGGGGAAGGGCCACTGGTTTTATCTTTAGACACAGATTTTGTACCCAGGTGTTCCGCCCACCTACTGAGGTGCTGAGTATGTCAGCAGTATATGGCACATGTTAGGAGAGGTATTTGGAGAGCCCGTTAGGGCCATGGGGAACTCGGGCCAGGTCTGACAGTTTTTAAGGGGGTGGTCACGGTAGCAGAGACCCGGTTTGTGTGGCCCTGGGCGTCCAAAAAAAGGAATGAAATGAAGGGTAAATAGAGTCTATAGGGAGTTAGTTTGTGACGCCACCTGTGGTGTTCGGCAATGGATGGCTGACACTGCTTAAGGGGACCACTGGGGCTGATGGTAATGCAGCTGGGATGGTTCTGCTCCTCACAGGAGGAGCGGGGCCCCACTGCTACCGGTATAGTTGGTAAGGGATCGTAGATGATGGGGTGCAGGACTGAGGGTGCGGGAAATGACTGGAGGACACAAGGATTGCAGTTTCTTTTACCTTTACTTGTTGGTGCAGGTGCAGTCCAGGGCACAGATAACAGATGATGATGGGTCCTGGTGGCCTGGAAGCAACTTGAGATCCACCTAGCCAGGTGGGTTTGGAGGTCTTCCATCTGCACTATTCTCTTAGGTCCTTGCGGGTTTAAGTTCTGCTCAAGTTCCTCTCCTGCGTGCTGCTTCTAACCTGTATGGCAGACAGCATGAGCCTATCACGGGCACTGCTTTTTCACTGGGAGCCCCGGCTCTTGGTCTGCTGTGGTTCCTCCAGGCGTTCAGTGTGGCAAGGGAGCTTGCAGTTCCCTGTCCTCCAGATTTGGCCTTCAGGGCATACAGCACCCACACAGCCAAGGACTCTGGCATCCTCTTTTGTCAGCGCTCTGTTCCGGGGTGAGCCTGGCTACAGCTCCACTCCCCAGGTTCCCCCCGATTTCCTGCTCTCCTCTCAGCTTGCTCACTAGACTTATACTGACTAACTCTGCATTCAGGCCAGAACTTATAGGGAAGCTCCCCTGAAACCGGGTGTTAGAGCTCCCCCTTCTGGCCTGGAGTAGGAAAGTGTTGGATGCTGGTATTACCTAGTAAGGGGATCCCTCCTTGCTTCCAGGCATGACATTACCCCCTGTGGCAACTGGACTCCTGGGGTGCCACATATTATGTCGAATTTCCCTTTATAAAGGGATGTGTAGGTAACATTTTTGAACTAGCAGCATATATGTAGAACATGTTTCATTACTCATATTATTGTTCTGTGTAAGGCTGAAACCTGAAGAAGTGTGTGGAGCATATTAATGCATTGATGTTCCACAATGTCCAAGTGCAGACCCAAAAATCAACATCAGGCTCCCAGATACATGCTTAAAGAAACCGTGATAAGGGCAAAACAATAAAAAAATTATAATAGAATATGTAGAAACTGACAGTAAAAATTTGACCATTGCACAATGTACAAAGGTTTCCAAAAATTACCCAAGGGTTCTGTATCATACACGCTGAAAGAGACCATGATGGTGGCCTCACAATAAAAGTTTCAGTTATTATAATTGCTAGAGATAGAGACTGAGAGGATGTGTTTCACCATCGCAAAATGTAGAAAGGTTTCCAAAAACTACCCAAGGGGTCTGTAAAATAGACGCCAAAAGAGACCTCTCACAATTTTGCAGTTATTATAATTGATAGACATAGGGGGTACAAGTTTCACCATTGCACAATGTACAAAGTTTTACAAATGTAAAAACATTACCTACGTGGTGTATACATAAATGAGCACTGAGTACTTGTAGCAGAAGCAGGAGGAGTAGGACGTGATTTCCAGAACAAAATAGGTTTGGGTGGTTAGTTGACAAATTCCAAAAAAGGTCATGTGGGCTGCATTTACGTTGGGTTGCTGTCTTTTGTAAGGCTTACAAAGTTGGAGGAAATCCAGCCCCTGTTCAATTTTAGAAGAGTCAGCCTGTCTGCATTTTCCGTGTGTGCGCATATCTGTTATGGTTGCACCGGCCGAACTAAAAACCCGCTTAGACAACACACTTGTGGGAGGGTATGGCAGGACCTCCATGGCGTACAAGGAGACGACCAAGAGTTCAGCTTCGACAAACAATAGTTAAAGGGCAATGAAGAATTAGGAAGGACGCTGGTATCATTACTTAAGCACTCCTTCACCATCTTGATCAACTTCTCCCTCCTTGTCATAGTTATACCCACAGATACACATCCCTTGCTGATGTGACTGTTTCATGAAAATGGCCCAGTGCCCTGTTGGAGGATATTCCCTCCCTGAGTTGCACCTGGTGTGGCTCTCCCCTGTAATCTATGTGGGTGAAAAGAGCTGGTACCTCGGCCAGCAGCTTTGTCTGAGGGTAATCTTTTTTGCAGCTCTTTAATAACTGCCCTCTGGCATGAATGCAATGAAAATGGCACATCTTAATCTGACATGAGAGAAGGAAATTTCTCCTTGTACTATGGTCAAGAAAGGTGCAAAGCCAGTACTTCATGGTGGACAAAATGTCTTTCACGCAAGGATCTTGGGAAAGGCATCTGGACATGAACTGTGCAATGTGTGGCAGACTACAAAGATTCAAACGCTCATTTTTTTATGTTGCCTTCATGACACACGCCAACAGTAGACTCGGGAAAATTAGTGGCACTAGTAAATAGAGACAATTGCGTATCTCAGCAGGCTATGCGTCAGTCGCACAACTTCTAGATAAATATATGCTATTTATTTAACCAATAGAATAGTTTTTTATATTGCCTCTATGACACACGCCAACAGCAGACTCAGGGAAATTACTGGTAAATAGTGATGTCTGCTTATGTCTGCAGGCTTTGTGCCAGTCTCACACTGCTAGATAAATATGCGCTATTTATGTAGCCAACAGAATATATATATATACATATATATATATTTTATGACACAAGCCAACAGCAGAATCCGGAAAATTATTGGCACTGGTAAATAGTGGTGTTTGCATATCTCAGCAGGTTTTGCGCCAGTCACACAACTGCTAGCTAAATATTTGCTATTTCAGCAATAGGTGAGGAATATTATTTAGCAATTAGCTTTTAAAAAAGATGTTTAGTATATGCTGGCACTGAGGAATATTATTTAGCGGTAAAAAGCAATTTAGTATATGCACACAGGAATTTTACGTAGCTCCAAAAAAAATTGTTTAGTATATGCTGGTACTGAGTACTATTATTTGGCTCTTAAAGAGCTGTTTTGTATATTATGGTACTGGATGAAACCCTGCCTCTCTCCCTAATCCCACGTCAGTTCCTACGCTACACAACACAATGCAAACTAGCTGAGATCTGCAGCATGTACTTGCAATGATAACACCCAGGTGCCTGCCTTTTCCTCTTCCTTGTATTAAATCTCTCCCTACATTATCTCCATCTAACAGAGAACTAATCTTCACTCTCAGTAGCTCTTAAAAGAGCTTTTTGTAATCACAAACCCTCCCTATATGCTGCTTCCACTCTCCCTACGCTCACACTACGCTGTTTCCAGCTGTAATGTGCGCAAGATGGCACCGGCAGGGATTAAATATCACTTATGATGCAGTAAGGCCAGCCAATCACAGTAATGCTACAACAAAGATGGAGCCGGCATAACTGTGATTGTCAAGCAAGCCAAGCATGTTCATTGGCTGCACATAAAGTGGCAAACATGCTGGGCGAGTCACTCAAATATACCGAGGCAAGTAGCTAATTACTCACCGAGTTACAAATAGCCTGAATACCGTACTATTCGTGCAAGTAATGATTGATGCCGAATGTATTCGCTTATCACTAGTTCCAATGTATAAGAAGGACAGCATTGAATTGCACAGATCAGCAACCAAGGTTATTAAGAGAATGAGTGAACTACAATACCAATACATGTTATTAAACTTGGGGTTATTCAGTTTGGAGAAACTTAATGCTTAGGGGCGATCTTATTACAATATCTATATATATAATTGTCTAAGGGGTACTTCCGCCTTTCTGTCTGCAAGTTCCGTCACAGAAATCCCGCTTCGATGATTGGTCTCGCCAGCTGCCTGTCATGGCTGCCGCGACCAATCAGCGATGGGCACAGTCTGATTAGTCCCCCCCTACTCCCCTGCAGTCAGTGCCCGGCGCCCGCATGCTCCCCTCCAGTCACCGCAGTCAGTGCCCGGCGCCCGCATGCTCCCCTCCAGTCACCGCAGTCAGTGCCCGGCGCCCAAATGCTCCCCTCCAGGCACCGCAGTCAGTGCCCGGCGCCCACATGCTCCCCTCCAGTCAGTGCCCGGCGCCCGCATGCTCCCCTCCAGTCACCGCAGTCAGTGCCCGGCGCCCGCATGCTCCCCTCCAGTCACCGCAGTCAGTGCCCGGCGCCCGCATGCTCCCCTCCTGTCACCGCTTAAAAATAATTTAAAAAAAAAAACAAACCCTGCTATACTCACCCTCCGTAGTCCGCCGAGCCGCGGGCGGCCTCCGCCATCTTCCGTTCCCAGAGATGCATTGCGAAATTACCCAGAAGATTTAGCGGTCTCGCGAGACCTCTAAGTCATCTGGGTAATTTCGCAATGCATCCTGGGAACGGAAGATGGCGGCAGCCGCGCGCTCATCGCCTGCGCCACAGCTTTGCTGGATTGGATCCCGGCAGGTGAGTATATAACTATTTTTTATTTTAATTATTTTTTTTAACAGGGATATGGTGCCCACACTGCTATATACTACGTGGGCTGTGTAATATACCGCGTGGCTGCTATATACTACCTGGCCAGTGTTAGATGCTATGTGGGCTGTGTTATGTACTGCGTGGGCTGTGCTATATATTACGTGGCCAGTGTTATATACTGCGTAAGCTGTGTAATATACTGCGTGGCTGCTATATACTACCTGGCCAGTGTTATATACTGTGTGTGCTGTGCTATATATTACGTCACCTGTGTTATATACTGCGTGGCTGCTACATACTGCGTGGGCTGTGTTATATAGTACGTGGGCTGTGTTATATACTGTTTGGGCTGTGTTATATATTGCATGGCCTGTATTAACGCATCGGGTATTCTACAATATGTATGTATGTTTGAATATAGCAGCCACATAGTATATAGCACCGGCCACATCGTATTTGTCTGCTATATACTACATGGCTCCTATATACTACGTGGCCTGTGCTATATACTATGTGGCTTCTATATACATATTCTAGAATACCCGAAGCGTTAGAATCGGGCCACCATTTAGTACAAATATATGAAGGGACAGTACAGTGATTTTTCTAATGATCTTTTCACAGCTAGGCCTGTAACTGCGACATGGGGCATCCTCTATGTTTAGAGGAAAGAAGGATTAATCACAGACATCAAATCTTTACTGTAAGGGTACCGTCACACAGTGCAATTTTGATCGCTACGACGGCACGATCCGTGACGTCGCAGCGATCGTATGATTATCGCTCCAGCGTCGTAGACTGCGGTCACACGTTGCAATCACGGCGCTGGAGCGATGCCGAAGTCCCCGGGTAACCAGGGTAAATATCGGGTAACTAAGCGCAGGGCCGCGCTTAGTAACCCGATGTTTACCGTGGTTGCCAGCGTAAAAGTAAAAAAAAACAAACCGTACATGCTCACCATGTGATGTCCGTCAGGTCCCTTGCCGTCCGCTTCCTGCTCTGACAGATCCGGCCGTACAGTGAGAGCAGAGTGCAGCGGTGACGTCACCGCTGTGATCTGCTCTCACTTTCCGGCCGGCAGACAGTCAGAGCGGGAAGCGGACGGCAAGGGACCGGACGGACATCAGATGGTGAGCATGTACGGTTTTTTTTTTTTTACTTTTACGCTGGTAACCACGGTAAACATCGGGTTACTAAGCGCGGCCCTGCGCTTAGTTACCCGATGTTTACCCTGGTTACCAGCGAACGCATCGCTGGATCGCTGTCACACACAATGATCCAGCGATGTCAGCGGGTGATCAAGCGACGAAAGAAAGTTCCAAACGATCTGCTACGACGTACGATTCTCAGCAGGATCCCTGATCGCTGCTGCGTGTGACAGACACTGCGATATCGTAACGATATCGCTAGAACGTCACGAATCGTACCGTCGTAGCGATCAAAATTGCACTGTGTGACGGTACCCTAAGAGCAGTGAGACAATGAACCACTCTGTCACAACATGCTTCCATGGTCAAATCACTAAAACAGTTCAGTGAGGTCTGGGATACCTTTCTTGAAAAATATAATATTACAGGGTATAATTCCTCAATTCGGGAGATTGAATGTTTATCCAGGGAACTAATCTCATTGCCGTAAATTGGAAATTAGCATCTGACACATGAGGTTTTTGAATTCCTTTGGATCAGTGATAGATTATGTTGACCTTGATGAACGTGTGTCTTCTTTCAATCATAAAACTATGAGAATACAATCCAAAATATTTTTTACTGTTCAGTACAGGGGTAAACAGGTAAGCAGATCTCCAGGCCAAGGTTAATGCTATCAAGTAATTATCATATATAACATTAAAGGCCTTCACTGCCTTGGTTACAATGCCATATAATGTACATATGAAAACAGTATTTGTATATATACACAATACAGACCAAAAGTTTGGACACACCTTCTCATTTAAAGATTTTTCTGTATTTTCATGATTATGAAAATTGTACATTCACACTGAAGGCATCAAAACTATGAGTTAACACATGTGGAATCATATACTTAACAAAAAAGTGTGCAACAACTGAAATTATGTCTTATATTCTAGGTTCTTCAAAGTAGCCACTTTTTGCTTTGATGACTGCTTTGCACACTCTTGATACAGGAAAGATAAATATTTTGGTACCGTGTTAGCCAGTAGATAGAAAAATATTTAGAATTGAGAGTCCTCAGTGGTTGATACCTTTTAATGGCTAACTGAAAAGATGGTAACAAATTGCAAGCTTTTGAGACTACTCAGGTCTCTTCATCAGGCACAGACTAAAGAAAATTCTGAAGAGTCACATATTTATACACAACACAGCACAGAACTGTCATTATGGGAGAGTGATAAGTGATAAACAGTTGTATCCATAAATATTGGAAAGTTCCTAGATTAGGAGTTCAATATTCAAATTGCCTCTTCTGAGAAAAAGGACTTAACTCTATAGCGCCACATGTTGGAAGTAGCGATCCTACAAGTCACAATCAAACCTTTAACGAGTCGTGCAATATGACTTGGGATAAAAGCCAAATCAGTATCTCAATTCGCAGACACGGTGTTTTGGCCTGTTGGCCCTCGTCAGTGCAAAGCATGAGAACTGATTTGGCTAGATTAAGAGTGAATGTTTTGTTGTCCTCTGATTGGGGTCTCGTTCTGTTATGAAGACCCCACATGGTCTGAAGTGCAAATTCCTTAATTGATGTAAAAAAGACATAAATCCATGCGACACATTCATTCCTGCATTAAGTGTCAAAGGTCGTCATAACTTATGATGACCTTTGACACACTTAGTGCAGGAATGAATGTGTCGCATGGATTTATGTCTTTTTACATCAATAACGTGCTATTTCTGCTGGCGTGTCTCCTGTGAGTTCTGAAACTGACAATTTTTGGCTTTTTGTCCTTATAATAGCGCAGAAATATAGAAATAATTGCACAGATGTGAACAAAGCCTAAGACAAAACAAATGAGACAGTAATAATAATTCTGCTATCTCGACTACAGCACACTTATTAGAAGAAAAGGAAGAAGGAGTGATGCTGCCTACACACCTGAGGTCCCACTCTGAAGGCGACTTCCATCTGGGCTTTGATTATATTGCACTTCATGTGTTCAGAAGCAGATGAAGGTGGAGATAATGAAGAGTGAAGAGGCTTTTCATGTAATTTATTTTCTTCATCCTGTATTTAAAAAGGTGTAGTGAATGTGCATTACATAAAGACTTCAATGTTACATTACATAATTGAGATGTTCTTGAACATATCTACTTTATCTTTGTTTAATTTATCACAGCTAAAAGCACATTTCAGACATCAACACTATATATTACTTAACAATACCAAGTGTATACGGCAGTTAGTAGCAGTGCACACTGTGATAATATGTATGGGCAAATTATATTTTATTCCATTCACATATGAGAACTCTTTATTGTTATGGCACAAAGCCCTTTATATACATGCACCATATTATTAAATTAATCATGAATATCAAATTCTTATGAGAATGTGGATGTATATTGTTGTAAATCATGTATAATTGATATCACATTTTACATTAATGCTTTATATGTAATACTTCACTAATAAAGAATTTGTTAATTGAATGTAATGAAATGCTGCTATATATGCTTCATGCTGTCACTTATTCACAGCTTGATAATGGTTGGTCACAGCCGACATGTTTTCACACTGTATGGGCTAATAAAGTCCGCTTTTTCACAAAGGAATTTTTATGGAGTGCTGCCTGCTTTTTATTAGCATGTCAAATCTTGTTACCAAAAAAATCTTTGGATGCTTTTGGGAAGATATATTGTTTCCATCAACACCTTAAAGGGAACCTGTCACCCCGTTTTTTCGGTATGAGATAAAAATACTGTTAAATAGGGCCTGAGCTGAGCATTACAATAGTGTAGTTTGTGTACCCCGATTCCCCACCTATGCTGCCAAAATACGTTACCGAAGTAGTCGTTTTCGCCTGTCAATCAGGCTGGTCAGGTCAAAAGGGTGTGGTGTCCTCCCCCAGATCTTGCGTAGTTTTCCGTTGGTGGCGTAGTGGTGTGCGCATGTCCAAGGTCCAGAATCCTCTGCCAGGGGATTTCAAAGAGCGCGGTGTCCGTTATTGCATTGGTGATCGGTGGGCGCGGCCATCTTCCTTTGGCCGCGCGTGCGCAGAAGCGGCGCTGTGCTGGCCGCGACGCTCTGCTGGCCGCGGCTTCAGGAAAATGGCCGCCGCGATATCCATCTGCGCACGCGCGGCATCCCGCGGCCATTTTCCTGAAGCCGCGGCCAGCAGAGCGTCGCGGCCAGCACAGCGCCGCTTCTGCGCACGCGCGGCCAAAGGAAGATGGCCGCGCCCACCGATCACCAATGCAATAACGGACACCGCGCTCTTTGAAATCCCCTGGCAGAGGATTCTGGACCTTGGACATGCGCACACCACTACGCCACCAACGGAAAACTACGCAAGATCTGGGGGAGGACACCACACCCTTTTGACCTGACCAGCCTGATTGACAGGCGAAAACGACTACTTCGGTAACGTATTTTGGCAGCATAGGTGGGGAATCGGGGTACACAAACTACACTATTGTAATGCTCAGCTCAGGCCCTATTTAACAGTATTTTTATCTCATACCGAAAAAACGGGGTGACAGGTGCCCTTTAATTGCTGCTCAGTAGGAGTAGTATACTGTCTGGAGTGCACATGCAGGTTAAGATACGTATGTAAAACAACCGGAGACTTGAAAACTCCTATAAGGGAACATATCAGGTATATAGTCAGTTTTGATAGAGATGAACAGACCAGTCATGAACAGAAAAAAGTATTCAACCCCACTCCTAATGTTAACTGTTTAAAAAACAAACATGGGTTATGCTGGAAAGAACTCCAGGGATGGGCAATCTGCCAGATCAAATTGGATATCAGAGGAGGAGGCCTAGACTCAATACTCTTAAAGAAGGAAAGTGAGTGAATATTTAGGCTCAGTACAGTTAACCCCCACGGATTGAATGAGAATTTCAATTTTGGCAGTTTCCTGTGACTAAAGTTCATAACAACATAATGATATATATGACTTAGTCTATAACGATGAGGGAAAATAAGTTTATATGTAAAACTGTGTTCTGTATAAATATATTCACATTAATATCAATCCGTATATCGAAGAACGCCTCATGCATATTCAATCTCAGGGACAGGGCCGGCCTTTGCCCTGTGCGACCTGTGCGGCCGCACAGGGCGCCAAGGCTCGTTAGCATACAAGGGGCGCATTTATTGAGCTCAGCAGATTAATGTCACATTACATCAAAATCAGGGGTGGGATTCAGCCGGTACGACCCGGTACGGGGCAGCCGTTTTCTAAAATTTCCATCTGCCAGCGTTCCGGTTACCACGCCCCCGGTCATCGGGCCCCCCCTGGCAGTGGCGTAGGAAGGGGGCGGCACAATGCGGGGGGCGGCACAATGCGGGGGGGCGGGTCGCCGGCGGCGCAGAATTTACCTGGCTGTTCGCTTCTCGGCTTCAGAAAAATGGCCGCCGCGATCTCCATCTGCGCATGCGCGGCATCCCGCGGCCATTTTCCTGAAGCCCCGGGCAGCAGAGCACTCCACATGCGCACGCGCGGCCTCAGGAAGATGGCCGCCCCCACCGATAAGCAGATAGAGCAGGATCGCGGTCAGGTAAGAAGAACTTGTTTGTTTTTTTTAATTATTATTGAGAGCGGCGATCGGGAGGGGGGGGGGCAGGGCAGAAAGCTGGACACAGGGAGGCAGAACGCTGGACACTGGGGCAGAAAGCTGGACACTGGGGCAGAAAGCTGGACACTGGGGCAGGAAGCTGAACACTGGGGCAGAAAGCTGGAGACGGGGCAGAAAGCTGGACACAGGGGGGGCAGAGCGCTGGACACTGGGGCAGAACGCTGGACACTGGGGCAGAACGCTGGACACTGGGGCAGAACGCTGGACACTGGGGCAGAGCGCTGGACACTGGGGCAGAGCGCTGGACACTGGGGCAGAACGCTGGACACAGGGGCAGAACGCTGGACACTGGGGCAGAACGCTGGACACTGGGGCAGAGCGCTGGACACTGGGGCAGAGCGCTGGACACTGGGGCAGAGCGCTGGACACTGGGGCAGAACGCTGGACACTGGGGCAGAACGCTGGACACTGGGGCAGAACGCTGGACACTGGGGCAGAACGCTGGACACGGGGGCAGAACGCTGGACACGGGGGCAGAACGCTGGACACTGGGGCAGAAAGCTGGACACTGGGGCAGAAAGCTGGACACTGGGGCAGAAAGCTGGACACTGGGGCAGAAAGCTGGACACTGGGGCAGAAAGCTGGACACTGGGGCAGAAAGCTGGACACTGGGGCAGAAAGCTGGACACGGGGGCAGAACGCTGGACACTGATGCAGAACGCTGGACACTGGGGCAGAAAGCTGGACACGGGGGCAGAAAGCTGGACACGGGGGCAGAACGCTGGACACGGGGGCAGAAAGCTGGACACTGGGGCAGAAAGCTGGACACGGGGGCAGAAAGCTGGACACTGGGGCAGAAAGCTGGACACTGGGGCAGAAAGCTGGACACTGGGGCAGAAAGCTGGACACTGGGGCAGAAAGCTGGACACGGGGGCAGAAAGCTGGACACTGGGGCAGAACGCTGGACACTGGGGCAGAACGCTGGACACGGGGGCAGAACGCTGGACACGGGGGCAGAACGCTGGACACTGGGGCAGAAAGCTGGACACTGGGGCAGAAAGCTGGACACTGGGGCAGAAAGCTGGACACTGGGGCAGAAAGCTGGACACTGGGGCAGAAAGCTGGACACTGGGGCAGAAAGCTGGACACTGGGGCAGAAAGCTGGACACTGGGGCAGAAAGCTGGACACGGGGGCAGAACGCTGGACACTGATGCAGAACGCTGGACACTGGGGCAGAAAGCTGGACACGGGGGCAGAAAGCTGGACACGGGGGCAGAACGCTGGACACGGGGGCAGAAAGCTGGACACTGGGGCAGAAAGCTGGACACGGGGGCAGAAAGCTGGACACTGGGGCAGAAAGCTGGACACTGGGGCAGAAAGCTGGACACTGGGGCAGAAAGCTGGACACTGGGGCAGAAAGCTGGACACGGGGGCAGAAAGCTGGACACTGGGGCAGAAAGCTGGACACTGGGGCAGAAAGCTGGACACTGGGGCAGAAAGCTGGACACTGGGGCAGAAAGCTGGACACAGGGGCAGAAAGCTGGACACAGGGGCAGAACGCTGGACACAGGGGCAGAACGCTGGACATTGGGGCAGAACGCTGGACACTGATGCAGAAAGCTGGACACTGGGGCAGAAAGCTGGACACTGGGGCAGAACGCTGGACACTGGGGCAGAAAGCTGGACACTGGGGCAGAAAGCTGGACACTGGGGCAGAAAGCTGGACACAGGGGGCAGAAAGCTGGACACAGGGGCAGAAAGCTGGACACTGGTGCAGAATGCTGGACACTGGTGCAGAATGCTGGACACTGGTGCAGAATGCTGGACACGGGCAGAATGCTTGACACAGGGGCAGAATGGAGACACGGGGCAGGATGACAGACATGGCGTCATGACTGGAGACACTGGAGGCAGGATTGGAGACAGATGGGGCAGGATGGATACGATGGAGACAGATGGGGCAGGATGGGAAGATCATATGGGGCAGGATAGATACTCATTAGGGCAGGATGGGAGAATATATGGCTGACGCCAGGAATGAGACACACGGGGGCCAGGATGGCGAATATTATTACCATAGGGGCTAATTAAGGGATATTATTACTGCAGTGACGTATTTATTTTATTTTTTGAGTATACTGTTTTAAATGGAGGGGCGGTCCTATTACTGTGTAGAGTGACACTATGTCGCCTTCTTCATGTGGTGTAATGTAGAAGTTGGGAAAATTAAGTAATGTGTTCTGCAAGTGGAACTCGAGATAACTGTGTTATTTCCTGCAGAGACGAGTCCTGGCTGGATGAAGTGATGGCGGTCTGTGCGGGATGAAAGATGAAGGACTTCACCTAGAGATGTCACTGGTGAGTCAGTGTGTTACCTATACACTGACACTATACACTGTATACTATATACTGAGGTCCTGTGTATGTCACCGGTGATCACTGTATTACCTATACACAGACGCTGCATACTAAGTACAGATCTCCTGTGTATAATGGCACTTATGGTGATAGTATTGTGGTTTTTTTTATTATTGATCAGTATTGTAGTATTCAGTCACTATGTGGTGGTAATATGTGGTCTGGTCATGATGTTGTGGTATTCGTTCCTTGTATTTGATATTATTCGATCACTGTGGTGGTAATATGTCATCTGGTCATGGTGTGGCGGTGTTTGGCCTTGCAGGCCGCCGCTCTGCACTCTGATTGGCTGTCAGCCCATATGGCTTTGGACCAAGCGTCATTTTTTCCTTTTGGTCCGCTTTAAAGCACTTTATAATTCCCGTTATTGCAATATTAGTGTTTCTTCAAGTGTTTTGCAGGGAAACACAAGTTTTCTAAGTAAACGTGTTGTTGTGAATATTAAAGAGTTATTGTTTTCTTTCAAAGTTTGGAGGGGGGGGGCGCCGTCCTGCAGTCTCGCACAGGGCGCCTTTTGGGCTAAGTCCGGCCCTGCTCAGGGATTTTAACATCGGATATGCAGATATCATGTAATATGGTTTCTGGCTTCCTTATGGTATACTAAGCCATACTTATCCCATTAGGATAAGGGATAATGTTCTGATGCACAATCAAGGATGTAGGGTACACCAGTTTGGATACCGCGTGGGAAATTTCGACAGATTAACTCCCTCTTTAGAAGTTTGGTATGGGGGAGGCAAAATCCATGTATCAGACTGGAGACGCTTCAGCGACCCAAGGAGGATGGTGGTTTGGCTTTGCCCAACCCTGAAGTATATTTTCCTGCACAGCAGAGTCAGCATTTGAAGGGCTGGGCGCATGAGGCGTCGTCCAGTGCGGTACAGCATTTGATGGAAATGGTGACAAACCGATGTCCAGTAATACAGTGTCTGGAGGATGGTTCTCTGGGGGCATTGGGGAAATTGTATCCAACTATATTTTTGATAAGAAAATTGTGGAGCAGATTGAAACAAGTTCGGGGGGTTACGGGTCTAACTAGATTCTCGACGATATGGTTTAATAAGAACTTACCGAAGTTTGTAGCATTGGGGGTACTACCAGAGTGGCAGGCCAAGGGAATTCATTACGTGAATCAGATAATTGAACAGTGAGTGCTGAAATCCTTTTCCCAATTGCAAGTGGAGTTTGGACTCAGGTCCTCGGGGGAATACCAATATGCACAGATGAGGCACGCATTTGGAGCTCAAAACAGGGGGTGAAGGTATTAGAATACAAGAAGATATAGTGTTGGAATATGTGTGTGGTGAAGGGACTACGAGGAGAGTTATTTCCACCCTATATAAAGACTTATTACATACATACCTGTTAGGATTTCCGATAAAGGCGAGAGCTAAGTGGGAGAGGGACCTGGGCCCAATGGAGAATGAAACCTGGGAGTCGGTGCTGGAGTGGGTTCCACAAGTGTCATTAAGTGAACCGTATAGGCTGTCGCAGCTTTATATCATACACAGAGTCTACAAATCTCCGGAAGTATTGTATAAAGCGGGTTTGCATGCTGATTCTGAGTGTCCGAGGTGTAGGACTATGAATGCTGGAATATATCATATGATGTGGACGTGTCCGAGACTGGCCGCTTTTTGGCTGGTGGTTTTGAGTCATGTGGAAGGAGCGTATAGATGCACGGTACCAAGGGATCCGATGGTGTGCTTACTGGGGTATGTAGATGAGATTGGAGTGGATAACACCTGGAAGATAACAATTGCCAGACTATTATATATGGCCCGAAAGGTGATAGCACGAAACTGGATTAAGGAGGAATCGCCCAAGAGGAGAGAATTCCTTCAATATGTAAAGTAGGGTCTGAAATTGGAAAAAGGGGTTTACAAGAAACGAGGGAAAATAGAAATGTTTGATAAAATGTGGTCTCCGTGGCTTGAATTGAGATGAGAGCAGGTAAAAGGGGTGGGAAGGTTAAGGGCCTGTGTTCGGTGAAAACTGAATGTTGAATATGCGGTCTTAAGTGGATTAAATGGGTTAAAGATTCACTAAGTATTATTGATAGAGGCGATACTAAAAGAGATGAGCTGTCTTTTGGGGGTGGGGTGGGACTTGTTGGGAATGGTGGGGCTTTTAAAATTGAGAAAACTTTGTATGGAACATGAGAAAATAATATGTAAAATGTAATGTTATTCTTAATAAAAATCTATTTAAATTAAAAAAAAGGATGTAGGGTACAAACACTTTATTGCTGGTAGGCTATACATTATGGGAATAAGTTTCACCATGAATGTTAAAAATATGATGTCATATGATCAATATGGTTATATATAGATATATACAGTGCCTAAAGTGCAAAAGTATTCGGCCTCCTGGAACTTTTCAACCTTTTCCCACATATCATGCTTCAAACATAAAGATACCAAATGTAAAATTTTGGTGAAGAATCAACAACAAGTGGAACACAATTGTGAAGTTGAATGAAATTTATTGGTTATTTTAAATTTTTGTGGAAATTGAAAAACTAAAAAGTGGGGCGTGCAATATTATTCTGAACCTTTAACTTAATACTTTGTTGCGCCACCTTTTGCTGCAATTACAGCAGCAAGTCGCTTGGGGTATGTCTCTATCAGTTTTGTACATCGAGAGACTGAAATTCTTGCCCATTCTTCCTTGGCAAACAGCTCGAGCTCAGTGAGGTTTGATGGACTTTGCGAACAGCAGTTTTCAGCTCTTTCCACAGATTCTCATTTGGATTGAGGTCTGGACTTTGACTTGGCCATTCTAACACCTGGATACATTTATTTGTGAACCATTCCATTGTAGATTTTGCTTTATGATTGGGATCATTGACTTGTTGGAAGACAAATCTCTGTCCTAGCCTCAGGTCTTTTGCAGACTCCAACAGGTTTTCTTCAAGAATGGTCCTGTATTTGGCTCCATCCATCTTCCCATGAATTTGAACCATCTTCCCTGTCCCTGCTGAAGAAAAGCAGGCCCAAACCATGGTGCTGCCACCACCATGTTTGACAGTGGGGATGGTGTGTTCAGGGTGATGAGCTGTGTTGCCTTTACACCAAACATATCATTTGGCATTGTTGCCAAAAAGTTTGATTTTGGTTTCATTTGACCAGAGCACCTTCTTCCACATGTTTGGTGTGTCTCCCAGATGGCTTTTTGCAAACTTTAAACAACATTTTTTATGGATATCTTTGAGAAATGGCTTTCTTCTTGCCACTCTTCCATAAAGGCCAGATTTGTGCAGTGTATGACTGATTGTTGTCCTATGGACAGGCTGTCCCACCTCAACTGTAGATCTCTGCAGTTCATCCAGAGTGATCATGAGCCTCTTGGCTGCATCTCTGATCAGTCTTCTCCTTGTTTGAGATGAAAGTTTAGAGGGACGGCCAGGTCTTGGTAGATTTGCAGTGGTATGATTCTCCTTCCATTTCAATATGATCGCTTGCACAGTGCTCCTTGGGATGTTTAAAGTTTTGAAAATCATTTTGTATCCAAATCCAGCTTTAAACTTCTCCACAACAGTATCACGGACCTGCCTGTTGTGTTCCTTGGTCTTCATGATGCTCTCTGTGCTTCAAACAGAACCCTGAGACTATCACCGAGCAGGTGCATATATACGGAGACATGATTACACACAGGTGGATTATATTTATCATCATTAGCATTTAGTGAACCTAGCAAAAAAGCCAAACAAAAAACAAGTGTGGGACTGCACTTTTTTTGCAATTTCATCGCACTTGGAATTTTTTTCCCGTTTTCCAGTACACGGCATGCTAAAAGCAATGATGTCGTTCAAAAGTACAACTCATCCCGCAAAAAATAAGCCCTCACATGGCCATATTGACGGACAAATAAAAAAGTTATGGCTCTGGGAAGGAGGGGAGCGAAAAACGAACACGGAAAAACGGAAAATCCCAAGGTCAAGGTCCCATAGTCTAACAGATTGCCGCCCTATTGATAGTATATGTATGATCATAGGCTTGTATGACACTCTGATCAGTAACAACACGTGGAATCAGAGTTGTGTACTGTGTATGTACCAGCAGCAATGACACGCGTCCACTTATACTGGCCACATACTGTAGATGTAGTCGCAGCTCATGGCAGAGTGTGGCATGGTGCAGACAGCAGAGATGTAATAACTGACAGTCAGTGTGAATATACGGCAGTACCAACCAGCAGCTCCTGATTCACACAAGAACGCTCGTTATACTTATACTAGCGTGACTGATGTAAAAAGACCACGCTTGTGCCTATTAAATACATGCACTCACCTATGCCAGCAGTGCATAGGTGGATGCAGTTACGCTGTGGGAGTTAACCCTGCTGTTTTGTTCGCATTTACTATACACTTGTAGTGTTCCGGGTCACTATGACCCGGCTTATCTTAAACCTTGATTTTAGACACTCTAACTCCATTTTTTTTATACTTTTTGCTTACTAGACTGTTTGTGAACATGTTTGGTAGTAAAAAAAAGAAAAATTAACTAGAAATCTTTTTTTTTTTTTTTTAATTCTGAAAAAACAGATCAATGAGCAAAACGAAAATAGAAAAATACACATATTTTTGTAAAAAAAAAAAATCAAAACAATCAAATCAAACATTTTGAAAACTTCTGAAAACAAGCAGATAAGCCAGGAAGACAGACTTACTTAGCCAAAAAAAATTATTTGCAAGACTTTACAGCTCAGATTTACAAAAAAAAAACCGTCTTAGACAGCGCGTTCTGAGCAGTCCGTTCTGCGTATAGTATACACGTGTAGTGCACACCTAGTGATCTCTCCGGATGCACTCTACATTTTAGAATAGACTGCGCACCAAAAATAATCAATATAAAGCCATTTTTATGGTGCGCAGATCTCAATGCATACCCCCGGTAGAGCGCGTGTACGACCCCATTGAAATAATTTAGGAAAAAAATCAATTGATATACAATAGTAGATGCAATAAATAGACCCAACTGAGGTTATAACTCCTTTATTTCACTGAAAATATGGTCTCACAGCTGGAAAAAACGATGTTGGGTCACTATGACCCGAACACAACAAGTGTAACTTTTTGCGTGTAGCAAAAAGTAAACGGAAAAAAAAAAAAAAAATACTCATAGGTAGGTCCCCCCAAATGAGGAAAAGTCAAGGAGTCTCAAGTTTTATAAACTTACAGAAAAAAATCTACAGGGCCGCAAAAAGTCTGTTCGGGTCACTATGACCCGAACAGAACAGCAGGGTTAAAGGGAACCAGTTCAGCAGGAAAGTGCACAGTAACCTACACACAGTGTCAGGTCAGCGCCATCATACTGATTACAAAGATACCTTGGTTGATAAAATCCGTCTTGTGGTTGTTCTTAAATCTTTATTTTTAGTTTGTAGTTAATGAGATTCTCGTGCCCTAAGGCGGGGTTGGTGTATGTGGTGTTCTGATTAGATATTCATAATGCAGACTACTGACTGTTGTTACTGATCCCTCACTGACCTGCCCCCTTATCTATTATATAATTGTCTAAGGGTCACTTCCGTTTTTCTGTCTGTCTGTCTTTCTGTCTGTCTGTCACGGATATTCATTGGTCGTGGCCTCTGTCTGTCATGGAATCCAAGTCGCCGATTGGTCTCGCCAGTTGCCTGTCATGGCTGCCGCGACCAATCAGCGACGGCCACAGTCCGATTAGTCCCTCCCTACTCCCCTGCAGTCAGTGCCCGGGGCCCGCTCCATACTCCCCGCAGTCACCGCTCACACAGGGTTAATGCCAGCGGTAACAGACCGCGTTATGCCACGGGTAACTCACTCCGTTACCGCCGCTATTAATCCTGTGTGACCAAGTTTTTACTATTGATGCTGCCTATGCAGCATCAATAGTAAAAACATCTAATGTTAAAAATAATAAAAAAAATAAAAAATCATTATATACTCACCTTCCGCCGGCAGGTTTCGGTGGCAAGGATGGTATGCACGAAGGACCTGCCATGACGTCATGGTCATGTGACTGCGACGTCATCACAGGCCCTGCGCGAGAAGGACCTGCCATGACGTCACGTTCATGTGACCGTGACATCATAGCAGGTCCTTCTCGCACAGGCGCGAAGAAGCTGTGGTACCATGGGACAGGCAGGGACAGCGTCAGGAGCGCCAGGAGCAAGTGAGTATTTCATATTCACCTTTCCGCGTTCCATCCGCCGGGTGCCGCTCCGTCTTCCCGTCCTCTTGCAGTGACTGTGCAGGTCAGAGGGCGCGATGACGTATTAGTGTGTGCACCGCCCTCTGCCTGAACAGTCAGTGCGGAGAGACGAGACGCTGAGGAGCAGCGACAAGAGGTGAGTATGTGACTTTTTTTCTAATTGCAGCAGCAGCAGCATTACATGTGGCACAATGCTGTATGGAGCGTCTATGGGGCCATAAAGAATTGTATGGAGCATTACACTATGTTCCAAATTATTATGCAAATTACATTTTTCTCAGATTTTCCTAAAAGGTCGGGGCAAATGACAGTCAGTCTAATAAAAGTCATCACCCGTTAGATTATACATTGAATTTTATTGAGAAACCTCCCAATGATAACAGTATAATCTCCAAAATGAATAAAAACTCAAAATGCACTGTTCCAAATTATTATGCACAGTAGAATTTCTAAACATTTGATATGTTTTAAAGAACTGAAAATGCTCAATTGTGGAATTTGCAGCATTAGGAGGTCACATTCACTGAACAAAAAAGCTATTTAACTCCAAAACATCCTAACAGGCCAAGTTATATGTTAACATAGGAACCTTTCTTTGATATCACCTTCACAATTCTTGGATCCATTAAACTTGTGAATTTTTGGAGAGTTTCTGCTTGTATTTCTTTGCATGAAGTCAGAATTACCTCCCAGTGCTGCTGTTTTGGTGTCAACTGCCTCCCACCCTCATAGATCTTTTGCTTGATGATACTCCAAAGGTTCTCTATAGGGTTGAGGTCAGGGGAAGATGGTGGCCACACCATGAGTTTATCTCCTTTTATGCCCATAGCAGCCAATGACTCAGAGGTTTTCTTTGCAGCTTCAGATGGTGCGTTGTCATGCATGAAGAAGATTTTGCTCCTGAAGGCACGTTTCTCCTTTTTATACCATGGAAGAAAGTTGTCAGTCAGAATCTTTATGTACTTTGCAGAGGTCAATTTCACACCTTTAGGAACCTTAAAGGGCCCTACCAGCTGTTTCCCCATGATTCCGGCCCAAAACATGACTCCTCCACTCCTTGCTGACGTCGCAGCCTTGTTGGGACATGGTGGCCATCCACTACTCCATCCATCTGGACCATCCACAGTTGCTCGACACTCATCAGTAAACAAGACTGTTGGAAAATTAGTCTTCATGTATTTCTGGGCCCACTACAACCGTTTCTGCTTGTGAAAACTGTTTAGCGGTGGCCGAATAGTAGGTTTATGCACCACAGCAAGTCTTTGAAGGATCCTACACCTTGAAGTTCGAGGGACTCCAGAGGCACCAGCAGCTTCAAATATCTGTTTGCTGGTTTGTAATGGCTTTTTAACAGCTGCTCTCTTAATCCGATCAACTTGACTGGCAAAAACCTTCCTCATTCTGCCTTTATCAGCACAAACACGTCTGTGCTCAGATTCAGCCACAAATCTCTTCAGAGTATGATGATCACACTTAAGTTTTCGGGAAAAATCTATTGTTTTCATCCCTTCACCAAGGCATTGCACTATTTGATGCTTTTCAGGAAGAGAGAGATCCTTTTTATTTCCGATATTGCTTGAAACCTGTGACCTGCTTAATAATGTGGAACATCACTTTTAAGTAGTTTTCCTTTAATTAGAATCACCTGGAAAACTAATTATCACATGTGTTTCAGATTGATTTCAGTGATCCATTGAGCCCTGAGACACAATACCATCCATGAGTTTAATTGAAAAACAAAACAATTAAATCTTTACGACACTGAAATCCAATTTGCATAATAATTTGGAACACAGTGTATATGGAGCATCTATGGGGCCATAACTGCATGGAGCATTATATGGGGCATCTATGGGGCCATAACTGCATGGAGCATTATTTGGGACATCTATGGGGCCATAACTGCATGGAGCATTATATGGGGCATCTATGGGGCCATAACTGCATGGAGCATTATATGGGGCATCTATGGGGCCATAACTGCATGGAGCATTATATGGGGCCATAACTGCATGGAGCATTATACTACGTGACTGGGCAAAATACTACGTGACTGGGCAATATACTACGTGACTGGGCAATATACTACGTGGACATGCATATTCTAGAATACCCAATGCGTTAGAATCAGGCCACCATCTAGTTACCATAATAAATACCTAACAAACTGAAGAAAGAGATAAAAAATGCTTCTGCAGGCAGGTGCCAACTGTGGCACCTGCTCTGCAGCATTATCGCATGTTTATTGTGGCAATAATACAGTTTGTTAGGTATTCATTATGCAAACTAGGGGGGAGGTCACTGAGGGATCAGCGACCTATCAGCAGTCCGCATTATGAATATCTAATCAGAGCACCACTTACACCAACCCCGCCTTAGGGCACGAGAACCTCATTAACTACAAATTGAAAATAAAGATTAAAGAACGACCATAGGATGGATTTCATCAACCAAGGTGTCATTTTAACCCCTTCATGACCCAGCCTATTTTGGCCTTAATGACCTTGCCGTTTTTTGCAATTCTGACCAGTGTCCCTTTATGAGGTAATAACTCAGGAACGCTTCAACGGATCCTAGCGATTCTGAGACTGTTTTTTCGTGACATATTGGGCTTCATGTTAGTGGTAAATTTAGGTCGATAATTTTTTAGTTTATTTGTGAAAAAAACGGAAATTTGGCGAAAATTTTGAAAATTTCGCAATTTTCACATTTTTAATTTTTATTCTGTTAAACCAGAGAGTTATGTGACACAAAATAGTTAATAAATAACATTTTCCACATGTCTACTTTACATCAGCACAATTTTGGAAACAAATTTTTTTTTTCCTAGGAAGTTATAAGGGTTAAAATTTGACCAGTGATTTCTCATTTTTACAACAAAATTTACAAAACCATTTTTTTTAGGGACCACCTCACATTTGAAGTCAGTTTGAGGGTTCTATATGGCTGAAAATACCCAAAAGTGACACCATTCTAAAAACTGCACCCCTCAAGGTGCTCAAAACCACATTCAAGAAGTTTATTAACCCTTCAGGTGTTTCACAGCAGCAGAAGCAACATGGAAGGAAAAAATGAACATTTAACTTTTTAGTCACAAAAATGATCTTTTAGCAACAATTTTTTTATTTTCCCAAGGGTAAAAGGAGAAACTGGACCACGAACGATGTTGTCCAATTTATCCTGAGTACGCTGATACCTCATATGTGGGGGTAAACCACTGTTTGGGCATACGGCAGGGCTTGGAAGGAAAGGAGCGCCATTTGACTTTTTGAATGAAAAATTGGCTCCAATCTTTAGCGGACACCATGTCGCGTTTGGAGAGCCCCCGTGTGCCTAAACATTGGAGCTCCCCCACAAGTGACCCCATTTTGGAAACTAGACCCCCCAAGGAACTTATCTAGAAGCATAGTGAGCACTTTAAACCCCCAGGTGCTTCACAAATTGATCCGTAAAAATGAAACAGTACTTTTTTTTCACAAAAAAATTATTTTAGCCTCAATTTTTTCATTTTCACATGGGCAACAGGATAAAATGGATCCTAAAATTTGTTGGACAATTTCTCCTGAGTACACTGATACCTCACATGTGGGGGTAAACCACTGTTTGGGCACATGGTAAGGCTCGGAAGGGAAGGAGCGCCATTTGACTTTTTGAATGAAAAATTATCTCCATCGCTAGCGGACTGTTGTGAATTTGCTTTTTGCTCCCTCTAGTGGTTACTAGTTTTTTGACTCTGGTTTTTCTGTCATTCCTTTTATCCGCACCTGGGTCGTTAGTTAGGGGTGTTGCTATATAAGCTCCCTAGACCTTCAGTTCAATGCCTGGCAACGTAGTTATCAGAGCTAGTCTGCTGTGCTCTTGTCTACTGATCCTGGTTCCAGTTATATCAGCTAAGTCTGCCTTTTGCTTTTTGCTATTTGTTTTGGTTTTGTATTTTTGTCCAGCTTGTTCCAAATCTATATCCTGACCTTTGCTGGAAGCTCTAGGGGGCTGGTGTTCTCCCCCCGGACCGTTAGACGGTTCGGGGGTTCTTGAATTTCCAGTGTGGATTTTGATAGGGTTTTTGTTGACCATATAAGTTACCTTTCTTTATTCTGCTATCAGTAAGCGGGCCTCTCTGTGCTAAACCTGGTTCATTTCTGTGTTTGTCATTTCCTCTTACCTCACCGTTATTATTTGTGGGGGGCTTCTATCCAGCTTTGGGGTCCCCTTCTCTGGAGGCAAGAAAGGTCTTTTGTTTTCCTCTACTAGGGGTAGCTAGATTCTCCGGCTGGAGCGTGTCATCTAGAATCAACGTAGGAATGATCCCCGGCTACTTCTAGTATTGGCGTTAGGAGTAGATATATGGTCAACCCAGTTACCACTGCCCTATGAGCTGGATTTTTGTATTCTGCAGACTTCCACGTACCTCTGAGACCCTCGCCATTGGGGTCATAACAGCGGACACCATGTCACGTTTGGAGAGCCCCTGTGTGCCTAAACATTGGAGTTCCCCCACAAGTGACCCCATTTTGGAAACTAGACCCCCCAAGGAACTTATCTAGAAGCATAGTGAGCACTTTAAACTCTCAGGTGCTTCACAAATTGATCCGTAAAAATGAAAAAGTACTTTTTTTTCACACAAAATTTCTTTTAGCCTCAATTTTTTCATTTTCACATGGGCAACAGGATAAAATGGATCCTAAAATTTGTTGGGCAATTTCTGCTGAGTAAGTTGATACCTCATATGTGGGGGTAAACCACTGTTTGGGTGCACGGCAAGGCTCGGAAGGGGAGGCGTGCCATTTGACTTTTTGAATGGAAAATTAGCTCCAATCGTTAGCGGACACCATGTCGCGTTTGGAGAGCCCCTGTGTGCCTAAACATTGGAGCTCCCCTACAAGTGACCCCATTTTGGAAACTAGACCCCCAAAGGAACTTATCTAGATGCATAGTGAGCACTTATAACCCCCAGGTGCTTCACAGAAGTTTATAACGCAGAGCCGTGAAAATACAAAATAATTTTTCTTTCCTCAAAAATGATTTTTAGCCAAGGATTTTTTAATTTTCCAAGGGTAATAGGAGAAATTGGACCCCAAATGTTGTTGTCCAGTTTGTCCTGAGTACGATGATACCCCATGTGTGGGGGTAAACCACTGTTTGGGCACACGGCAGGGCTCGGAAGGGAAGGCACGCCATTTGGCTTTTTGAATGGAAAATTAGCTCCAATCATTAGCAGACACCATGTCACATTTGGAGAGCCCCTGTGTGCCTAAACATTGGAGCTCCCGCACAAGTGACCCCATTTTGGAAACTAGACCTCCCAAGGAACTAATCTAGATGTGTGGTGAGCACTTTGAACCACCAAGTGCTTCGCAGAAGTTTATAACGCAGAGCCGTGAAAATAATAAATGTGTTTCCTTTCCTCAAAAATATTTTTTTAGCCCAGAATTTTTTATTTTTGCAAGGGTAACAGGAGAAATTGGACCCTAAAACTTGTTGTCCAGTTTCTCCTGAGTACGCCATATGTGGGGGTAAACCACTGTTTGGGCACATGCCGGGGCTCGGAAGGGAAGTAGTGACGTTTTGGAATGCAGACTTTGATGGAATGGTCTGCGGGCGTCACGTTGCATTTGCAGAGCCCCTGATGTGCCTAAACAGTAGAAACACCCCACAAGTGACCCCATTTTGGAAACTAGACCCCCCAAGGAACTTATCTAGATGTGTGATGAGCACGTTCAACCCCCAAGTGCTTCACAGAAGTTTACACTGCAGAGCCGTGAAAATAAAAAAATCATTTTTCTTTCCTCAAAAAAGATGTTTTAGCAAGCAATTTTTTATTTTCACAAGGGTAGCAGGGGAAATTGGGCCCCAATGTTTGTTGCCCAGTTTGTTGTGAGTACAGTGATACCCCATATGTGGGGGTAAACCACTGTTTGGGCGCACGTCAGGGCTCGGAAGGGAAGTAGTGACATTTGAAATGCAGACTTTGATGGAATGGTCTGCGGGCGTCACGTTGCATTTGCAGAGCCCCTGATGTGCCTAAACAGTAGAAACACCCCACAAGTGACCCCATTTTGGAAACTAGACCCCCCAAGGAACTTATCTAGATGTGTGATGAGCACTTTCAACCCCCAAGTGCTTCACAGAAGTTTACACCGCAGAGCCGTGAAAATAAAAAATCATTTTTCTTTCCTCAAAAAAGATGTTTTAGCAAGCAATTTTTTATTTTCACAAGGGTAACAGGAGAAATTGGGCCCCAATGTTTGTTGCCCAGTTTGTTGTGAGTACAGTGATACCCCATATGTGGGGGTAAACCACTGTTTGGGCGCACGTCAGGGCTCGGAAGGGAAGTAGTGACATTTGAAATGCAGACTTTGATGGAATGGTCTGCGGGCGTCACGTTGCATTTGCAGAGCCCCTGATGTGCCTAAACAGTAGAAACACCCCACAAGTGACCCCATTTTGGAAACTAGACCCCCAAGGAACTTATCTAGATGTGTGATGAGCACATTCAACCCCCAAGTGCTTCACAGAAGTTTACAACGCAGAGCCGTGAAAATAAAAAATAATTCTTCTTTCCTCAAAAATTATGTCTTAGCAAGTAATTTTTTATTTTTGCAAGAGTAACAGGAGAAATTGGACCCCAACAGTTGTTGCCCAGTTTGTCCTGAGTACGCTGGTACCCCAAATGTGGGGGTAAACCACTGTTTGGGCACACGTCGGGGCTTGGAAGGGAGGGAGCACCATTTGACTTTTTGAATGCAAGATTGGCTGGAATCAATGGTGGCGCCATGTTGCGTTTGGAGACCCCTGATGTGCCTAAACAGTGGAAACCCCTCATTTCTAACTTCAACACTAACCCCAACACACCCCTAATCCTAATCCCAACTGTAGCCATAACCCTAATCCCAACCCTAACCCCAACACACCCCTAACCACAACCCTAACCCCAACACACCCGTAACCCTAATTCCAACCCTAATCCTAACCCTAATCCCAACCCTAACCCTAATCCCAACCCTAACCACAACTGTAACCCCAACACACCCCTAACCCTATCCGTAACCCTAACCACAAGCCTAATCTTAACCCTATTTCCAACCCTAGCCCTAATTCCAACCCTAACCCTAAGGGTATGTGCCCACGTAGCGGATTCGTGTGAGATTTTTCCGCACGACTTTTGAAAAATCTGCAAGTAAAAGGCACTGCGTTTTACCTGCGGATTTACAGCAGATTTCCAGTGTTTTTTTGTGCGGATTTCACCTGCGGATTCCTATTGAGGAACAGGTGTAAAACGCTGCGGAATCCGCACATGCTGTGGAAAATACAACGCAGCGTTTCTGCACGGAATTTTCCGCACCATGGGCACAGCGGATTTGGTTTTCCATAGGTGTACACGGTACTGTAAACCTGATGGAAAACTGCTACGAATTCGCAGCGGCCAATCCGCTGCGGATCCACGGCCAATCCGCTGCGGATCCGCGGCCAATCCGCTGCGGATCCGCAGCCAAATCCGCACATGCCATAACCCTAACCCTACCCCTAACCCTACCTCTAACCCTAACCCTAACCCTAACCCTACCCCTAACCCTAACCCTAGTTCTAACCCTAACCCTAGTTCTAACCCTAACCCTAGTGGAAAAAAAAAATATATATATTTTCTTTATTTTATTATTGTCCCTATCTATGGGGGTGATAAAGGGGGGGGGTTATTTATTATTTTTTTTATTTTGATCGCTGTGGTAGAACCTACCACAGCGATCAAAATGTACTTGTAAGGAATCTGCCGGCGGGCGTACTGAGCATGCGCCCGCCATTTTGGAAGATGGCGGCGCCCAGCGAGGAGACGGCCGGACACCGGGAGGATCGGTAAGTATGAAGGGGTGGTGGGGGGGTGGATTGGAGCACAGGGGGGGTGATCGGACCACAGGGGGGGTGATCGGACCACAGGGGGGAGCGGACAGCAGGACGGGGGAGTCGGCAGGCAGACGGAGGGGACCGGACCCCATAACGGAGGACGGGGGGGGCGATCGGTGGGTGTGTGGGGGGGGTTACTTCAGGTTTTCCAGCCATGGCCGATGATATTGCAGCATCGGCCATGGCTGGATTGTAATATTTCACCTGTTTTTTAGGTGAAATATTACAAATCGCTCTGATTGGCAGTTTCACTTTCAACAGCCAATCAGAGCGATCGTAGCCACGGGGGGGTGAAGCCACCCCCCCTGGGCTGAAGCACCACTCCCCCTGTCTCTGCAGATCGGGTAAAATGGGAGTTAACCCCTTCACCCGATCTGCAGGGACGCGATCATTCCATGACGCCACATAGGCGTCATGGGTCGGATTGGCACGGGTTTTCATGACGCCTACGTGGCGTCATGGGTCGGGAAGGGGTTAATCAGTATAAAGCCGCCAATTTGACACTGTGTGTAGGTTACTATACACAATCCTGCTGACAGGTTCCCATTAACAGCAGCGTGTACATAACTACTGAAACAATTAGGGCAAATAGTGATCACACTGCTGCCTGCATTTAGGTAGATAGGGCTGTTCTGTCTAATCTGTAGCAAGTGCAATAGCACAACTAGCTCAGATAAAATTATCACCAGTGATCGATCTATACAAATGACACATATATATATATATATATATATATATATATATATATATATATATATATATAACTTTAACATCTAAAGAAATACAGAGAAATTGGAGATAAATTATCTCTAGGCTCATTAAGTATTTCTTTTTTTTCCAGTTTAATATTTATTTTATTTTCAAAAAGTGACACATAACAACAAAAACATAAATTATTTCCGTTACAAATTATAATTACATTAAAAAAAAAAAAAAAAATTTAACAGCTAATAATATTTACTCACAGTCCAGGTTTGCCAAATCTTTGCTACCTTTTTTCTCCTAGTGCGAGACTGAGACAACATTAATTCATATTTACAGTTCACATTCAGCTTTTCGGTCAGCTCTTTTAGGGTTGGAGGAAAGGTCTCCTTCCATTTTCTAGCCAACAGTATCCGAGCCGCTATCAATATATGTGATATCAACCCTCTAATTTGTTTAGGAAATATTTCCAAACCGATGTGTAAAATCGCCATTGAGGGAGTAATTTGTGCCATTACCCCTGTAATCTCCATAATCAGCTTCAACACACCGCCCCAGAAGGATAAAAGCTTCGGGCACAAGTACCAGATATGTCTCTGGTTGCCTACTAGTCCACATCCTCGCCAACATAAATGGGAGGATTGCGGATTAAATTTTGCAATTCTCTCTGGGGATAGATACCATCTCATTTGAGTTTTCTTTAATTGTTCCACGTGATTTATACAGGATGACACTCTCTTAACCTCCTTTATGCTATTTCCCCATAGTTTTAATTCTAATACCTCCCCTAACTCTAGTTCCCATTTCTTCATATAGGGCAGTTTAATCTCTTACACTGGATTAATTAAAGCTCTATAAAACACTGATATTCCTTTTATAATTGGACCGGATGTTACTATAAGTTTTCCCATCTTTCCCTCTCCCGTAGTACCAGAGTGTCTCGCTATTACAATTTTATTTAGAAAATTCCTAATTTGTAAATACTGATAAAAATATTTTCGTATTCCAATATATTTATTAGCCAATTGATCAAAAGGGATAACTCCAGTGATTTCCATTATGTCTGCTAAAGTTTGTATACCTGCCCCTCGCCATTGTTGGAGGTTTAAATAAGGAATATGGGCCTCAATGGCATATATTGATAATGTTTCACATGGTATCCCTAGCAGCGAGGGCAATAACAGTCTCCATAACCGGATTGCCGCCTGCATTGTTGGCAATAAGGGGGAGGTGGGTCCGGTTTGAATTAACTCTGTCTCTAGCGCCAGACGCGTGGAACCCCGTCTAGAATAAAATTTTTCTATCTGCATCCATCTATGGTTTCCAGTCATCTGCCACCATTCTTTTAAACCCACTAATATTGAGGCTCTATGATATGCCATTAGATCCGGAACTCCCATCCCCCCTGCTTCCATAGGTAGATATAGTGACGCCCTTGCTACGCGTGGTTTCTTATATGCCCATATGTATTTACTAACTAATAGTTGTAAATCATGAATATATTTTTTTGGTATATTTAGGGGGAGGGTCCTAAAATAATACAAAATCTTTGGTAAGGCTATCATTTTGAAAGCATTAATACGGGCTATCCAAGAAGTGGTGATTTTATGCATATCTTCTAGTAAAATTTTAATTTGTGTATGTAGATTTGTAAAATTTACTTTTATTATCTGATCTGTAGTTGTCAACATTATCCCTAAGTACGGAATTCCTTCTTTTAACCACTGAAATGAAAATAATTTTTTCATATCTTGTATGGACTCTATTGATATTGCCACCGGGAGAATTGATGATTTATTCAGGTTTAATTTATAGAACGATATCTCACTGAATTCCTTCAGCTCCTCTAAGACTGTCGATAAGGACTGTTTGATGTTCACACAAGAAATAATAATATCATCCGCATAAAGACTTATTTTATGAGCTTCCTTTCCTACCATTACCCCTGAAATTAAAGGCGAAATCCTAATCCTTTCCGCCAGTGGTTCCATACATAGGACAAAAATTATTGGGGACAGGGGGCAGCCCTGTCGCGTCCCGTTTGTTATGTAAAAAGGTTCCGACAGAGCGCCCGCCATCCACACTCTCGCCGAAGGGGCCGCATATATAGCTAAAATAGCTGCGAGAATTGATCCTCCCAACCCAAATTTTTCCAGAACTGCCCGGACATAACCCCAGTGCACCCTGTCAAAGGCCTTCTCTGCGTCCAATGACAGGAATGCACTGGGGAGGCCAGACAGCTCCGCAATCCGAACTAGATCTATCATTCGGCGTATTCCATCTTTCACCTCTCTACCCCTCACAAACCCTACCTGGTCTGATGAGACCAGATCTGGAATGATCTGATTTAAACGTGAGGCTAACATTTTAGTAAAAATTTTTATATCGTTATTCAAGAGAGCTATAGGTCTAAAATGTTCTGGGGTTGTGGGTGTTTTGCCGGGTTTCGGTAAAGTAATAATGGTAGCCTCCAAATTAACTTTCTCGATTGACCCCTCATCCCTCCACCTCGAAAATATTCTCAACATAAAAGGAACCAACTCCTCCTGAAAAATTTGGTAATAATAGTTAGAAAATCCATCCGGCCCAGGAGCGCTAGCCCTTTTAGATTGTTTTATAATCGAAATAATTTCTTCTTTTGTGAAGGGGGCATTCAGATAGCTCAATTGCTCATCTGAAATCTTAGGGAGATTCACGGATCCGAGATAATTTTTTATTCCCTGCATCGAGGTTTGTGGGATCCCCGGGTCACTCCCCAGATTATACAGCTCTTTATAATATTTAACAAATTCTTCAGCTATTCCCATAGGATTTCTCACATAAGACCCATCTGACTTCAAAATAATAAATAATAATAATAATAATTTTATTTATATAGCGCCAACATATTCCGCAGCGCTTTACAACTTATAGAGGGGACTTATACAGACAATAGACATTACAGCATAACAGAAATCACAGTTCAAAACAGATACCAGTAGGAATGAGGGCCCTGCTCGCAAGCTTACAATCTATGAGGAAAAGGGGAGACACGAGAGGTGGATGGTAACAATTGCTTTAGTTATTTGGACCAGCCATAGTGTAAGGCTCGGGTGTTCATGTAAAGCTGCATGAACCAGTTATCAGCCTAAGTATGTAGCAGTACAGACACAGAGGCTATTAACTGCATAAAGTGTATGAGAACATGATGGAGGAACGTGATTATGTTGTTGTTTTTTTATTAATAGGCCACACAGGGATAATTAGGTTAATGCGTTGAGGCGGTAGGCCAATCTGAACAAATGAGTTTTTAGGGCACGCTTAAAACTGTGGGGATTGGGGATTAATTGTATTAACCTAGGTAGTGCATTCCAAAGAATCGGCGCCGCACGTGTAAAGTCTTGGAGACGGGAGTGGGAGGTTCTGATTATTGAGGATGCTAACCTGAGGTCATTAGCAGAGCGGAGGGCACGGGTAGGTTGGTAGACTGAGACCAGAGAGGAGATGTAGGGTGGTGCTGAGCCATGGAGTGCTTTGTGGATGAGGGTAGTAGTTTTGTACTGGATTCTGGATTGGATGGGTAGCCAGTGTAATGACTGGCACAAGGTAGAGGCATCGGTGTAACGGTTGGCGAGGAATATGATCCTGGCAGCAGCATTCAGGACAGATTGGAGCGGGGAGAGTCTGGTAAAAGGTAGGCCAATTAGTAGAGAGTTACAATAGTCCAGACGAGAATGAATAAGTGAGACAGTAAGAGTTTTTGCAGAGTCGAAAGTAAGAAAAGGGCGAATTCTGGAAATGTTTTTGAGATGCAGATAAGAAGAGCGAGCCAGTGATCGGATGTGGGGGGTGAATGAAAGCTCGGAATCAAGGATGACTCCAAGGCAGCGGGCATGTTGCTTTGGAGTAATGGTGGAACCGCACACAGAGATGGCAATGTCGGGCAAAGGTAGGTTTGTAGAGGGAGAGAACACGAGGAGTTCAGTTTTTGACAGGTTCAGTTTCAGATAGAGGGAGGACATGATGTTAGAGACAGCGGTAAGACAATCACTGGTGTTTTCTAAAAAGGTCGGCGTGATAACAGGAGAAGAGGTATATAATTGGGTGTCGTCAGCATAGAGATGGTACTGGAAACCAAATCTACTGATTGTTTGTCCAATAGGGGCAGTATACAAAGAGAAGAGGAGGGGGCCTAGGACTGATCCTTGAGGAACCCCAACAGTAAGGGGAAGGTGAGAGGAGGAGGAACCAGCAAAACAAACAGTGAAGGATCGGCCAGAGAGATAGGAGGAGAACCAAGAGAGAACGGTGTCCTTGAGGCCGATGGAGCGGAGCATAGTGAGGAGGAGCTGATGATCCACAGTGTCGAATGCTGCTCAGTCCTATTTTTTATCTTTTTTTTATTCTTCGAGCAAGGAGGACCCCCCCCTTTATCCCCATCAGAGTACCACTTCATTTTTAATTTACGCATGTTATGTGCATATGCAGACAGCATTGCGTCTCGTAATTTAAATCTGATTGAAAATAGTTCAGCAGTGATTGAAGGAGTGACCGCCTTCTTGTTAATAGATTCTAAGGTTTGCAATCTGCCCAGAAGTTCTCTTTTCTCCTTCTCCTTTCCTTGTTTCAGAATAGAAGCTTGTTGTAATAACACCCCCCTTATAACCGCTTTATGTGCCATCCACAATGTTTCATCATTGATCTCCCCATTGTCATTTTGGTCAAAATATTCCCTTACTGCAGAACCTACTATCGAAGATACCCTTTCATTCAGGAGCATTTCCTCATTCATGCGCCACCTAAATATGGGCGCTTGTTGGTGAGACAATGAGAACTTAAAATATATAGGAGCATCATCCGACAATGTTATCAGACCAATCGTTGCTTCCATACTCCTTAATAAAATGTTATCATCCACCAGGAAATAATCTATTCTGCTGTATGTGTGGTGTCGATGGGAGAAAAAAGTATAATCTCTTTCTGATGCTTGAACATATCTCCAATAATCATGATAGTGAAATTCGAGTGCTTATGATCTCAACTCCCCTCGACTCCGCTCACCCCCTCGAGAACTGTCCATCTCTCTACTCATAGGAAGATTAAAATCCCCACAAACTATTTTACCTCCTTTTCCAACTGCCTGTATTTTTTTAAATACCTTTCTAATAAATTTTCCTTGGCCCCTATTCGGAGCATATATTGTCGCTAATGTATGAATTATCCCATTTAAAGTACAGGACAAAATCAAAAATCTCCCTTCTGAGTCTACATATGTCTGTAACACTTCACATGTCACTGTATGTTTAATTATAATACAGACCCCACATTTTTTGGTCGTATTATTAGAAAAAAAAATATGTGGAAACTGATCATGGTGAAATCTCCTATTATCTATTTCAAGCAGATGTGTCTCCTGTAAACAAATTATTTCTGCTTGTGATTTTAACACCTCTGACCAAACCATGCTCCTTTTACTAGGGGAATTCATGCCTTTAACATTTAATGACATTATTTTTATACTCATTACAACATATATATCTCTTCTGCTATAAAGTCCTCCTCCTCCTTACCCTTTGAAATAATCCTATTAAATACACTAATATCTGTAATATCCAACGCTATAAAACAAGCAGATATCTCTGTCTCTAAGGGTATGTTTCCACGGTCAGTAAACGCTGCTTGTTTGACGCTGCAGCGTCAAACAAGCAGCGTCCAGATGTTCCAGCATAGTGGAGGGGATTTTATGAAATCCCGTCTCCACTATGCGTGGAAACCCGCACGCGGCGGCCCTGCGACTCCGGACATGCTGCGCGTCTTTTCAGAACGCAGCATGTCCGTACACCTTGCGGGGATGCAGCGTCCCCGCAAGGCATATCACAGGGCCCTATGGTGAGGGGTGCGATGATCCCGGATGTGTACTGTACACATCCGGCACCATCGCGTCCCATTAAGGGGGCGGGGCTTAGCGCCGAGCGGCTTCGCCACTGCGGCGATACCGCCGCGTAGCCTTAACGTGGAAACATACCCTTACAGACCCAAACTGCAAAAAAAAAAAAAAAAACTGCAAAAAAAAAAAAAAAACCTGCAAAAAAAAATAAATAAAAAATTAAACAAAAAAAAGAACCGACATACAATCAGAGCCCTATGGTTGATCACAAGTACCATAGGGGAGGCCCTGTACCTCGGGCAGCGGGCAGAGAAAAAAAAACATCTGCCTTGTTGGGGTCTGGAAAACAAAATTTGTCTCCAGTTAATGTCTCGAGGACCGGCCACGAGGCCTACATTCTCGCCACTTTAGACTTAGACTTTAAACTTTATTCCAGTCATTTACTACTTTCTTCCCTTTTTCCACTCTAGCAGGGGCACATGCGATTTTCCACACCGCTAGTTTCTCCTCAGCTGATTTAGGTGAGACGCAGGCCACTATATTACCTTCATATATTATATGGAGTTTCACAGGATTAAACCCCCATTTATATCTAATGTTAGCGTCTCTCAAGGCTGCGCATACATGTGCATACTCTCTGCGCTTTGCCAATGTTGCTGCAGATAAGTCTAAATACACCTGTAACCCTTGAAATTCCGTAGGAAGTGTAAGGGGCTTTCTTGTTTGTTGTATGAATGCTTCCTTGGTGGGAAAACGCAACAATCTGACCAAAGTGTCTCTAGGATATGAAGAATCCAGGTGTCTTGGTCTTGGAATCCTGTGAACCCTTTCAATAACCAGTTCTGTAGGTGAAAAATCAGGTAATACCACAGCCAAAAATCTTAACATAAAAGGGGCCAGCTGTTTATCTATTATGTCCTCCGGGATACCTCGAACTCTGATGTTCTGCCTTCTGGACCTGTCTTCTAAATCATTTAATTTGTCATGCACCTTAGACAACTCACTTTTTAGAGTCTCATTTTCGTCCACAAGGGCATTAATAGTTGTCGTATATTCCCCCATTTTAGACTCTATATGAGCTGTTCTGTCTCCCAGAGAATCCACATCTTTCCTCATTTCATTTAGCATTTCATACAGATCTTCTTTTAGTGATGCCCGCACTGTAGCTATAAACTCATTCATATCCCCTTTTGTAAATGGGGCTGAGCTGCTGCTGCTGCAACTACTACTCTCATTGTGCTGGGATGGTGCAATGCTTCTCCCATTTCTCCCCTGCGGGGAGTGTGGTTCTCTAGGTGGAGTAGCTGAGATTACCTTTCCCCTCGCATGCACCGTCTGGCCTCCTGGAAAGAAGTCCGGCAGTCTAGGAGGTGATGTTTGTTTACTCTTCCCTCGGGTCATCATGTAATTGTAGATGATAAGCAGTAATCAGATTCCTCTGACAGGATCAACTAGCGTTCAGTACAGCTCAGTACAGCTCCGTGAAAGGAGAAGCAGCTTATAGTACCTCTCAAAGCAGCTTCAGAAACGGGAAGCAGCTGTAATAAAAAGTCCTTTGCGGCTGAGAAACTCTATGAAGCCGGCATGAGCTGCTGACAGCCTCGTGGCTTGGAACCCTCACAGACTAGGCGTCGGTCACATTCAGCATCCGGTCACACACCCCTGTGATTCTAATCCACAGGCTCATTAAGTATTTCTAACTGTAACCTGACCTATAAATTAATAAGGGATATGACGGGAATGCATTCATACCAGGACAGGGAAGGGGGAGGCATGCATACAATGACAGGGACAGTGGAAGCATGCAAACAGGGACAGGGATGGCGAGGCATTCATACCAGGACAGGGAAGGGGGAGGCATGCATAGCAGGACAGGGATGAGGGGACAATGCATACCCGGCTTATACTCTAATCAATAAGCTTACCCAGTTTTGCGTGGCAAAAGTAGGTGCCTCGGCTTACACTCGCGTCGGCTTATACTCGAGTATATACGGTAATTTATTTCAGTTCTTCAACACAAAAAGTTAAACTCTTATATAGAGTCAATACAAACAGAGTGATCTATTTCAAGTGTTTATTTCTGTTAATTTCTGATGATTACGGCTTACAACCAATTAAAACTCAAAAGTCATTCTCTAAGTAAATTAGAATACTTTATAACACCAGCTTCAAAAATTATTTTAAAATCCGAAATGTTGGCTTACTGAAATGTATGTTCAGTAAATGCAATCAATACTTGCTCGGGGCTCCTTTTGCATCAATTACTGCATCAGTGCGGCATGGCATGTAGGCGATCAGCCTGTGGCACTGCTGAGGTGTTATGGAAGCCCATGTTGCTTTGATAGCAGCCTTCAGCTCATCTGCATTGTTGAGTATGGTGTCTCTCTGGGCCGGACTGGCCATCTGGCAATTCTGGCAAATGCCAGAAGGGAATGTCTGGTCGTGGGCGGCCTTGTCTGCTACCTTGTCAGAATCTGCATCCTCAAGACGCCAATACTGTTAACAGTTGTGACGGAGTAGAAAGTTTCTGGCTCCGTCACTTGTACCATCAGGCCTCTGTTGTCCTTTCTGGCTGCGACCTGCCATAGGCCAGCACCAACAGGTGACGTTGGGAGTGCAATAACGTCACTGCATTTTGCCAGCATCCACTGCTAGAATAGATAGAAGAGGAGTCAGATACTGCCAAGGATGAGATATCTGAACTAGGTGATTATAGGGACTTTTTTAATCATTGGGTGGTTGTGTGGGACCATCACACTATATAAAGCACTGTGAATTGGACCATCATAGTATATAAGGGGCTGTGGGGTGGACCCCCATAGTAAATGGGTGGACTGTGAGGTGGACCATCATATTATATAGGGGGCTATGAGGTTTCCCATCATACTACATAGTAGATGAAGGGGTTCCATCATAATATATAATGAGCTGTGGGTTGTACCATCATACTATATAGGGGGCTGTTGGAGGAACCATCATACTATATGGGGGGTGGGGCTTTGAGGTGGACCATCGTACTATATAGGCGGCTATGAGATGAAACATCATAATATATGGGGGATTGTTGGTGGTACCATCATACTATAGAGGAACTGTGAGGTGTACCATCATAATATATAATGAGCTGTGAAGTGTACCATCATACCATATGGGGGTGTTTGGAGACCATCATACTAAATAGGGAGATATTGGAGGGCCCATCATACTATATGGGGGACTGTGAGGTGGACCATCATACTATACAGGGTGCTGTGATGGGACCATCATACTATATAGGGGGCTGTGGGGGGACGGTTATATAGTATTTTGGCTATGGGGATCTCAATAGTGTATGACGGATCTATCATACTGTGTGGGGTGGCTGTGGGGAGGATTAGCTTACTGTGTAGGGTGATTGTGGTAGACATCATACTGTGTGGGGTGGCTGAGGTGGACATTATACCTTCTGGAGGTCTATGGGATACATTACACAATGTTGGGGCTGTGGTGTCCATCATACTGTATGGGATGGTTATGGGGGCATCATACTGTATATGGGTTGCAGGGTCCTCATACTGTCTGAGGGCTTTAGTGGACATCAGATCTTATATAGGGGCCTTTAGTGGACATCATACTGTGTGGGGGTCTGTGGCGCCCCTCACACTGTATATTGGGGGCTGCGGTGGATATTATACTGTGTTGAAGGCTGTGGTTTTTGGTTAGAGTTGTTGCCCAAGATTGAAGCTAAAGTCTGCAGTAACTCTATGTGACGTGACTGCGGACTTCTGAATCCTCACAGAGCTCGCTGTGAGAATTCTCCGATGCTGGCACTGGGAGTTGGTAATCATGTGCAGGGTTGTAACTTGAACAGCATGAGCTCCAAAGCTAAAGCTCTATTGCAAGTCTTTAATAGCTTTGGTCTTTTTATATAGGCCAAATGGACGTTTGGAGTCCTCTAGGCTCCAGGCCTGGGTGCGATTGCAACCCTTGCATCTACTGAAATGATGCGATTTGCATACATGTGGTCACGTGCTGACTAGACGTGCATGGCCTCGCTCAATACAAGTGAAACACATTAAGCCAAGTACAATTAGTTGGAATGTGGCCGGAGGTATGAAAATCGCATACTTGTGGTTACATGATGGCTGCTCCCAGTGCCAGCACTGAAGAATCCTCACAGTGTGCGCCACTATTCAGAATAGGATTCAGAAGTCTGAAGTTACATAGATTTTAGCCTAAACTCCTTTAATGATCAGTATGGTGGCATTATCAATACTGTATATGCTGGTAATATTTGGTTATGGTTTGTTGGTATTTGTCTGGAATATTGCAACATTATTATTTTGATATAATTATTTAATCTTATATAGCAATATTATTAGTATTATTAGAAATATTGGTCTTGATTTCGTCCAGGCAAGGTAATATTAGTAATATATCCCTATCTGGGGCTCGGGGGTGGGAACACCATGGGCCTGTGTGATTTCAAATGCCAGGGCTGAGTTTCAGTCACAGTCTGTCCCTGGTGCCTCTCATCTTCCTCTTGACAATAACCCCTAAAATTCTCTATGAGATTAAGGTCATTCGAGTTTGCTGGCCAATCAAGCACAGTGATAACGAGGAATTGGTACTTTTGGCAGTGTAGCCAGGTGCCAAGTCGTGCTGGAGAATTAAATTTCCATCTCCAATAAGCTTGCTGGCAGAGAGAAGCATGAAGTCAGTGTTTCAAAATTTCCTGGTAGATAGCTGCGCTGACTTTGGTCTTGATAAAACACAGTGGACCTACACCAGCAGACAACATACCTCCACAAACCTTCACTGGTTGTGAAAACTTCACACAAGACCTCAAGCAGCTTGGATTGTGTGCCTTTCCACTCTTCCTCCAGACTCTGGGACCTCGATTTCCAAATGAAATGCAAAATTTACTTTCATCTGAAAACACCTTGGACCACTGAGCAACAGCCCAGTTTTCTTCTTGGCCCTGGTAAGATGCTTCTGGTGTTGTCTATTGGTCATGAGTGGCTTGACATAAGGAATGCAACACTTATAGCCCATGTCCTGGATACGTCTGTGTGTGGTGGCCCTTGAAGCAATGACTTCAGCAGCAGTCCACTCCTTGGGAATCTCCCCCCAAATTTTTGAATGGCCTTTTCTTAACAATCATTTCAAGGCTTCCTTCCACTCAACTTTCCATTAATATGCTGGGATACAGCACTGGGAACAGCCAGCTTCTTTAGCAATGACCATTTATATCTTACCCTCCTTGTAGAGTGTGTCAATGACTGCCTTCTGGTCATCTGTCAAGTAAGCAGTCTTCCCCAGGATTGTCTAGCCTACTGAAACAGACTAAGGGACCTTTTTAAATGCTTAGGAAGCCTTTGCATGTGTTTTTTGTTAATTATTCTAATTTACTAAGATAATGACTTTTGGGTTTTGATTGGCTGTAAGCCATAATCATCAACAGAAATAAACACTTCAAATAGATCACTCTCTTTGTATTGACTCTATATAATATATGAGTTTCACTTTTTGTATTGAAGAACGGAAATAAACTAAATTTTTGGATGATATTCTAATTTTGTGACAAGCACCTGTATGTCTCATATTATTTTTATTTGCTTTTTTGAAAAGTATTTGCCGGGTTAAAGATTATTTTGGAACAGAGTTTTAGACATAGCTATGAATCTCTTCTTGTAGTAGATAAAAAGATGCTGACCAGAGGCAGACATTGTTTTCTAGATAACATATTTATTTCAAACTGACCATGTGTTAGTTGTGCGAATATTTAAACAATGGCTTAAAACTCCCCAATGACATTTAAGGGGTAACGTTTCTCCTTATGGAGAGTGACATACCATCTCTGGCTTGTCAAGGTAAGGAGGCTTATTCGCCGTGCAATGCTCCTCTGGGAATTTAAATATGCAAATTGCCTCTCCTGAGAAAAAGAGATGGTAAAGAGATGGTATGTCACTCTCCATAAGGAGAAACGTTACCCCTTAGACCCCACTCCAGAGCCTCTCACCTAGCCAAATCAGTTCTCATGCTTCACACTGACGAGGGCCAACAGCCCGAAACACCGTGTCTACGAATTGAGATACTGATTTGGCTTTAATCCTAAGTCATATTGCACGACTCGTTAAAGGGTTGATTGTAACTTGTAGGATCGCTACTTCCAATAGGTGGCGCTATAGAATTAAGTCCTCTTTTTCTCAGGAGAGGCAATTTGCATATTTAAATTCCCAGAGGAGCATTGCACGGCGAATAAGCCTCCTTACCTTGACAAGCCAGAGATGGTATGTCACTCTCCATAAGGAGAAACGTTACCCCTTAGACCCCACTCCAGAGCCTCTCACCTAGCCAAATCAGTTCTCATGCTTCGCACTGACGAGGGCCAACAGCCCGAAACACCGTGTCTGCGAATTGAGATACTGATTTGGCTTTTATCCTAAGTCATATTGCACGACTCGTTAAAGGGTTGATTGTGACTTGTAGGATCGCTACTTCCAATAGGTGGCGCTATAGAATTAAGTCCTCTTTTTCTCAGGAGAGGCAATTTGCATACAATGACATTTAGTCAGTAATTAACTTACAAACCAAATATTCTAGTTTTATAATCAGAGCTTTGCCGGCGCTGTGAAGATCTCAGGTTTCATTTTTTTCTTAACCCTTTTTACTTTAACCTCTTAGTAAGTTGCTTTTTGTTTGTTTGTTTGTTTTTCTACTAACTTTGTATGAACAATGATGATGGATAATATGAAGTGCTATGATTTTATGAGACTTTGGGAGGTGCTTTGATTTTTCTCCAGAATTAGCGGCACTATCAGATTATGACTTTATAGGGAGCACTACATGTAGTACTGATTCATGTAGGCACTGTATTCATTGTATAGTCTTAATATAGAAACATCAATGCCCATCACACCATACCATTGTTCTGGTCATATTGGAATCTGTTGTTTCACATGATATCCACATATATTGCAAGGATTAATTTTACTGTACTTGTGTAGGTTTAATAAGTGGGATTTCTTGCCTTATAAATGGGGTTGGGACCATCAGTTGTGTTGAGCAGAAGTCTGGTGGATACACAGCTCATAGTCCTACTGAATAGACTGTTAGAATTTGTATTATGGCAAGAAAAAAAGCAGCTAAGAAAAAAGAGTGGCCATCATTACTTTAAGAAATGAACGTCAGTCAGTCTGAAAAATTGGGAAAACTTTGAAAGTGTCCCCAAGTGCAGTTGCAAAAACGATCAAGCGCAACAAAGAAATTGGCTCACATGAGGACCGCCAAAGGAAAGGAAGACCAAGAGTCACCTCTGCTTCTGAGGATATCCGAGTCACCAGCCTCAGAAATTGCAGGTTAACAGCAGCTCAGATTAGAGACCAGGTCAATACCACACAGAGTTCTAGCAGCAGCAGCAGACACATCTCTACAACTGTTAAGAGGAGACTTTGTGCAGCAGGCTTTCATGGGAAAATAGCTGCTAGGAATCCACTGCTAAGGACAGGCAACAAGCAGAAGAGACTTGTTTGGGCTAAAGAACACAAGGAATGGACATTAGACCAGTGGAAATCTGTGCTTTGGTCTGATGAGTCTAAATTTGAGATCTTTGGTTCCAACCACCGTGTCTTTGTGCGACGCAGAAAAGTTGAACGGATGGACTCTACATGCCTGGTTCCCACCGTGAAGCATGGAGGAGGAGGTGTGATGGTGTGGGCGTGCTTTGCTGGTGACACTGTTGGGGATTTATTCAAAATTGAAGGCATACTGAACCAGCATGGCTACCACAGCATCTTGCAGCAGCATGCTATTCCACCTGGTTTGCGTTTAGTTGGACCATCATTTATTTTTCAACAAGACAATGACCCCAAACACACCTCCAGGCTGTATAAGGGCTATTTGACCAAGAAGGAGAGTGATGGGGTGCTACATCAGATGACCTGGTCTCCACAGTTACCAGACCTGAACCTAATCGAGATGGTTTGGGGTGAGCTGGACCGCAGAGTGAAGGCAACAGGGCCAACAAGTGCTAAGCATCTCTGGGAACTCCTTCAAGATAGTTTGAAGACCATTTCCGGTGACTACCTCTTGAAGCTCATCAAGAGAAAGCCAAGAGCGTGCAAAGCAGTCATCAAAGCAAAAGGTGGCTACTTTGAAGAACCTAGAATATAAGACATATTTTCAGTTGTTTCACACTTTTTTGTTAAGTATATAATTCCACATGTGTTAATTCATAGTTTTGATGCCTTCAGTGTGAATTTACAATTATCATAGTCATGAAAATACAGAAAAATCTTTAAATGAGGTGTGTCCAAACTTTTGGTCTGTATTGTATGTTATAAAAGGATGATACCCACTGGTGCTGCAGTTAGCTGAGACAGGGTTAATTTTAATGGCCAGCCCAGTTTGGGAGGCTGAACTGAGAGTTAGTATCAGGTCCAGGAAGTGACAGGATCAGTCAGTGTGTGAAGTAACAAGACTAAGGGTACCGTCTCACAGTGGCACTTTGGTCGCTACGACGGCGACGTTCTAGCGATATACTTATGATCTCACTGTGTCTGACACGCTACTGCGATCAGGGACCCCGCTGAGAATCGTACGTCGTAGCAGATCGTTTGAAACTTTCTTTCGTCGTCAAGTGTCCCGCTGTAGCGGCATGATCACATCGTGTAACAAAGGTGTGCACGATATTGTATATGATGTAATGGGTGGAGGAGCTTGATACGTAGGAGCGCCAAATTCTCCACCTCCTGTGTGCTGATTGGGCGGTACAATACTGTGCGCTCATTCGACAGACATGGTACTATTGTTCCCGGCCGATAAAACCACGGCTCTTGAGCGCTGTATTCGTTTCTCTCCAACCAATGCGCGCACAGTAACCAACGGCCAATCAGCACATTACAGGTGTAGTTAGCTAGCAGCACAACACGCCCCTCGTGAACAACGTCACGCATAGATTATGCAAAATGTGCTCTGAATTGTGAGAGCACCTCCTGTGTGACATGCCCGTACGACTGTCCCGTACGACTTCTACATCGCAAATACGTCATGAAATTATCGCTCCAGCGCCGTGCATTGCGAAGTGTGACCGCAGTCTATGACGCTGGAGTGATAATAGAGTGATGCTGGAGCGTCACGGATCGTGCCGTCGTAGCGACCAAAGTGCCACTGTGGGACGGTACCCTAAGTCGAGACGCTGCTAGGGACAGTGTGGGCCTAATACTCAGGGCAGTGGATTGCTGAAAATACCCTTATGTGTGATTCTGTCTAATGGCCTGGAGAAACCCGAGATGGATGTCGAGGGCATGGGTCGAACTCAGTCTGTGAAGCTACAGAAAAAATGGACTCAGACTACATGGGGTGGAAGGTATTGCAATCTGAATATACTGCTTGTGGTGGAGAAGACTCCCTAAGGCTAGAGAAACCAGTGATAGGGATACCGAGAATGAGGGCTGAAGTTGTATCTGGTACCTGTGGGAAAGATGACAATCCATTGGGCCTTATCCTCAACATCTGCCTGTAAATACTGCTATTGACCAAGTAAACATTTGGTTGTTTATGGCTTGCTGAGTGTTCTCCCCCATGAGTGTTCTGGAGCAGAGGGAGTGGACTGACCTTTCTGCGAGGGTGCCTTGAAGGGTCTAATGCAACTCAGCGAGAATCAGTCGAGGCATCCCAGACCCGCGAACGAGTTGTTCAGTTCAACATCAGGAGGGGATACAGATTCCTTGAGGAGGAATGGACCGAGGACGAGGACTACATCCGCTGCAACGTGGTGAAGAGGAAGTATTTATCCTGATGGATACACAATCTACATCCAGGGGAGGTTATAGAATTCATGAAATGAGAGTGTCAGTTGGACAGGTATGCAGTAGCCTTGGTGCGTCTGCATACCTGGGAAGACATCTTAGAGCAAGACCAGGAAGTCTTCAAGCAGAGAGCTGAGAGACTGCCAAGAGGGAGCTGGGAGAGTCCCCACAGAAATGATGCAGGTGCCTGGGACCAGGTGTCCTAGTGGGGGGGAAGGTAACCCCTGAAGGGTCTCCTAAAGAGCTGGAGGGTGCTGAGCAAAATCTCTCAGAGGGCCATGGACTGGCTGAATCTTCCAAGGTAGCGCCATCATCTAGCTTGTCAGAATTGCGGGCTGAGGAGGTGAACCCCACAGCGCAGGGCTCAGTAGAGACAACAAGGCCACAGCAGGACAGGTGGTCCAAAAATTTAGTGTCACCAGCTATCGCCCTCCCCAGGTGGGTTGTGGGAGTGTCAGGACAGAGGAGGAGCACCCCGGCCCACAGAAGTTCCCCAATCAGTAATGGAAATGGAGGAGACCACCATCCCCACTGCGTGGGCTGCCTTCATGGAGGAGAGTAGGAGGGCCCAGAAAAGGCCTTGTGGAGAAAAGTAACCCAGGACTCAATGTCCACTTCTTCCTAATTGTTGATATTGCAGTGAGCTGCTTCAGACTGGTTGCAAGAGGGTTTTCCTGCAGCACGTTCCCTGCTGGGGGTAGACTGTCCCATCCTGAGTAAGAACTGTTTGTGAATCCCAAGTACGTATTTAATGAAAGAAAAATCCAGGGGACTGTTTCTTTACCTTCAGGGCCCGAAGTGGTCTGAAAGCGGTTAAGATTTAATTTTATTGCTGCTGAATTTTGTTTTTTTGTTGCGACTGTTGTGCCTTTTTCTGCTGCAATAGCAGATGCTCATACTCTCAGAGGATTGTTGACATCCTCCACTCCACAACCGAGACTGTACGTTTCTTGACTGTGTTTTAACGGAAGACTACTGCTGTGTTGGCCTATGGGTCCTATTAATAAAATGGACATGGACACTTTGTTTCTAGGGTCCTTACCAAGAAGGACCTGTACTACTGAAGAACTTTGTGATTATGGACTGTCACACTTGCTGTTCCGGGGCCCTTAACCAAGAAGATGGGGATCTCCTCAAAGAAGATGACTTTAGGACCAGCCTGCAATCTGAAGTTTTATAATAAGGTAAATCATAAGAAATTAAAAGAACTGGAGCACTCACCCAAATCCTTATTGATGTGCAATTTTATTCTATGGTGAAACGTGACATCAAACCATATTAAAGTAGGTACATTTTCTATTCGATTTAGGTCTGTTGATTGGCTGGGCTATTCTAGCAGATTGAGTGTTTCCTTGGCTTGGTTTTTGGGATAGTTGTCTTGTTGAAATGTCCACCCTTGTTTCATCTTCATCATTCTGGTGGATGGCAGTAGATTTTTATCCAGAACATTTTGGTATATTTGTCCATTCATTTTTCCTTCAATGATTTGCAAGTGTTTCATGCTGAAAAACCGCCACATACCATGATGTTCCCACCTTCAAACTTTACAGTTGGTATGGTGCTTGTGGGGTGATATGCAGTGCATTTTTGGGCTGCAAACAAAGTGTGTGTCACGGGGTTACCGAGACAGAGAGGAGCCAGAAGACCACAGCATTTGATTGCTCCTACGTTTGCACTGAATAAAAGTACTTCACCTTCCTTTCATCAGTGTAAATTTCTTTTGGCAGTACAGGGGTTAATCAGCCATGTTAAGAGCTCTGGGAGTTAGCGCTCTCAGCTGAGCATGGTTAGCCACTCCTATCCCCTATCTAATCTGGGTCTTGATTGACACACATTGTCAGAGCAAGCTTATGCTGCATGGCTGGGAGGATAGTAGCTGGTGGCTATATGAAAAGGTGTTTGGTGGGTTTATCTGTGACTGTTCCTTGGTTTAGTAAGTGTGATAATTGTATTTCCTTCTCCTACTTTGGTTTTACTCCATCCTCCACTCTCCGATGCATTCCTCTGTTATACACGAGTGAAGATTTTCCATTTTGTGTTACCTTGTTGGTTTGGTTAGTGTACTATGGTGCACAACTACTCCCCTCTTCAGAGAGACAGAGAGCGGATTCAGGAGATAAGGCAAAGTATGTGGCCCCAGCATCTTTACCTTCAGAAGTAACCCAGGGAACAGGGTGAGCTAGGGCACCCCCTAGTGTTAAGGACAGGGAAGGAGCCCCTGGTTCCGGGTCACCCGACAACAGAGTCGTGACAGTGTGTTATGGCATCCAAAGAATTACATTTTTGTCTCATCTGACTAGACTATACTCTCCCAGTATTTCACAGGCTTGTCTGTATGTTGTTGAAAGTTTAAAAGAACTTGAATGTGCTTTTTGTTCAGCAAAGGAGTATTGCATGGTGAGCGGGCATACATGCCATGGAGGTTGAATGCATTACTTATAGTTTTCTTTGAAACAATTGTACCTGCTGATTACAAGTCTTTCTGTAGCTCCTCACAGGTGGCCTTTGGCTCTTGGTACATTCTTCTGATAATTCTTTTTACTCCTCTGTCTGAAATCATATGGGGAGCACATGATCGTGGCAGGTTTATAGTTAAATGATATTGTTTCCTCTTCCGGATTATGGCCCAAACTGTGCTCATTTTACCTATCATGAGTAGGGTTGAGCGAAACGGGTCGGCCATTTTCAGAAGTCGCCGACTTTTGGCAAAGTCGGGTTTCATGAAACCCAACCCGACCCCTGTGTGGGGTCGGCCATGAGGTCGGCGATCTTCTGAATCTGGTATCGGAATTCCGATACCGAGTTCCGATATGTTTGCGATATCGGAAATCGGTATCGGAATCCACATTTAAGTGTAAAATAAAGAATTAAAATAAAAAATATTGATATACTCACCTCTCCGGAGGCCCCTGGACATCGCCGCTGGTAACCGGCAGCCTTCTTTGCTTAAAATGAGCGCGTTTACGGCCTTCCATGACGTCACGGCTTTTGATTGGTCGCGTGCCGCTCATGTGACCGCCACGCGACCAATCACAAGCCGTGACGTAATTCTCAGGTCTGGTATCGGAATTCCGATACCGAGTTCCGATATGTTTGCGATATCGGAAATCGGTATCGGAATCCATATTTAAGTGTAAAATATAGAATCAAAATAAAAAATATTGATATACTCACCCTCGGACGCGCCCTGGTACTAACTGGCAGCCTTCCTTCCTAAGAATGAGCGCGTGAATGACCTGCGGTGATGTCGCGGCTTGTGATTGGTCACCTGAGCGGTCACATGGGCGGCTGCGACCAATCACAAGCCGTGACGTCATCTAAGGCCCTTCAAGCGCTCATTCTTAGGAAGGAAGGCTGCTGGAAAGAAGCCGAGGGTGAGTATATTCCTATTAGGTATATACTCACCCTCGGACGTGCCCTGCTTCTTTCCGGCAGCCTTCCTTCCTAAGAATGAGCGCGTGAAGGGCCTTAGATGACGTCACGGCTTGTGATTGGTCGCAGCCGCCCATGTGACCGCTCACGCGACCAACCACAAGCCGTGACGTCACCGCAGGTCATTCACGCGCTCATTCTTAGGAAGGAAGGCTGCCAGTTAGTACCAGGGCGGGTCCGAGGGTGAGTATATCAATATTTTTTATTTTGATTCTTTATTTTACACTTAAATATGGATCCCAGGGCCTGAAGGAGAGTTTCCTCTCCTTCAGACCCTGGGAACCATAGTATCCCATTGCACTGCATTGGGTTTCGTGTTTCGGCCGACCCCGACCCCGACTTTTTTATAGGATCGGCCGATTTCACTCGAACCGACTTTTGAGAAAGTCGGGTTTCGTGAAACCTGACCCGATCCTATAAAAATAAAAGTCGCTCAACCCTAATCATGAGATGTTTTCTGTAAGGCACCTCAGTAATGAGACATCTTTTTATAGGCGATCAGTTGAACCAGCTAATTTTTTTTACTAACTGGCAGGAGTGCTTTTTAATACTGATAGTTTTCAGCTGGTGTCATGACTTTCCATTGCTTTTGCCACCTCTCTTTATTCCTGTGTTTAGACTTTTCCCTCTGTCATTTCTCATTATTACACTTAACTTAATTTATGGACATCTATCGTTTGATTTCTTTGCCTGTGTGGATTGGATGGGTTGTTACCAACATCTGGTGGGAATTTCTTGTCCATAGAAATATATTTACATGGAAAATTGGTGACGTGTTCAAAATTAAAAAAAAGAATACACCCCAATACATTTGTCAGAAAACCTTTTAGTTTCCTTTCAGATTCAACATTTTCTGTGGGATACCATACTACAAAATACTCCTACAAATGTGGGCCATTGATTGCAAACAAGATTTGATATTTTGCACAAAAGAGTAATTTTTAACAAATTCAGTAAAGAGCATGTTGTCTAAATAAGTATAGCCCAATGAAAGTCTTAGAAGCAAGCTAAAGTTTAGACTAAAGTATTTGAATTGACAAGAATTCAACCACAGGTAAATCTCACTATTCATTAAACTGGTGTCCCATCAGACAGTTCACTATAAAAGGGTGTTACTTAAAGAGAACCTGTTATCGGGACCATCCATGTTAAACTAAAAGTATAGGAAGAATGGTGCTGTCAAACTGACTTAACACTAGAAGTCCCAGAAATTTCGAGCTCTCTGGGTTTCCAATGGTAGAAATGTTAAATGACCCCTCTCTGGGACTTCTAGCATATCTTTAGTGCAAAAATCTGCAGCCTGGTTTTTGTTAAATCATCATGATAAATTTTAGTTTTCTCGGTACATTGTGCTTCGGGGCAGGACTTGTGGCCTGGACTGTGGTTAGGGTCTTTGGCTCAGGACTCAACCATGGCCTCTCCGTTGCCTCTTTTGCATTCATAATCATGGATTCATTTAAATTTTGGACTGGGCCTACTTAGCTGTGGGCGGCGGTGGTCTTCATGAAAATGGCAGAATTAGATCTGGGCTCATTATTGAACTTATCTAGATGTGTGATGAGCACTTTGTACGCCCAGGTTCACAGAAGTTTATAACGTAAAACCATGAAAATAAAAAAAATCACATTTTTCCACCAAGAATGTTGTTTTAAATATGTTGTGTAATTTCTCCTGAGTACACCGTTACCTCATATGTGGAGAAAACTACCATTTGGGCACATGACAGGGCTTGGAAGGGAAGGAGCAAGTTTGACTTTTTTAATGCAAAATATGCTGAAATCATTAGCGGACGACATGTTGAGTTTGGAGAGCCCCTGATATGCCTAAACAGTGGAAGCCGTCCACAAGTGACCCCATTTTGGAAACTATACCCCTCATGGAAATTATCTAGCTGTGTGTTGAGTGTTGTGAATTAGACCTTTTTGGCTCCCTCTTGTGGTCACTAGTGATATGACTCTGGGATTGTCTTTCCTCAGTTTGGCACCCACCTGGGTCGTTAGTCCAGGGGTGTTGCTATATAAACTTCCTGGTTTCTCAGTCCAGTGCCTGGCATCGTTGTAATCAGTTCCTTTCTGTTTGCTCCTGTCTGCTGGTCTTGGATCTTGCAAAATTAAGCTAAGTCCTGCTTCCTTGTTTTTTGGTTATCTGCTTTGCTCTTATTTTTTGTCCAGCTTGTACTAAATGTGATTCCTGATTTTGCTGGAAGCTCTAGGGGGCTGGTGTTCTCCCCCCGGGCCGTTAGACGGTTCGGGGGTTCTTGAATATCCAGCGTGGAAATTTTGATAGGGTTTTTGCTGACCATATAAGTCATCTTACTATATTCTGCTATTAGTCAGTGGGCCTCTCTTTGCTAAATATCTAGTTCATTCTTACATTTGTCTTTTCTCCTTACCTCACCGTTATTATTTGTTGGGGGCTTGTATCCAACTTTTGGGGTCTTTTCTCTGGAGGCAAGAAAGGTCTATCTTTTCCCTTCTAGGGTTAGTTAGTTCTCCGGCTGGGGCGAGACGTCTAGAACCAACGTAGGCACGTTCCCCGGCTGCTGCTATTTGTGGTGCTAGGATTAGATATATGGTCAGGCCAGTTACCACTGCCCTATGAGCTGGTTTTTTGTGTTTGCAGACTTGGTATGTACTTTTGAGACCCTCTGCCATTGGGGTCATAACAGTATGCCAGGCCAAGGTTGAATGTTTAATGCATTGCAGAAGTGGGATTACAAGAAAGGAAAGTCTGAGTTTTTTTTTTTTCTTTCCTCTCTTTTTTCCTCCCCTTTACCTCTGAGTGGCTTGTGCTTGCTGCAGACATGAATGTCCAGACTTTGATTACAAGTGTGGATCAGCTTGCTGCTCGTGTGCAGGGCATACAAGATTTTGTTACCAGTAGTCCAATGTCTGAACCTAAAATACCTATTCCTGAACTGTTCTCTGGAGACCGATTTAAGTTTAGGAATTTCAGGAATAATTGTAAATTGTTTCTATCTCTGAGACCCCGTTCATCTGGAGACTCAGCTCAGCAAGTAAAAATTGTTATCTCTTTCTTACGGGGCGACCCTCAGGATTGGGCCTTCTCGCTAGCGCCAGGAGATCCGGCATTGGCAAATACTGATGTGTTTTTTCTGGCGCTCGGATTGCTTTACGAGGAACCCAATCTTGAAATTCAGGCAGAAAAAGCCTTGCTGGCTATTTCTCAGGGTCAGGATGAAGCTGAAGTGTATTGCCAAAAATTTCGGAAATGGTCCGTGCTTACTCAGTGGAATGAGTGTGCTCTGGCCGCAAATTTCAGAAATGGCCTTTCTGAAGCCATTAAGAATGTGATGGTGGGTTTCTCCATTCCTACAGGTCTGAATGATTCCATGGCACTGGCTATTCAAATTGACCGGCGTTTGCGGGAGCGCAAAGCCGCGAATCCTCTGGTGGTGTTGTCTGAACAAACACCTGATTTAATGCAATGTGGTAGAATTCAGACTAGAAATGAACGGAAAAATCATAGACGTCAGAATGGGTTGTGTTTTTACTGTGGTGATTCTACACATGTTATATCAGCATGCTCTAAACGCCTAACTAGGGTTGTTAGTCCTGTCGCCATTGGTAATTTGCAACCTAAATTTATTTTGTCTGTGACTTTAATTTGCTCATTGTCCTCCTACCCTGTTATGGCGTTTGTGGATTCAGGTGCTGCCCTGAGTCTTATGGATCTGTCATTTGCCAAGCGCTGTGGTTTTGTTCTTGAGCCGTTGGTAAATCCTATCCCTCTTAGAGGTATTGATGCTACGCCATTGGCGGAAAATAAACCGCAGTTTTGGACACAGGTAACCATGTGCATGACTCCTGAACATCGGGAGGTGATTCGTTTTCTTGTTCTGCATAAAATGCATGATTTGGTCGTTTTGGGTCTGCCATGGTTACAGACCCATAATCCAGTCTTGGATTGGAAGGCAATGTCTGTGTCAAGTTGGGGCTGTCAGGGAATTCATGGTGATTCCCTGCCGGTGTCTATTGCTTCCTCTACTCCTTCGGAAGTTCCTGAGTATTTGTCTGATTACCAGGATGTATTCAGCGAGTCCAGGTCCAGTGCTCTTCCTCCTCATAGGGACTGTGATTGCGCTATAGATTTGATTCCAGGTAGTAAATTTCCTAAGGGAAGATTATTTAATCTGTCTGTACCTGAGCATACCGCAATGCGTTCGTATATCAAGGAATCTCTGGAGAAGGGGCATATCCATCCATCCTCTTCCCCTCTTGGTGCGGGATTTTTTTTTGTGGCCAAGAAGGACGGATCTTTGAGACCTTGTATTGACTATCGGCTTCTGAATAAAATCACTGTTAAATTTCAGTATCCTTTGCCTCTGTTGTCGGACTTGTTTGCCCGGATTAAAGGTGCCAAGTGGTTCACCAAGATAGATCTTCGTGTTGCGTACAACCTTGTGCGCATTAAGCAAGGAGATGAATGGAAAACTGCATTTAATACGCCCGAAGGTCATTTTGAGTACTTGGTGATGCCTTTCGGGCTCTCTAATGCTCCTTCAGTATTTCAGTCCTTTATGCATGATATTTTCCGGAAGTATCTGGATAAATTTATGATTGTTTATCTGGATGATATTCTGTTTTTTTCTGATGATTGGGACTCGCATGTAGAGCAGGTCAGGATGGTGTTTCAGGTTTTGCGTGAGCATGCTTTGTTTCTTAAGGGCTCAAAGTGTCTCTTTGGAGTACAGAAGGTTCCCTTTTTGGGGTTTATTTTTTCCCCTTCTGCGGTGGAGATGGACCCAGTCAAGGTCCGAGCTATTCATGATTGGACTCAACCCACGTCAGTTAAGAGTCTTCAGAAGTTCTTGGGTTTTGCTAACTTCTACCGTCGTTTTATCGCTAATTTTTCTAGCGTTGTAAAACCTTTGACGGATATGACCAAGAAAGGTTCTGATGTTGCTAACTGGGCTCCTGCAGCCGTGGAAGCCTTTCAGGAGTTGAAGCGCCGGTTTACTTCGGCGCCTGTTTTGTGCCAGCCTGATGTCTCACTTCCCTTTCAGGTTGAAGTGGATGCTTCTGAGATTGGGGCAGGGGCCGTTTTGTCACAGAGAGGCCCTGGTTGCTCTGTAATGAGACCATGTGCTTTTTTCTCTAGGAAGTTTTCGCCTGCTGAGCGGAATTATGATGTTGGCAATCGGGAGTTGTTGGCCATGAAGTGGGCATTTGAGGAGTGGCGTCATTGGCTCGAGGGTGCTAAGCATCGTGTGGTGGTCTTGACTGATCACAAAAATCTGATGTATCTCGAGTCTGCTAAACGCCTGAATCCTAGACAGGCCCGCTGGTCATTGTTTTTCTCCCGTTTTGACTTTGTGGTCTCGTATTTACCAGGTTCAAAGAATGTGAAGGCTGATGCTCTTTCAAGGAGCTTTGTGCCTGACTCTCCTGGAGTCGCAGAACCAGTTGGTATTCTCAAAGAGGGAGTTATCCTGTCAGCCATTTCTCCGGATTTGCGACGTGTGTTGCAGAGATTTCAGGCTGGTAGACCTGACTCTTGTCCACCTGACAGACTGTTTGTTCCTGATAAGTGGACCAGCAGAGTCATTTCCGAGGTTCATTCCTCGGTGTTGGCAGGGCATCCGGGAATTTTTGGCACCAGAGATCTGGTGGCTAGGTCCTTTTGGTGGCCTTCCTTGTCATGGGATGTGCGGTCATTTGTGCAGTCCTGTGGGACTTGTACTCGAGCTAAGCCTTGCTGTTCTCGTGCCAACGGGTTGCTCTTGCCCTTGCCTGTCCCGAAGAGGCCTTGGACACACATTTCCATGGATTTCATTTCAGATCTTCCGGTATCTCAGGGCATGTCTGTCATCTGGGTGGTATGTGATCGCTTTTCCAAGATGGTCCATTTGGTATCTTTGCCTAAGCTGCCTTCCTCTTCCGATCTGGTTCCTTTGTTCTTTCAGAATGTGGTTCGTTTACACGGCATTCCTGAGAATATTGTGTCTGACAGAGGATCCCAGTTTGTTTCCAGGTTCTGGCGATCCTTTTGTGCTAAGATGGGCATTGATTTGTCGTTTTCGTCTGCCTTTCATCCTCAGACTAATGGACAAACGGCGCGAACTAATCAGACTCTGGAGGCTTATTTGAGGTGTTTTGTTTCTGCAGATCAGGATGATTGGGTGACCTTCTTGCCGTTGGCTGAGTTTGCCCTTAATAATCGGGCTAGTTCCGCTACTTTGGTTTCGCCATTTTTTTGCAACTCTGGTTTCCATCCTCGTTTTTCCTCGGGACATGTGCAGCCTTCTGACTGTCCTGGGGTAGATTCCGTGGTGGATAGGTTGCAGCGGATCTGGAATCATGTGGTGGACAACTTGAAGTTGTCACAGGAGAAGGCTCAGCGTTTTGCCAACCGCCGCCGCGGTGTGGGTCCCCGACTTCGTGTTGGGGATTTGGTATGGCTGTCTTCTCGATTTGTTCCTATGAAGGTCTCCTCTCCTAAATTTAACGAACCATGAAAGAAAAAAAGTCAAGCGCACAATCAGCACCGCTCACCTGTGTCCTCACCTCCACATAGCAGCTCAAGTCCAGGTACCACAACTACTGGGGTGCTCGTGAAAAAAGCAAAACAGTCCTTGTAAATATGAAGAAATTGAAGAAACGGGCACTCACCATAAGTACAAACGAAATCTGTCTTTATTGTGGCTTCATGCGTAAAAACAGCAAGGCAGTACAGAGAGAACCTTTGGTTCCTAGCAGACGACGATCGTTTCGCTCAACTGAGCTTCAACGGGTCTACAGGTGACGCCTAAAGGGTAGGTATATAAAGTGTTTCCGAGTACAAAATTCACCTGCCTCTATTGACGTCACCTGATTGAAGAAACCAGAATACTATAAAACATACTTTAAAACCAAACAAAGTGGAACAACGATGAAACAAAATACAATGGGAACAAGATACAATATAAATACGCCTGTATACCAACTACAATTATAATTACAATTACAAAAACACTGATAGGTCTAACCGATCATTCAAACCAAGCGGACCTGTTGCGTTCAATCTCAAAATCCACCTCTCCTCTCTCCTCAACAGCAATTTATGCAAATCGTACCCAGCATGAAGGCGATGCCACATGTTTACGGTTCGCAGGCTTGGAACAGGTCAAGCTGCCAGAACGGGGAGGTGATTTGCATAAATTGCTGTTGAGGAGAGAGGAGAGGTGGATTTTGAGATTGAACGCAACAGGTCCGCTTGGTTTGAATGATCGGTTAGACCTATCAGTGTTTTTGTAATTGTAATTATAATTGTAGTTGGTATACAGGCGTATTTATATTGTATCTTGTTCCCATTGTATTTTGTTTCATCGTTGTTCCACTTTGTTTGGTTTTAAAGTATGTTTTATAGTATTCTGGTTTCTTCAATCAGGTGACGTCAATAGAGGCAGGTGAATTTTGTACTCGGAAACACTTTATATACCTACCCTTTAGGCGTCACCTGTAGACCCGTTGAAGCTCAGTTGAGCGAAACGATCGTCGTCTGCTAGGAACCAAAGGTTCTCTCTGTACTGCCTTGCTGTTTTTACGCATGAAGCCACAATAAAGACAGATTTCGTTTGTACTTATGGTGAGTGCTCGTTTCTTCAATTTCTTCATATCTCCTAAATTTAAGCCTCGCTTCATCGGTCCTTACAAGATATTGGAAATCCTTAATCCTGTGTCCTTTCGCTTGGATCTTCCGGTGTCGTTTGCCATTCACAACGTGTTCCATAGGTCTTTGTTGCGGCGGTACGTTGTACCTGTGGTTCCTTCTGTTGAGCCTCCTGCTCCGGTGTTGGTTGAGGGCGAGTTGGAGTACGTGGTGGAGAAGATCTTGGATTCTCGTCTCTCCAGGCGGAGGCTTCAGTATCTGGTCAAGTGGAAGGGCTATGGTCAGGAGGATAATTCCTGGGTGGTTGCCTCTGATGTGCATGCGGCCGATTTAGTTCGTGCCTTTCACGCTGCTCATCCTGATCGCCCTGGTGGTCTTGGTGAGGGTTCGGTGACCCCTCCTTAAAGGGGGGGTACTGTTGTGAATTAGACCTTTTTGGCTCCCTCTTGTGGTCACTAGTGATATGACTCTGGGATTGTCTTTCCTCAGTTTGGCACCCACCTGGGTCGTTAGTCCAGGGGTGTCGCTATATAAACTTCCTGGTTTCTCAGTCCAGTGCCTGGCATCGTTGTAATCAGTTCCTTTCTGTTTGCTCCTGTCTGCTGGTCTTGGATCTTGCAAAATTAAGCTAAGTCCTGCTTCCTTGTTTTTTGGTTATCTGCTTTGCTCTTATTTTTTGTCCAGCTTGTACTAAATGTGATTCCTGATTTTGCTGGAAGCTCTAGGGGGCTGGTGTTCTCCCCCCGGGCCGTTAGACGGTTCGGGGGTTCTTGAATATCCAGCGTGGAAATTTTGATAGGGTTTTTGCTGACCATATAAGTCATCTTACTATATTCTGCTATTAGTCAGTGGGCCTCTCTGTGCTAAATATCTAGTTCATTCTTACGTTTGTCTTTTCTCCTTACCTCACCGTTATTATTTGTTGGGGGCTTGTATCCAACTTTTGGGGTCTTTTCTCTGGAGGCAAGAAAGGTCTATCTTTTCCCTTCTAGGGTTAGTTAGTTCTCCGGCTGGCGCGAGACGTCTAGAACCAACGTAGGCACGTTCCCCGGCTGCTGCTATTTGTGGTGCTAGGATTAGATATATGGTCAGCCCAGTTACCACTGCCCTATGAGCTGGTTTTTTGTGTTTGCAGACTTGGTATGTACTTTTGAGACCCTCTGCCATTGGGGTCATAACAGTTGAGTACCTTGAAACTCCAGGTGCTTCACAGAAATTTATAATGTTGAGCCATGAAAATAAAAAAAATCACATTTTCCAACAAACATGTTCTCTTAGCCCGATTTTTTTTTATTTTCACAAGGGTAACTGGATGGACCCCAAAATTTGTTGTACAATTTCTACTGAGTGCATCAATATGTCATACATGGTCGTAAACTACTTTTGAGGCACAGTGCAAAGCTCAGAAAGGAAGGAGTGCAATATTGGAGTTCAGATTTTGCTGCACTGGTTTGAGTGTGCCATATCACATTGGCAGAGCCCCTGAGGTGCCATAACTGCAGAAATCACAAAAATATGTGGCCTCATTTTACAGTGATCATATTGACACCACAGCTGTGTCACAGAATTTTCTACCATTAGTGTAGAAAAAAATGTTTACAGTTTTACCACAAAAATATTGTTTTAGCGCCAGATTTTACATTTCACATTGGGAAATGGGTAAAAATGGCTTCAAAATTTGTCCCACAATTTCTGCTGAATGTAGAAATACCTCAAATGTAGCTGTACAGTACTATTTAGCCATACGGTGAGACTCGGGAGGGAAGGAGAGCTACAGTTATGATCAAAAGTTTACATTCCCTGGCAGAATTTTTTCTTTCTTATCCTTTTTTCAGAGAATATGAATGATAACACCAAAACTTTTTCTCCACTCATGGTTAGTGGTTGGGTAAAGCCATTTATTGTCAAACTATTGTGTTTTCTCTTTTTATATCATAATGACTCAAAACATCCAAAGGACCCTGATCAAAAGTTCACATACCCCATTTCTTAATACATAATAATAAATGTATTGCCCTCTCTAACATCAATGACAGCTTGAAGTCTTTTGTGGTAGTTGGGGATGAGGTTCTTTATTTTCACAGATGGTAAAACTGCCCACTGTTTTTGGCAAAAAGCCTCCAGTTCCTGTAAATTCCTGGTATGTCTAGCATGAACTGCAGTCTTGAGATCTCCCCAGAGTGGCTAAATGGTATTGAGGTCAGGAGACTGAGATAGCCACTCCAGAACTTTCACCTTGTTCTGCTGAAGCCAATGACGGGTCGACTTGGCCTTGTGTTTTGGATTGTTGTCATGTTGGAATGTCCAAGTACCTCCCATGCGTAGCTTCCAGGATGATGATAACGTGCTGATAACGTGCTGCATTCATCTTTCCCTCAACTTTGACCAAGGTTCCTGTTCCTTTCATCATAGGCCTTGTTAACCTCTCTACAAATGTAACATTTATGGTTGTGGCCAAAAAGTTCAATTTTGGTCTCATCACTCCAAATTACCTTGTTCCAGTAGTTTTGAGGCTTGTCTCTTTGCTGCTTTGTGTATTGTAGATGAGATACTTTGTGGCATTTGCGCTATAATGGCTTTCTTCTGGTGACTCGAGCATGCAGTTTCCTTATTGTGCATCTTGAAACAGCCACACCGCTAGTTTGCAGAGAGTCCAGTATTTCATCTAATGTTATTTTTGGGTTTTTCTTTGCAGCCTGAACAATTTTCCTGGCAGTTGTGGATGAAATCTTTGCTGGTCTACCTGACCATGGTTGTGTTTTTACAGAGCCCCTGATTTTCCATTTGTTAATCACAGTTTGAATGCTGCTGACTGGCATTATCAATTCCTTGGATATCATTTTTTTTCCCTTTCCAGTTTTATACAGTTCAACTACCTTTTCCCATAGATCCATTGACAATTCTTTTGCTTTCCCCATGACTCACAATCCAGAAACGTCAGTGGCTGGATGAAAGATGCAAGAGTCTGTCTAGATCCCAGAAACTCACTCAGCTTTTGTGCACACACAATGATTACAAGCAAACAAGCCACAGGTGAGAATGTAGCCTTTAGTAGCCATTCATACCCATTTGAGTCAACTTCTGTGCATGTTATCAGGCCAAAATCACCAGGGTATGTGAACTTTTGATCAAGGTCATTTAGATGTTTTGGGTTGTCTCATTATGATTTAAAAAGAGAAAACACAGTATTTTGATAATAAATGGCTTCACCCAAACACTAATCATGACTGGAGAAAAAGTTTTGCTGTTATCATTCATATTCTCTGAAAAAAAGATGAAGAAAGCAAAAATTCTGCTGGGACATGTAAACTTTTAAGCACAACTGTATTTACCTCTTCGAGCACAGAATTTCATAGAATAGTTTGCTGATGCCATTTACAGAGCCTCTAAGTGCTAAAAGAGCAGAATTCAACCTCAAGTTACCCCATTTTGGATATAATACCATTTTGGAATTTACCTACAGATGTAGTGACAATTGTGATTCTATGGGTGTTTTCCAGAAACAAGCGGCAGTGGATATTGCTGAGTGAAAATCGCATTGCCATTGTAGTGCCCAATACATTGTAGTGACCAGTACATTGTTCTGGAGACATTTATCCGTAAATTAGGTGGGCTCTCATCACTTCAGAGATGCCAAACACATGAATGCTAAATGTGTGAGGCACACTGAGAGGCGTGCATTTGGATATGGGAGTGCAAAATTTGCTGAAATTTTTTTGGGGGGCGAGGAGCCATTTCACTTTTCTAGAGCCTTTGTACTACCAGTAATGTGGACGCTCCATATATTTCTATTGATAGATAACAGACCTGAGTGGAGAGTGAGACTTGCTTGTTTTGAGGATTGAGTTGAAGCTTTTATTATTATTTTACATAATGTTTGGGATCACATTTATCCGGGGGTCTATGCTGTGCACTTACTTTGGGGTTTCCATCTACATCTCCAAATGATGTGATTCAGATGAAACCTCCGAGGAGTCCATTCATTATAATGAGGCAGCAGAGTTACACTAGACTCTCTGGCCTCTGTACAGCGATGTCCTACTTTTCAGAAGTACACATAACTGTGGCAGACTGTACTTTTATACATGCTTAAAAAGACAGACACCTCCTGATCACGGGTCAGACGGCGTCCACAGTGCCTCCATCTACCTCATTATAGGGAATCTTCCACTAGGTGTTCTGTCTGAATCATGCATTTCAGATTTTTACACAGAAACCTTGGTGTAAGAGCTCAGCATAGAGCGCAGGAAAAATGTGAGCCTAGCTATGCTGCGATCCTTGGGAGGCAGAATGAACAAGCAACAGCAGATGAAGAATCGGTTTTATTTATTATTTACGTTATTCCTCGTATGCTATAAACGATTACACGACTTTTTTTCTTCGGGTCTGTGCAATAGACAGCTATACCAGATTGCTATTGTATTTGGCTGCTGTCACATATTAAAAGGTGATTTTTATTGTAAAAACAAGTTTTTGCATCCTCATATTTTGCTAGCTATAATTTTTCCACATTTTGGCAGACAGATTCATGCAATAGCTTGTATTTTGTGAGACGAGTTCACATTTTTCTTGGTACCATTTTCGGGCATATGACATTTTTTGATCGCTTTCTATTCTAATTTTGGGAGGCAGAATGAACAAAATCCTGCAATTCAGGAATAGTTTTATTGGGATTTTTTATGCCATTCCATGTGTGGTAAAATTGATAAGGAAACTTTATTCTTTAGGTCAGTACGACTACAGCGATACCACAATTATATAGTTTTTTTACACAATATTTTTATAGAAAAAAATATTATTTTTGCATCGTTATATTATGAGAGCTATAACTTTTTAATTTTCCACTGATGGTGGTTTATTTTCTTATGGGACAAGATGAAGTATTCTGAGATACAATTTTTATTTGCCTTTGTCTATTTGATCGCTATTTTATTCCACTTTTTGTTCAGCGGTATGATGATAAAGCATTGTTTTTTGCCTAGTTTTGTATTATTTTTTTACAGTGTTCACAGGTAGGGTTATCTAGTGGGACAGTAGGGTAGGTAGGGTCATTCTGGACTTGGCGATACCAAATATGTGTACTTTTTTTTGTTTATTTTTGCTTTTACATAAATAAATGTATTTATTGGATTAATATTTTTTCTTGTTTTTGTTCTTTATTTTGTATTGTTTTTTTATATTTTTTAAAATGTTTTTTTTTCCTTTTTTTTTACCCTGTCCCAGTGTGGGACATCAGCTTTTCCTGACTGATCACTGATCTAATAAGCTGCTATGCTTTTGCACTGCAAGGCATTAAATCAGCGTCTCACAGGCAGGGAAGAGGCGTGTTAGCATGTGAGCAGGAGCTTACACGCCACCATCCCTGGTCACCATGGAGACCATCGGCACATCACAATTGTGTTTTGTTGATGGGAGTATAGAGGGGGCTCCCTCTGCGACACCCACGTCACTATTGACAGTGGCGTCAGAAAGGTTGAACGCCCGCGATAGATGCTAGGACCGATCATGGGCACTGCTACAAGGTGTCAGCTCTCAAACAGAGCTGAGACCCACATTTGATCGCAGCCGCGCTCGGTGTGAGCCCGTGCAATTGTCAAGCAGTATCTGCAAGGCAGTTTGCAGGAACAGAGCTCCCGTAGTGCCATACTTATAATGTGCATGTCGGGAAGGGGATACATTTCTTTAACTTCAGGGGTTTACACTCACAGTCCTCAATGTGCTTAACAGAAACCTGTCACCTGATTCATGCTGTCCAAATTGTGGGCAACATAAACCATAGCCTGGCTGCATGATTGCAGCCAGGGCTTTTATTCTCTGATATTGACTGGCATTTCAAAGAAAATATACCTTAAACATGTAAACCATAATTGGAAACGGACTGATCCCCGACTCTGCCCCAGGCCAACTTCTCCTAGTACAGGTCTAGATGAATGACAGATGAATTGCTATGGGAGAGATCTGCTATTCAACTTTAGCGGTGTTGGAAAAAGCAGGCTGGGGATGGACCTGGAATATTCTCATCTCTGGCTATGATCCTTGGCCGGCTCTTTGAAATATACTTTCTCTGAAAAGCCAGAGAATTTCAGACAAAATACATTTGACTGCAATCATGCAGCCAGTCTCTTATTCATTTTGCTTGCAGTTTCTCGATACTGTCTAACAAATTACAGCACAGAAATTCAAGCCTAATATACAATAATGTCACTCAACCTTTGGGGTATGTGCACACGTTGCGGATGTGGCTGCGGATCCGCAGAGGATTTGGCCTTGCGGATTTGCAGCAGTTTTCCATGCATTGTACAGTACCATGTAAACCTATCGAAAACCAAATCTGCAGTGCACATGCTGTGGAAAATTCAGTGCAGAAACGCTGCGGTTTATTTTCATGTTAATTCTTTGTGCTGATTCCGCAGCGTTTTACACCTATTCCTTTATAGGAATCCGCAGGTTTAAAAATGCAGCCGAATTCTGCACAAAATCCATGGTAAATCCGCAGTGTGTTTTACCTGCGGATTTTTCAGAATCCGTGCAGAAAAATCCGCAATAGGTTACCTTGTGCATTGTGTCTCATTCATGTGAATTATCTGCAGCTTGCTATTTTTGGAGCTCTGATTTCGTTGTAAAAAAACAAGATGTACGCTAGAAGTGTTATTAGTTTATTTTGATCTATTAACAACATGTAAAATAAATGAACAAAAGAGAAGTCATTGCTTTCTAAAGAGTATGAGAGCATCAGTTCTTCTAGGTACACTTGCACACAGGTTTTGAAGTATATTGGCAAGTAGGTTGTCCTAAACATCTTAGAGAACTAACCACAGATCTTGTGGAAATCTTTCTGTCTCTTCATGTAATGCCAGAGAGACTCAATGATGCTAAGATCAGGTCTCTGTGCCAATTATTCCAAACACATGGCCAATGCAATTAAAGGGAATCTGTCAGCAGGTTTTTACTATTTAATCTGAAAACAACATAATGTTGGGACTGAGGGATGTGTCACTTTTGGGCGGTGTGCTGTACATACAATTATTGCTTTATTAGCAGGAGATTATCACTGCAGACTAAATGTCACATGCAAGCCAGTCTAACTAATCTGTGTAACCCTGCCCCCATCATGAATTGGCAGCTTGGACAGTGTACACCGAAGGCTGTGAGTCAGGGTTCTGGTTAAACATAGCTCAGCATTTTGATCAGTGCTATATCTACAACAGAGAAAACAGTGATTCTATCAAAACTACCATAGGCAGTCCAGTAAGTGATACAGTGGGTACAGAAAGTATTCAGACCCCTTTACATTTTTCTCTCTTTGTTTAATTTCAGCCATTTGGTAAATTCAAAAAAGTTCATTTTTTCTCCTCATTAATGTACACACTCTGCACCCTATCTTGACTGAATGAAAAACTGATATGTAGAATTTTTTTCAAATTTAATAAAAAAGAAAAACTAAAATATCACATGGTCATAAGTATTCAGACCCTTTGCTCAGACACTCATATTTAAGTCACATGCTGTCCATTTCATTGTGATCCTCCTCGAGATGGTTCTACTCCTTCATTGGAGTCCAACTGTGTTTAATGAAACTGATAGAACTTGACTTGGAAAGGCACACACCTGTCTATATAAGACCTCACAGCTCACAGTACATGTCAGACCAAATGAGAATCATGAGGTCAAAGGAGCTGGCTAAGGAGCTCAGAGACAGAATTGTGGCAAGACACAGATCTGGCCAAGGTTACAAAAGAATTTATGCTGTACTCAAGGTTCCAAAGAGCACAGTGGCATCCATAATCCTTAAATGGAAGAAGTTTGGGACCACCAGAAGTCTTCCTAGACCTGTCCGTCCAGCCAAATTGAGCAATAGTGGGAGAAGAGCCTTGGTAAGAGAAGTAAAGAAGAACCCCAAGATCACTGTGGCTCAGCTCCAGAGATGCAGTAGAGAGATGGGAGAAAGTTCCACAAAATCAACTATCACTTCAGCCCTCCACAAGTTGGGCCTTTATGGCAAAGTAGCCCAATGGAAGCCTCTCCTCAGTGCAAGAAAGCCTATGAAACCATGCATAGAGTTTGCTAAAAACCACATGAAGGACTCACAGATTCTCTGGTCTGATGAGAAGAAGATATTTTTGTGGTGACAATACTAAGAGGTTTGTGTGGAGAAAACCAGGCACTGCTCATCACCTGCCCAATACAATCCCAACAGTGAAACATGGTGGTGGCAGCATCATGCTATGGTGTGTTTTTCACCTGCAGGGACAGGATGACTGGTTGTCATTGAAGGAAATATGAATGTGGACAAGTACAGAGATATCCTGGATGAAAACCTCTCCCAGAGTGCTCTGGACCTCAGACTTGGCCAAAGGTTCACCTTCCAACAAGACAATCACCCTGAGCACACAGCTAAAATAACATAGGAGTGGCTTCAGAACAACTCTGTGACCATTCTTGACTGGCCCAGCCAGAGCCCTGACCTAAACCCAATTGAGCATCTCTGGAGAGACCTGAAAATGACTGTCCACCAACATTCATCATCCATCCTGATGGAACTGGAGAGGATCTGCAAGGAAGAATGGCAGAGGATCCCCCAATCCAGGTGTGAAAAACTTGTTACATAGTTACATAGTTATTAAGGTTGAAGGAAGACTGTAAGTCCATCTAGTTCAACCCATAGCCTAACCTAACATGCCCTAACATGTTGATCCAGAGGAAGGCAAAAAAAACCCATGTGGCAAAGAGTAACTCCTCCATGGGGAAAAAAATTCCTTCCCGACTCCACATACGGCAATCAGACTAGTTCCCTGGATCAACGCCTTATCAAGGAATCTAGTGTATATACCCTGTAACATTATACTTTTCCAGAAAGGTATCCAGTCCCCTCTTAAATTTAATTAATGAATCACTCATTACAACATCATACGGCAGAGAGTTCCATAGTCTCACTGCTCTTACAGTAAGGAATCCCCGTCTGTTATTATGCTTAAACCTTCTTTCCTCCAGACGTAGAAGATGCCCCCTTGTCCCTGTCTCAGGTCTATGATTAAAAAGATCATCAGAAAGGTCTTTGTACTGTCCCCTCATATATTTATACATTAAAATAAGATCACCCCTTAGCATTTGTTTTTCCAAACTAAATAGCCCCAAGTGTAATAACCTATCTTGGTATTGCAGACCCCCCAGTCCTCTAATAACCTTGGTCGCTCTTCTCTGCACCCGCTCCAGTTCAGCTATGTCTTTCTTATACACCGGAGACCAGAACTGTGCACAGTATTCTAAGTGTGGTCGAACTAGTGACTTGCATAGAGGTAAAATTATGTTCTCCTCATGAGCATCTATGCCTCTTTTAATACATCCCATTATTTTATTTGCCTTTGGAGCAGCTGCCTGACACTGGCCACTGAATATGAGTTTGTCATCCACCCATATACCCAGGTCTTTTTCATTGACGGTTTTGCCCAGAGTTTTAGAATTAAGCACATAGTTATACATCTTATTACTTCTACCCAAGTGCATGACCTTACATTTATCCCCATTAAAGCTCATTTGCCATTTATCAGCCCAAGCTTCTAGTTTACATAAATCATCCTGTAATATAAAATTGTCCTCCCCTGTATTGATTACCCTGCAGAGTTTAGTGTCATCTGCAAATATTGAAATTCTACTCTGAATGCCCCCTACAAGGTCATTAATAAATATGTTAAAAAGAAGAGGGCCCAATACTGACCCCTGTGGTACCCCACTGCTAACCGCAACCCAGTCCGAGTGTGCTCCATTAATAACCACCCTTTGTTTCCTATCCCTGAGCCAGCTCTCAACCCACTTACACATATTTTCCCCTATCCCCATTACTCTCATTTTATGTAACAACCTTTTGTGTGGGAAAAAGAAGAGAAGCCAGCACTGCTGAAGGTCAAAACGTAATATCCAAAGTGCACATGCACATAATAAATTCTGACTGTATTTCAAATATGAGATATTTAGCAAATAATTGATCAATTCTTTGAGCTACCCCGCCACTTCACGGCAATCTCATAATGGGGCAGTCCTAACTCTACGTTTTTTATTACATTGTGCCAATTGTTTAATTTAATTAGGCAGCTGTGCCTCAGCCAGTTTCATCCTTTAACTTTGGTGTTGGTTTGGCAGTGTGGGGGCCAGATCTGATATGTCCGCACAGGACCTGATCGGCCTCTATCCGCGCTCGCCTTCCTGGCACTAAGGGATTGATTCTGTCAATGCTCCAGGTACAGTTTGTCATGTAATGTTATTTAATGTGGTCTGTCCTTTTTTTTTTTCTCACACTCAATACATTTAGGAGGCCGTAATGGCACAATGTAATAAAAAACGTAGAGTTAGGACTGCCCCATTATGAGATTGCCGTGAAGTGGCGGGTTAGCTCAAAGAATTGATCAATTATTTGCTAAATATCTCATATTTGAAATACAGTCAGAATTTATTATGTGCATGTGCACTTTGGATATTGCGTTTTGACCTTCAGCAGTGCTGGCTTCTCTTCTTTTTGCTTATGTATTGGTATGTGGCTGACCACCACTGTTGCCGCGCACGCTGGGTCATATGCGCCATTCTGTCTGGGTTCACTATGATTGATAGGCTGCTGTGCACACACACACAGCAGCCCTGCCCTGCCTCAGGCTCTAGTTAATTAGGCAGCTGTGCCTCAGCCAGTTTCATGCTTTAACTTTGGTGTTGTGTCATGATCTCAATGGCAAGAGAACATAGCATAAGCATATATAGGAACTAGCTCTTGGAAGATGGGAACTGAGCTGACCATGAACTAAACCTAACGCACAACTAGCAGTGGCCGGGTAGCATGCCTACGTTGATTCTAGATGCCCAGCACCAGCCGGGGGACTAAATAATGCTAGCAGAGGAAAATATCAGTCCTAGCTCACCTCTAGAGAAATACCCCGAAAGGAGACAGAGGCCCCCCACATGTATTGGCGGTGAATTAAGATGAAATAACAAACGTAGTATGAAAATAGGTTTAGCAAATTTGAGGTCCACTTACTACATAGCAGAAGACAGAAAGGACACTTTCATGGTCAGCTGAAAACCCTATCAAAACACCATCCAGAAATTACTTTAAAACTCTGGCATTAACTCATAACACCAGAGTGGCAATTCCTGTTCACAAGAGCTTTCCAGACACAGTAACGAAACTACAGCTGTGAACTGGAACAAAAATGCAAAAACAAACATGGACAAGAGTCCAACTTATCTAGTAGTTGTCTAGGAGCAGGAACAAGCACAGAGAGGCTTCTGATAACATTGTTGACCGGCAAGCAACTAACAGAGCAGCAAGGTTATATAGCGACTCCCACATCTTGATGGGAACAGGTGAACAGAGAAGATGAAAACACCAGTTCAATTCCACCAGTAGCCACCGGGGGAGCCCAGAATCCAAATTCACAACAGTACCCCCCCTCAAGGAGGGGGCACCGAACCCTCACCAGAACCACCAGGGCGATCAGGATGGGCCCTATGAAAGGCTCGAACCAGATCAGAGGCATGAACATCAGATGCATTCACCCAAGAATTATCCTCCTGGCCATATCCCTTCCACTTGACCAGATACTGGAGTCTCCGTCTGGAAACACGAGAGTCTAAGATTTTCTCCACAACGTACTCCAACTCACCCTCAACCAACACCGGAGCAGGAGGCTCAACGGAAGGCACAACCGGTACCTCATACCTGCGCAATAATGACCGATGAAAAACGTTATGAATAGAAAAGGATGCAGGGAGGTCCAAACGGAAGGAAACAGGGTTAAGAATCTCCAATATCTTATACGGGCCGATGAACCGAGGCTTAAACTTAGGAGAAGAGACCCTCATAGGGACAAAACGAGAAGACAACCACACCAAATCCCCAACACAAAGCCGAGGACCAACACGACGGTGGCGGTTGGCAAAAAGCTGAGTCTTCTCCTGGGACAACCTCAAATTGTCCACCACCTGCCCCCAGATCTGATGCAATCTCTCCACCACAGCATCCACTCCAGGACAATCCGAAGATTCCACCTGACCAGAGGAAAATCGAGGATGAAACCCCGAATTACAGAAAAACGGGGACATCAAAGTGGCAGAGCTGGCCCGATTATTGAGAGCGAACTCTGCCAATGGCAAAAAAGCAACCCAATCATCCTGGTCAGCAGACACAAAACACCTCAGATATGTCTCCAGGGTCTGATTAGTCCGCTCGGTCTGGCCATTCGTCTGAGGATGGAAAGCGGACGAAAAAGATAAATCTATGCCCATCCTAGCACAGAATGCCCGCCAAAATCTAGACACGAATTGGGTCCCTCTGTCAGAAATGATATTCTCAGGAATACCATGCAAACGAACAACATTTTGAAAAAACAGAGGAACCAACTCGGAAGAAGAAGGCAACTTGGGCAGAGGAACCAAATGGACCATCTTAGAGAAACGGTCACACACCACCCAGATGACAGACATCTTCTGAGAAACAGGCAGATCTGAAATAAAATCCATCGAGATGTGCGTCCAAGGCCTCTTAGGAATAGGCAAGGGCAACAATAATCCACTAGCCCGAGAGCAACAAGGCTTGGCCCGAGCACAAACGTCACAAGACTGCACAAAGCCTCGCACATCTCGTGACAGGGAAGGCCACCAGAAGGACCTTGCCACCAAATCCCTGGTACCAAAAATGCCAGGATGACCTGCCAACGCAGAAGAATGAACCTCAGAGATGACTCTACTGGTCCAATCATCAGGAACAAACAGTTTATCAGGTGGGCAACGATCCGGTCTATCTGCCTGAAACTCCTGCAAGGCCCGCCGCAGGTCTGGAGAAACGGCTGACAATACCACTCCATCCTTAAGGATACCTGTGGGCTCAGAGTTACCAGGCGAGTCAGGCTCAAAACTCCTAGAAAGGGCATCCGCCTTAACATTCTTAGAACCCGGTAGGTATGACACCACAAAATTAAACCGAGAGAAAAATAATGACCAGCGCGCCTGTCTAGGATTCAGGCGCCTGGCGGTCTCAAGATAAATCAAGTTTTTGTGGTCAGTCAATACCACCACCTGATGTCTGGCCCCCTCAAGCCAATGGCGCCACTCCTCAAAAGCCCACTTCATGGCCAAAAGCTCCCGATTCCCAACATCATAATTCCGCTCAGCAGGCGAAAATTTATGGGAAAAGAAGGCACAAGGCCTCATCACGGAGCAGTCAGAACTTTTCTGCGACAACACTGCCCCAGCTCCGATCTCAGAAGCGTCGACCTCAACCTGAAAAGGTAGAGCAACATCAGGCTGACGCAACACAGGGGCAGAGGAAAAACGGCGCTTAAGCTCCCGAAAGGCCTCCACAGCGTCAGGGGACCAATCAGCAACATCAGCCCCCTTCTTAGTCAAATCGGTCAATGGCTTAGCAATATCCGAAAAACCAGCAATAAATCGACGATAAAAGTTAGCAAAGCCCAAAAATTTCTGAAGACTCTTAAGAGAAGAGGGCTGCGTCCAATCACAAATAGCTTGAACCTTGACAGGATCCATTTCAATGGAAGAGGGAGAAAAAATATATCCCAAAAAGGAAATCCTCTGTACCCCAAAAACACACTTAGAACCCTTCACACACAAAGAATTAGACCGCAAAACCTGGAAAACCCTCCTGACTTGCTGGACATGAGAGTCCCAGTCATCCGAAAAAATCAGAATATCATCCAGATACACAATCATAAATTTGTCCAAATAATCGCGAAAAATATCATGCATAAAGGACTGGAAAACTGACGGAGCATTTGAAAGACCAAAAGGCATCACTAAATACTCAAAGTGGCCCTCGGGCGTATTAAATGCGGTTTTCCACTCATCCCCCTGCCTGATTCGCACCAAATTATACGCCCCACGAAGGTCAATCTTAGAGAACCACTTGGCCCCCTTTATGCGAGCAAACAAATCAGTCAGCAACGGCAATGGGTATTGATATTTTACAGTGATTTTATTCAAAAGCCGATAATCGATACATGGTCTCAAAGAGCCGTCTTTTTTTGACACAAAGAAAAAACCGGCTCCTAAGGGAGATGACGATGGACGAATATGTCCCTTTTCCAAGGACTCCTTTATATATTCTCGCATAGCAGCATGTTCAGGCACAGACAGATTAAATAAACGACCCTTTGGGTATTTACTACCTGGGATTAAATCTATGGCACAATCGCACTCTCGGTGCGGAGGTAATGAACCAAGCTTGGATTCTTCAAAGACGTCACGATAGTCAGACAGGAACTCAGGAATTTCAGAGGGAATAGATGATGAAATGGAAACCACAGGTACATCCCCATGAGCCCCCTTACATCCCCAGCTCAACACAGACATAGCTCTCCAGTCGAGGACTGGGTTGTGAGATTGCAGCCAAGGCAATCCTAGCACCAAATCATCATGTAGATTATACAGCACCAGAAAGCGAATAATCTCCTGGTGATCCGGATTAATACGCATAGTTACTTGTGTCCAGTATTGTGGTTTATTATTAGCCAATGGGGTGGAGTCAATCCCCTTCAGAGGAATAAGAGTCTCCAAAGGCTCTAAATCATACCCACAGCGTTTGGCAAAGGACCAATCCATAAGACTCAAAGCGGCGCCAGAGTCGACATAGGCGTCCGTGGTAATAGATGACAAAGAGCAAATCAGGGTCACAGATAGAATAAACTTAGATGGTAAGGTGCAAATGGAAACAGATTTATCAAGCTTTTTAGTGCGCTTAGAGCATGCTGATATAACATGAGTAGAATCACCACAATAGAAACACAACCCATTTTTCCGTCTAAAATTCTGCCGCTCGCTTCGGGACAGAATTCTATCACACTGCATACTCTCTGGCGACTTCTCAGTGGACACCGCCAGATGGTGCACTGGTTTGCGCTCCCGCAAACGCCTATCGATCTGAATAGCCATTGTCATGGACTCATTCAGACCCGCAGGCACAGGGAACCCCACCATAACATCCTTAATGGCATCAGAGAGACCCTCTCTGAAAGTCGCCGCCAGGGCGCACTCATTCCACTGAGTAAGCACAGACCATTTACGGAATCTTTGGCAGTAAATTTCCGCTTCATCTTGCCCCTGAGATAGGGACATCAAAGTTTTTTCTGCCTGAAGCTCCAAATGAGGTTCGTCATAAAGCAACCCCAAGGCCAGAAAAAACGCATCCACATTGAGCAACGCAGGATCCCCTGGTGTCAATGAAAAAGCCCAGTCTTGAGGGTCGCCCCGGAGCAAGGAAATCACAATCCTGACCTGCTGTGCAGGGTCTCCGGCAGAGCGAGATTTCAGGGACAAAAATAATTTGCAATTATTTTGAAAATTCTGAAACCCAGATCTATTCCCCAAGAAAAATTCCGGCAAAGGAATTCTCGGCTCAGATACAGGTGCATGACAAACAAAATCTTGCAAATTTTGTACCTTCGTGGCGAGATTATTCAAACCTGCAGTTACACTCTGAAGATCCATTACAAACAGGTGGACACAGAGCCATTCAAAGATTAGAAGGAGAGGAAAAAAAAAAAAAATTTCAGCAGACTACTTATTTCTCTCCTTTCTCAGCCAAGGATTTTAACCCTTTAGTGGGCCGGTCAAACTGTCATGATCTCAATGGCAAGAGAACATAGCATAAGCATATATAGGAACTAGCTCTTGGAAGATGGGAACTGAGCTGACCATGAACTAAACCTAACGCACAACTAGCAGTGGCCGGGTAGCATGCCTACGTTGATTCTAGATGCCCAGCACCAGCCGGGGGACTAAATAATGCTAGCAGAGGAAAATATCAGTCCTAGCTCACCTCTAGAGAAATACCCCGAAAGGAGACAGAGGCCCCCCACATGTATTGGCGGTGAATTAAGATGAAATAACAAACGTAGTATGAAAATAGGTTTAGCAAATTTGAGGTCCACTTACTACATAGCAGAAGACAGAAAGGACACTTTCATGGTCAGCTGAAAACCCTATCAAAACACCATCCAGAAATTACTTTAAAACTCTGGCATTAACTCATAACACCAGAGTGGCAATTCCTGTTCACAAGAGCTTTCCAGACACAGTAACGAAACTACAGCTGTGAACTGGAACAAAAATGCAAAAACAAACATGGACAAGAGTCCAACTTATCTAGTAGTTGTCTAGGAGCAGGAACAAGCACAGAGAGGCTTCTGATAACATTGTTGACCGGCAAGCAACTAACAGAGCAGCAAGGTTATATAGCGACTCCCACATCTTGATGGGAACAGGTGAACAGAGAAGATGAAAACACCAGTTCAATTCCACCAGTAGCCACCGGGGGAGCCCAGAATCCAAATTCACAACAGTGTTGGTTTGGCAGTGTGGGGGCCAGATCTGATATGTCCGCACAGGACCTGATCGGCCTCTATCCGCGCTCGCCTTCCTGGCACTAAGGGAGTGATTCTGTCAATGCTCCAGGTACAGTTTGTCATGTAATGTTATTTAATGTGGTCTGTCCTTTTTTTTTTTCTCACTCTCAATACATTTAGGAGGCCGTAATGGCACAATGTAATAAAAAACGTAGAGTTAGGACTGCCCCATTATGAGATTGCCGTGAAGTGGCGGGGTAGCTCAAAGAATTGATCAATTATTTGCTAAATATCTCATATTTGAAATACAGTCAGAATTTGTTATGTGCATGTGCACTTTGGATATTGCGTTTTGACCTTCAGCAGTGCTGGCTTCTCTTCTTTTTGCTTATGTATTGGTATGTGGCTGACCACCACTGTTGCCGCGCACGCTGGGTCATATGCGCCATTCTGTCTGGGTTCACTATGATTGATAGGCTGCTGTGCACACACACACAGCAGCCCTGCCCTGCCTCAGGCTCTAGTTAATTAGGCAGCTGTGCCTCAGCCAGTTTCATGCTTTAACTTTGGTGTTGGTTTGGCAGTGTGGGGGCCAGATCTGATATGTCCGCACAGGACCTGATCGGCCTCTATCCGCGCTCGCCTTCCTGGCACTAAGGGAGTGATTCTGTCAATGCTCCAGGTACAGTTTGTCATGTAATGTTATTTAATGTGGTCTGTCCTTTTTTTTTTTCTCACTCTCAATACATTTAGGAGGCCGTAATGGCACAATGTAATAAAAAACGTAGAGTTAGGACTGCCCCATTATGAGATTGCCGTGAAGTGGCGGGGTAGCTCAAAGAATTGATCAATTATTTGCTAAATATCTCATATTTGAAATACAGTCAGAATTTATTTTGTGCATGTGCACTTTGGATATTGCGTTTTGACCTTCAGCAGTGGTGGCTTCTCTTCTTTTTGCTTATGTATTGGTATGTGGCTGACCACCACTGTTGCCGCGCACGCTGGGTCATATGCGCCATTCTGTCTGGGTTCACTATGATTGATAGGCTGCTGTGCACACACACACAGCAGCCCTGCCCTGCCTCAGGCTCTAGTTAATTAGGCAGCTGTGCCTCAGCCAGTTTCATGCTTTAACTTTGGTGTTGGTTTGGCAGTGTGGGGGCCAGATCTGATATGTCCGCACAGGACCTGATCGGCCTCTATCCGCGCTCGCCTTCCTGGCACTAAGGGAGTGATTCTGTCAATGCTCCAGGTACAGTTTGTCATGTAATGTTATTTAATGTGGTCTGTCCTTTTTTTTTTTTCTCACTCTCAATACATTTAGGAGGCCGTAATGGCACAATGTAATAAAAAACGTAGAGTTAGGACTGCCCCATTATGAGATTGCCGTGAAGTGGCGGGGTAGCTCAAAGAATTGATCAATTATTTGCTAAATATCTCATATTTGAAATACAGTCAGAATTTATTATGTGCATGTGCACTTTGGATATTGCGTTTTGACCTTCAGCAGTGCTGGCTTCTCTTCTTTTTGCCTAACCTTTTGTGTGGCACCGTATCAAAAGCTTTGGAAAAGTCCATATACACTACGTCCACTGGGTTCCCTTGGTCCAGTCCGGAACTTACCTCTTCATAGAAGCTGATCAAATTAGTCTGACATGAACGGTCCCTAGTAAACCCGTGCTGATACTGGGTCATAAGGTTATTCCTCTTCAGATACTCCAGTATAGTATCCCTTAGAATGCCCTCCAGGATTTTATCCACAGTAGAGGTTAAGCTTACTGGCCTATAATTACCGAGTTCAGTTTTTGCCCCTTTTTTGAATATTGGCACCACATTTGCTATACGCCAGTCCTGTGGTACAGACCCTGTTATTATGGAGTCTTTAAAGATTAAAAATAATGGTCTATCAATGGCTGTACTTAGTTCCTGCAGTACTCGGGGGTGTATCCCATCCGGGCCCGGAGATTTGTCAATTTTAGTTATTTTTAGACGCCGCCGTACTTCCTGCTGGGTTAAGCAGGTGACATTTAATGGGGAATTTTTATCACTAGTCATTTTGTCTGCCATGGGATTTTCTTTTGTAAATACTGATGAAAAAAAGTCATTTAGCATATTGGCTTTTTCCTCATCCTCATCCACCATTTCCCCCAGATTATTTTTAGGGGGCCAACACTGTCATTTTTTAGTTTCTTACTATTTATATAGTTAAAGAATATTTTGGGATTATTTTTACTCTCTCTGGCAATGAGTCTCTCTGTCTCAATCTTTGCTGCCTTGATTTGCTTTTTACAGAATTTATTTAATTTTCTGTATTTATTTAATGCCTCCTCACTACCTACTTCCTTTAATTCTCTAAATGCTTTCTTTTTGTCCCTTATTGCGCCCCTTACAGCTCTATTTAGCCATATTGGTTTCCTCCTATTTCTAGTATGTTTATTCCCATACCGTATATACTGTGCACAGGTCCTATCCAGGATGCTAATAAACGTCTCCCATTTTCTTTGGGTATTTTTGTGTCTCAGGATATCGTCCCAGTTAATTGCACCAAGATCCTCTCTCATCCGTTGGAAATTTGCCCTCCTGAAGTTTAGTGTCCTTGTCACCCCCCTACTACCCATCTTATTAAAGGAGACATGAAAACTTATTATTTTGTGATCACTATTCCCCAAGTGACCCCCAACCCTTATATTTGATATGCGGTCTGGCCTGTTGGTTAATATTAGGTCTAGCAGTGCCCCCCTCCTTGTTGGGTCCTGAACCAGTTGTGAAAGGTAATTGTCTCTCATAGTTGTCAAAAACCGATTACCTTTACTGGAACTGCAGGTTTCTGTTCCCCAATCTATTTCAGGGTAGTTGAAGTCCCCCATAATAATGACTTCTCCTTGAGTCGCAGCTTCATCTATTTGATTTACGAGGATATTCTCCATTGCTTCCATTATTTTTGGAGATTTATAACAAATCCCTATCAGTAATTTATTATTTTTTCCACCTCCCCTTATCTCCACCCACAGGGACTCTACATTTTCATTAAATTCACCTATATTATCACGCAGGATGGGTTTTAAGGAAGATTTTACATATAGACACACCCCTCCCCCTCGCTTATCTGTACGGTCATTTCTGAACAGGCTATAGCCCTGCAAGTTAACAGCCCAGTCATGGCTCTCATCCAGCCACGTCTCGGATATCCCCACCATGTCATAATTATGCTCCAACAACATTAGTTCTAATTCATCCATTTTGTTGGCGAGGCTTCTGGCATTAGTATACATGCACTTGATGTTACTCTCTGTACCTCTATTCTTTCTTAAATTACTAACTGTTCTAACTCCACCCCCCATGCCACCGCCACCCCCAACTTCCTTATTTGTGCCCAGGTCTCTATCTGCACTATCTTCCCCTCCTATAAAATGAATACCCTCCCCCCCAATCCCTAGTTTAAACACTCCTCCAACCTTCTAACCATTTTCTCCCCCAGTACAGCTGCCCCTTCCCCATTGAGGTGCAGCCCGTCCCTAGCGTAGAGCCTGTAGCCAACTGAGAAGTCGGCCCAGTTCTGCAGGAACCCAAACCCCTCCTTCCTACACCAATTCTTGAGCCACTTATTAACCTCCCTAATCTCCCGTTGCCTCTCTGGCATGGCACGTGGTACAGGCAGTATTTCGGAAAATACCACGTTGGAGGTCCTTGCTTTCAGCTTGCAGCCTAATTCCCTGAAATCATCTTTAAGGACCTTCCACCTACCTCTAACTTTGTCATTTGTGCCAATGTGCACCATGACCGCTGGGTCCTCACCAGCCCCTCCCAGTAATCTGTCCACCCGATCAGTGATGTGTCGGACTCGAGCGCCAGGTAGGCAGCACACCGTCCGACGATCCCTGTCTTTGTGACAGATTGCCCTATCTGTTCCCCTAATAATTGAGTCCCCCACTACCAGCACCTGTCTGGCCTGCCCTGCTCTCCTATTTCCCTCCTTACTGGAGCAGTCACTCCTCCGGCTTTCAGAGGACATGCCTGGCTGCAGCAGTGCTACCCCTGTACTGGCACCCCCCTCATCTGCCAACTTAGCAAACTTATTGGGGTGTGCCAGATCAGGACTAGCCTCCCTGGCACTCTTCCCTCTACCCCGCCTTCTATCTGTCACCCAGCTAACTGCCACACTGTCCTGCAGCTCCATCCTACCATCCCCCTCCTCATCTATCCCATTGAGCGTCTGCTCTGTGAGCAGAAGACTCCTCTCCATATTGTCTATGGATCTCAGTGTTGCCAGCTGCACATTTAGATCCAGTATCTGGGTTTCCAAATGCACAACGTGCTCACATCTCGCACAGCAGTATGCACCCTCGACCGGCTGGTCAAGGACTGCATACATGTGGCAAGATGTGCACTGGATGGCATTAACAATTGTGGAGCACATTTCCTAATGGGGATTGCACCAGACAGAAACGTTAATTAAAAATAAATACAAAGTATTAATTTAAAAAAAAAAAAAAAAAAACAGAAGCAATTCCTCCCTTGGAAACTCCCTGATTCCAAAGTCACTGAATCACAAGTCACACACTTACCGCCGTTCACACTTACGCTCAGGTCACACTCAGCTCGTTCACACTCGCTGTGCTGAAGATTTATAGATTTTTTTTTTTCTCTCTATCTCCCCTCAACAGCAATCCACCTTGCTGTTCAGATGCACTTCATTCCCAAGAAGACTCATGGCTGTACTAGCTCAAAAGGATGCGTCTACTCAATACTGAGCAAAGGGTGTGAATACTTATGACTAGTGTTGAGCGATACTTTCCGATATCGGAAAGTATCGGTATCGGAAAGTATCGGCCGATACCGTCAAAATATCGGATCCAATCCGATACCGATACCCGATCCCAATGCAAGTCAATGGGACGAAAATATCGGAATTAAAATAAACCCTTTATAAACTTGTAGGTTCATTCTACATGAAGGAAAACAACTAAGAATAATGTAGGATGTATTGGGGGACGTGGCGGAGATATTAAAGGGACAGAGGTTTAGCCCAATGTAATAGAATAGCAGGATTTTTAATTTTTTTTTATGAAGTTCGGCGTTAGAAAGAATTTGACTATGTTATTTTTTTTTTTTTTTATGTCAGATATTGATGTTTCACTACTTCCACGCCCTTCACCTTCTTTTTTACTTCTCCCACGCTTTCTTCTTAATTATCCTCATCATCAGCTTCTTTGACATCAACTTCTTCACCTTATTCATCTTCTTCTTCATCTTCTACCTATTATTTTTTGGGTTACATTGTTCATATTCTTTTTATTTTACTATTATCTTCATCATATTCAACTTCTTCATCATATTCTTATTTGTGACAGGCATTCCCGTAGTTGTTATCTATAAAAGTTTGAAGATTACACCTTCCGTTCTGCCTGTCACAAACCAGTTACATTTGTCCGCGTTCAGTTTGGCCTGCAGCATCAGGCTTTATCCAGGGGCACCACGAGGAGGAACGGACTCACCCCCATACACTGCTTAGTCTTCTTCTGCTTATAATTTACATAATATTTTTTTGCTCTGATATTTTGTGTTATGCTTAATGTCCTTCTGCTCTTTGTTCTGCAGCCTCTTGTTCTTCTGCTTCTCGGTCTTCCAGGTCGTCGTCGTCTCCAGGGTCGTCGTCTCCGGGGTCGTCGTCATCGGGGTGGTCTCCGGGGTCGTCGTCATCGGGGTGGTCTTCAGGGTCATCGTCTCCAGGGTCGTCGTCATCACGGTGGTTGTCGTCTCTGGTGTCGTCGTCATCTTAGGGGTGTTCTTCCGGGTCATCGTGTTTAGTCTCTTGAACTTGGAAATGTAGCAGAAGGTACAAGAAGGCTGAGAAAATGCCGAGAACCAGCTGATGGAACTGGAACTCGGATGGCTACCCGAAGGTCCAAGAGCCAATGGAACTACCGAGGACCAGCTGACGTTACTGGAACCCGGTTACTAAGCAGGAGGTACCCGTGCCTGAAAGCACTACCAAGGACCACCTGACGTTGGTGGAACTCGGATACCCAGAGGGAGGCACCTAAGCCAAAGGCTCTGCCCGGAACCAGCTGACGGTACTGGAACCAGGATGGGGAGCAGAAGGTACAAGAGCAAAAGACACTGCCGAGAACCAGCTGACGGTGCTGGAACCCGGATGGGTAGCCGAAGGTCCAAGAGCCAATGGAACTACCGAGGACCAGCTGACGTTACTGGAACCCGGTTACTAAGCAGGAGGTACCCGTGCCTGAAAGCACTACCAAGGACCACCTGACGTTGGTGGAACTCGGATACCCAGAGGGAGGCACCTAAGCCAAAGGCTCTGCCCGGAACCAGCTGACGGTACTGGAACCAGGATGTGGAGCAGAAGGTACAAGAGCAAGTGTCTGCGTGGCTTTTGCAGGACACGTTGCCGGCTGCACAGCAGGGGAACAGCTGGCGGTGCTGGACCCCACTGACACATTGGCGAGGTGTTTGGCTCTGTGCAGCCAGCACTTCCGGACAGCAACGAGCGGTGTTGTAGCCCGGGCTCTGCAGGGGGAGCAGAGTGTAGGCCGAAGCCTACTTGAACCAATTTCAAAGGTAACCTTTAACCCCCCCTCAGGGGTTAGAAAGTAGAAGAGCCACAGCTTATGCAGCAGTAGTGCTGCACAAGTCAAAGGTTGCTCTTTTAATTTCGCTCCTTGCACACGCTGAATGAAACACGTATAACATTTAGCCCTTTATACAGTCAAACTGTGTTGGAGGCGCGAGTTCCCTTTGTAATGAGACGCAGCACAGATGTCAAGAATCCCACCTTGGTGCTGGGTGCAGCCTCCTGAGCGTTGTTATTTGCTGTACAGGAGTCTGCGCTGTCGTGTTATCCCCTGGCCTAGCGCCGTTAGCGCTGCCCATCTTCTGACCTCATTTAATGTTGGCCGGTGCGGTTCGCGATGCCCATGAATCACAGCCCCGCAGTGTATTGACATAGTTTAAACACTGCGGGGCTGGGATTCATGGCCTGGCGCAGTACATATGTTCGCCTCTCGCTTGGGTTCTTACACCCGCTTCAGACTATGCGGCGTCATCTGATCCCTTATCGCATGCCACGGCCATGAAGCCGCACAGTCCGAAGAAGGCGGAAGGAGAGGAGGGACAGGCGAACTGATGCACTGATCCTGCCCATCAATCACACCCTCGCAGTCCCAATAAATAAGACACCGAGGGGCGTTGTGTGGGTCAGGGCGGCCGCAGAGGCGCAGGCAGCCAAACCATGATGCCAGAAGACGGGCAGCGCTACCAAGGGGGTTGCAGCGTGTCATTACAAAGGAAAGTCACACCACCGGGACGGTTAAATGGTCACACAGAGGACACATTGCAGACGTGTTTTCAGTTCCACATGTGCGAGGAGAATACGTTTCTGAGCCACCTTGCACACATGCAGCATTACCGCTGTACAAGGTGGCTGGATAACGTAAAAACGCCTGGGGGAGGGGGGACAGGTTCCCTTCAATTTCAGTTCTTGTGTCTGCGTGGCTTTTGCAGGACACGTTGCCGGCTGCACAGCAGGGGAACAGCTGGCGGTGCTGGACCCCACTGACACATTGGCTGGTGTTTTTCTCTGTGCAGCTAGCACATCTGGGCAAAAACTGGCGGTGTGTTAGAGCCCAGGGACAGCAGGAGGAGGAGCAGGAGGAGGAGGAGCAGGGGGAGGGGAGTGTAGGCCGAAGCCTGCACAGGCGGCAGCTTTGGGTGTGTTGTGTCTGCGTGGCTTTTGCAGGACACGTTGCCGGCTACACAGCAGGGGAACAGCTGGCGGTGCTGGACCCCACTGACACATTGGCGAGGTGTTTGGCTCTGTGCAGCCAGCACTTCCGGACAGCAACTAGCGTTGTTGGAGCCCGGGCTCTGCAGGTGGAGCAGAGTGTAGGCCGAAGCCTAATTGAACCGATTTCAAAAGTCACCTTTAACCCCCCCTCAGGGGTTACAAAGTAGAAGAGCCACAGCTTATGCAGCAGCAGTGCTGCGCAAGTCAAAGGTTGCTCTTGTAATTTTTCTCCTTGCACACGCTGAATGGAACACGTATAACATTCAGCCCTTTAGACAGTCAAACTGTGTAATGGAGGCGAGAGTTCCCTTTGTAATGAGACGCAGCACAGGTGTCAAGAATCCCACCTTGGTGCTGGGTGCAGCCTCCCGAGCGTTGTTATTTGCTGTACAGGAGTCTGCGCTGTCGTGTTATCCCCTGGCCTAGCGCCGTTAGCGCTGCCCATCTTCTGGCATCATGTAATGTCGGCCGGTGCGGTTCGCGATGCCCATGAATCACAGCCCCGCAGTGTCTTAACATTGTTAAAACACTGCGGGGCTGGGATTCAGGGCCTGGCGCAGCACATATGTTCGCCTCTCACACTCGGGTCCTTACACCCGCTTCAGACTGTGCGGCGTCATCTGATCCCTTATCGCATGCCACGGCCATGAAGCCGCACAGTCCGAAGAAGGCGGAAGGAGAGGAGGGACAGGCGAACTGATGCACTGATCCTGCCCATCAATCACACCCTCGCAGTCCCAATAAATAAGACACCGAGGGGCGTTGTGTGGGTCAGGGCGGCCGCAGAGGCGCAGGCAGCCAAACCATGATGCCAGAAGACGGGCAGCGCTACCAAGGGGGTTGCAGCGTGTCATTACAAAGGAAAGTCACACCACCGGGACGGTTAAATGGTCACACAGAGGACACATTGCAGACGTGTTTTCAGTTCCACATGTGCGAGGAGAATACGTTTCTGAGCCACCTTGCACACATGCAGCATTACCGCTGTACAAGGTGGCTGGATAACGTAAAAACGCCTGGGGGAGGGGGGACAGGTTCCCTTCAATTTCAGTTCTTGTGTCTGCGTGGCTTTTGCAGGACACGTTGCCGGCTGCACAGCAGGGGAACAGCTGGCGGTGCTGGACCCCACTGACACATTGGCTGGTGTTTTTCTCTGTGCAGCTAGCACATCTGGGCAAAAACTGGCGGTGTGTTAGAGCCCAGGGACAGCAGGAGGAGGAGCAGGAGGAGGAGGAGCAGGGGGAGGGGAGTGTAGGCCGAAGCCTGCACAGGCGGCAGCTTTGGGTGTGTTGTGTCTGCGTGACTTTTGCAGGACACGTTGCCGGCTACACAGCAGGGGAACAGCTGGCGGTGCTGGACCCCACTGACACATTGGCGAGGTGTTTGGCTCTGTGCAGCCAGCACTTCCGGACAGCAACTAGCGTTGTTGGAGCCCGGGCTCTGCAGGTGGAGCAGAGTGTAGGCCGAAGCCTAATTGAACCGATTTCAAAAGTCACCTTTAACCCCCCCTCAGGGGTTACAAAGTAGAAGAGCCACAGCTTATGCAGCAGCAGTGCTGCGCAAGTCAAAGGTTGCTCTTGTAATTTTTCTCCTTGCACACGCTGAATGGAACACGTATAACATTCAGCCCTTTAGACAGTCAAACTGTGTAATGGAGGCGAGAGTTCCCTTTGTAATGAGACGCAGCACAGGTGTCAAGAATCCCACCTTGGTGCTGGGTGCAGCCTCCCGAGCGTTGTTATTTGCTGTACAGGAGTCTGCGCTGTCGTGTTATCCCCTGGCCTAGCGCCGTTAGCGCTGCCCATCTTCTGGCATCATGTAATGTCGGCCGGTGCGGTTCGCGATGCCCATGAATCACAGCCCCGCAGTGTATTGACATAGTTTAAACACTGCGGGGCTGGGATTCATGGCCTGGCGCAGTACATATGTTCGCCTCTCGCTTGGGTTCTTACACCCGCTTCAGACTATGCGGCGTCATCTGATCCCTTATCGCATGCCACGGCCATGAAGCCGCACAGTCCGAAGAAGGCGGAAGGAGAGGAGGGACAGGCGAACTGATGCACTGATCCTGCCCATCAATCACACCCTCGCAGTCCCAATAAATAAGACACCGAGGGGCGTTGTGTGGGTCAGGGCGGCCGCAGAGGCGCAGGCAGCCAAACCATGATGCCAGAAGACGGGCAGCGCTACCAAGGGGGTTGCAGCGTGTCATTACAAAGGAAAGTCACACCACCGGGACGGTTAAATGGTCACACAGAGGACACATTGCAGACGTGTTTTCAGTTCCACATGTGCGAGGAGAATACGTTTCTGAGCCACCTTGCACACATGCAGCATTACCGCTGTACAAGGTGGCTGGATAACGTAAAAACGCCTGGGGGAGGGGGGACAGGTTCCCTTCAATTTCAGTTCTTGTGTCTGCGTGGCTTTTGCAGGACACGTTGCCGGCTGCACAGCAGGGGAACAGCTGGCGGTGCTGGACCCCACTGACACATTGGCTGGTGTTTTTCTCTGTGCAGCTAGCACATCTGGGCAAAAACTGGCGGTGTGTTAGAGCCCAGGGACAGCAGGAGGAGGAGCAGGAGGAGGAGGAGCAGGGGGAGGGGAGTGTAGGCCGAAGCCTGCACAGGCGGCAGCTTTGGGTGTGTTGTGTCTGCGTGACTTTTGCAGGACACGTTGCCGGCTACACAGCAGGGGAACAGCTGGCGGTGCTGGACCCCACTGACACATTGGCGAGGTGTTTGGCTCTGTGCAGCCAGCACTTCCGGACAGCAACTAGCGTTGTTGGAGCCCGGGCTCTGCAGGTGGAGCAGAGTGTAGGCCGAAGCCTAATTGAACCGATTTCAAAAGTCACCTTTAACCCCCCCTCAGGGGTTACAAAGTAGAAGAGCCACAGCTTATGCAGCAGCAGTGCTGCGCAAGTCAAAGGTTGCTCTTGTAATTTTTCTCCTTGCACACGCTGAATGGAACACGTATAACATTCAGCCCTTTAGACAGTCAAACTGTGTAATGGAGGCGAGAGTTCCCTTTGTAATGAGACGCAGCACAGGTGTCAAGAATCCCACCTTGGTGCTGGGTGCAGCCTCCCGAGCGTTGTTATTTGCTGTACAGGAGTCTGCGCTGTCGTGTTATCCCCTGGCCTAGCGCCGTTAGCGCTGCCCATCTTCTGGCATCATGTAATGTCGGCCGGTGCGGTTCGCGATGCCCATGAATCACAGCCCCGCAGTGTATTGACATAGTTTAAACACTGCGGGGCTGGGATTCATGGCCTGGCGCAGTACATATGTTCGCCTCTCGCTTGGGTTCTTACACCCGCTTCAGACTATGCGGCGTCATCTGATCCCTTATCGCATGCCACGGCCATGAAGCCGCACAGTCCGAAGAAGGCGGAAGGAGAGGAGGGACAGGCGAACTGATGCACTGATCCTGCCCATCAATCACACCCTCGCAGTCCCAATAAATAAGACACCGAGGGGCGTTGTGTGGGTCAGGGCGGCCGCAGAGGCGCAGGCAGCCAAACCATGATGCCAGAAGACGGGCAGCGCTACCAAGGGGGTTGCAGCGTGTCATTACAAAGGAAAGTCACACCACCGGGACGGTTAAATGGTCACACAGAGGACACATTGCAGACGTGTTTTCAGTTCCACATGTGCGAGGAGAATACGTTTCTGAGCCACCTTGCACACATGCAGCATTACCGCTGTACAAGGTGGCTGGATAACGTAAAAACGCCTGGGGGAGGGGGGACAGGTTCCCTTCAATTTCAGTTCTTGTGTCTGCGTGGCTTTTGCAGGACACGTTGCCGGCTGCACAGCAGGGGAACAGCTGGCGGTGCTGGACCCCACTGACACATTGGCTGGTGTTTTTCTCTGTGCAGCTAGCACATCTGGGCAAAAACTGGCGGTGTGTTAGAGCCCAGGGACAGCAGGAGGAGGAGCAGGAGGAGGAGGAGCAGGGGGAGGGGAGTGTAGGCCGAAGCCTGCACAGGCGGCAGCTTTGGGTGTGTTGTGTCTGCGTGACTTTTGCAGGACACGTTGCCGGCTACACAGCAGGGGAACAGCTGGCGGTGCTGGACCCCACTGACACATTGGCGAGGTGTTTGGCTCTGTGCAGCCAGCACTTCCGGACAGCAACTAGCGTTGTTGGAGCCCGGGCTCTGCAGGTGGAGCAGAGTGTAGGCCGAAGCCTAATTGAACCGATTTCAAAAGTCACCTTTAACCCCCCCTCAGGGGTTACAAAGTAGAAGAGCCACAGCTTATGCAGCAGCAGTGCTGCGCAAGTCAAAGGTTGCTCTTGTA